>NC_141331.1:19127643-19655143 GCF_037954235.1 Aulostomus chinensis | reverse complement strand
GGGACATCTCTATTCTCTGAGTATGATGACACTTGCATTCATGTCCAACACGTCAGAATGGCTATTCCTTCTCCAGAGAAATCTCCTCCAACTCCTCGGAGTAAACATGATTAGTCCCAATAAGTAACTTTCGGACCGGAGTATTTACAGAAGCATCGATTCCTACGCTTCGACCAAAACCTCAACATATCATCCAGTGGAGCGAGGTTTACCTGGCGCCTCTTTGCCGATGCTGATGAAGCCTTCTGTGATATTAGAGATGAGCACAGCAGCATGTTTAGAGAAGGACGAGGCAGCGGAGATGAGCTGGTAGTTCAATGGCTCTGGCAAGAAAAGACATCATGAGAGAATTATTTATCCACTCTACATACACCGAGAACTCACTCTGCTCTGCTCAGGTGGCTGGATTATCACTTGGTTCATACTTGTGATACAGTGTTTAATATGTTACCAATCCTACCTAGTTATATACCGTTTTATTGCCATAAATACAGCTACGTCAATCTATAATGTTGCCTCATGCATGCCTGTTGCCCTTTTTGTGTCATCAGTTTTCCAGCCTCTGGCACAAGATGACAATTCACCATTCATTCATCCATCTACCTAGTTTACGAAACTGTAAAGCACATCACATTGGGGTTTTGTCCACTTTGATCTGTTTGAGTCCGTTTCTGAGTAGTATTCTAAGCAGATCTATAAACAGCACACCCACCGAGAGTCAGGATGATTTTGCTTTTCGCTGCTGTGGCTACCACCTCTGGTCCCACCAAATAGTGAAGCAGCATCTCCAGGCCCAGTAGCTGGATGGAGGGGAATGTGGAGGGCGCCTGGACACTGGAGTTCATGCTAATCCGAGGTGTGTTGGCTGAGTTGTTGAAGCTAGTATTGCCTGCAAGGAGAGAAAAAGAAACAATAACTCACGCTACTCCACATTATTAACATACCAGTGCATTACAAAAAAGACTGGAGCACATGTACATACCTGACTTTGGTGTGACAGGCAATGCAGCACCATTTTGATTTACAACTCTAGCAGGAGTGCCTGGGACGGACGAGGAGTCTGATCCAATAGTGCACTGGAGCAGAGGCCCTGCAACCTGGAGAGACACGCACAGTTAATGGCACATTCGTATTTTGCAGTACAGTGCAGGAAATCTATGCATCTTTCCACAGATAACATAACATAGCATTTTTCTATGTACAACTACACCACTGCAGTGTGTTAAGATTTGAAATCCAGACTTTTTCAGCAACGTTATGGCTACTTCAAGTACGAAGGGAAACCTTTGCATATAAACTAACTAGGAACCAATGAGGGAAGGTGGCATCTGGTCTTGTTCCTGTCACTCCAGCATGGCTGAGATGGTGAGAGAAGGGTCAGTCAGAGAAACTAAAGCATGTCTGACCTGATCAAAGTTAGATGACAAGTTGGGCCCGAGTTGGACCACCAGGTACCACCAGACCTCCACCTTGGTGAGCAGCAGAGCCTCTGTCCTGACATTGATGGATGAGAGGGGCTGCATGAGGAGCTTCATACGTTTGGCACTGCACAGGATATCTGCAGGGGAAGGGGGAAGCACAAGAAACAACAACTTAATTTAAAACAAACTAGACCCAAAGCCTGGAGTGACCTGAGAGGACCAGAGAGTGAGCTACTGACCTGGATTGAGGGCAAAGTTGTCTATCAGGCTTTTCCAAGCAATGAAGGCAATTTTCTTGATGGTAGGAGAGGAGCTACGAAAACCAAGCTCCTCCAGATGCAGCAGGGAGTTGATGAAGGGACCCCCTCGGTGGAGCAGCTGTGTGACAAACAGAAGTGATCAATCAACTGCAGCTGCAGAAAATCATGGATTGACTTCAGACACAATACATGTGAGCAGATACACTTCACCTTTCCAAGAAGTTTCACAAATAAGGGCCAGAGCTTCAGGACATTGGTTTCATTCTTGGACATGAAAAGCTTTTGCAGCTCTGGGATCAGTTTCTGTGAAGACCATAAAGGGAATAAAGGAGAGTTTTTTGCGAAACTAAATAAACCAAAACCCCTGTCACTACAAGACACACCCAAACAGATACTCACTGAGGACATCATTGGTTCAATGACAGCAGCCACATCCATCTGTTTCTTGAGGAGCAGAGGCATGCCCATCTCCATGGCTGCTGCTGCTCGTAGACGCACCTTGGGGGCGGAGTGCACCACCAGAGGGACGACCAGCTTTGCCAACCGGACTGCTTCATCACCCATCTGAGCAGGTACCTGCTCTAGCATCCTGGAGAAGTCGACACTCAGAATTAATATCGTTATCATTTACACCCCATGCTAACTCACATGGTAAACAGTGCCTTTATGATGTAGTTATGTGCAGCAGTAACAAAATGTTTCCCAATGAAGCACCAGAAATATTGACAACAATGTACAATTTTTTTTTTTTTTAGAATCAAAACCAACGATAGAAAACCAGCTCAACCATAAAACTCAACTTATTATAGATAAAACATAAAAATACTTGATTTTCAATGGTCATGTGTTTCTAATTTCAACTTTGTCAACAATTCTGAGTTGATTTGTTGATAGATCTGCCTTCCCCGGATGTTAGGTATTGTACACTTAACATATCCTTACAGTTTATTTAGGAAAGAATTCTCCAACTCCTTTTGTTGCTTAAGGTTTGCTTTGGAGCTGAGCAGATGGAGTTGCAGAGTGAAGCGGTGTCCTCATGCAATGTTGCCAACTACTTTCAGAAATAAAAACAGACTTGTGGTTGTGAAATGAATGTTGACTTTACACTGCGGTACAAGAAAGCAAATAAATATCACCATTATTTACTCTCCAAAGATCATGTCACTCATGCTCATACCAGTTTGCTACATTAGCACGGCAGTTCATTATGCAATACATACAAACACCACACAAATACCGGCATTCCATTAATTCATACTGTTTTGTTCAGGTCTTGCAGTTCGGTGTGACCTCGAGACCGAACAAGACTAAATATTCTACTGTTCTTCAAACTGCTGTTATCAGATCAAGTCAGCGTCCTGCTTGTGCTCATATCATCAGTAGTCATGTTTGATGAGGGGCCAATTTTTCTACCTGATGATGACGTTCAAGGCCTCATGCTCCATTACAACAGACTGGATGTCGTCTTTGCTCCACACACTCTCCAGGGTGCTCAGTATCGTCGACACCTGGGTGGAGGAACATGCGTCAATACACCACCTGAGCCCCCATTCTCAGTAATATTTTGCTGGATTTGCATCTACGATCCAGCTCACTTTCTTAGCAATGAAGCCCGGGGGAAAACTCTGTTTGGACATGACCCATAATGCTCTCGTGCAAGTGTTCTTCTCTGGTGACTTCACGACCAACGAGCAAAGCGCTGATAGAATTTCTGCTGCAAAGGTTTCTAGAAAACAAATAAGAAGAGCGTCACTCAGCAGAGATTTCAGCCCTGCAATATGTAAACCTGCTACATAATAAAATCATGTATGTACCGGAGACTCCAGAGACAATGTGAGAATGATACACACAAAACCCTAAAGCTTGCAGGGCTGCTTGGCTCAGCTCTGCATTGGGACTGGTTATGTGGGCCTAGAAACATCATGAGATAGAAACAGCATTAGCTACCACAGACACCAAAATCGGAACATGAGGTAGTGCTTCAAACTATGACACAGAAATGGAGAAGTCTCACCAAGATGGCATTTCCCAAACGGGAAAAGTGCTTTTCAACTGCAGGGATAAACTGGCGGCCTTCCTCTCCACTGAAGCGACTGCAAATAAACAATTTAACTCACTTAAATGCCATAACACAGAGCTCCATCTTGTAGATACGTCACACAAGTACAGAGAACCTACTTGGCGATGGTGAGGTAGGCATCGGTCTGTTCTGACTGTCCAGCAGTGCTGTCCTCTAGACACTCCAGCAGGGGGAGGAAACTGAAGCTGCTTGGAGGCACTGTTGTTGCCATCATTCTTACGGACCTCCCCGAGGCCTTTTAAAACAGAGAAGCAGAAAGTAGCTGGGACTTAGGATGACAGCCACGTTAGAAAAGATGATATTGAGATGCCAGGGCAGGTCGGTCTGTACATGTCGCCTTGGTGTCCAGCTGTTCACAAGAGAGCATCCAATCTCAAACCCCTGATCTTACTGGGGGTCCCTCTGGCATAAAGACTCTGCCATCAGCATCATATGAGGAAGGAGGAGTCTCAACCTCTTTTTATTTGATGCGTTTACAGTGTTGCCGCACTTGGAGAAAAAGTTATCTTGTTACGGACTACTGTGTACAATGCTGTGCTATGATAAACGGTATCATGAGCCTACAGGCTTTGTTTTTAAGAAAATTTCATACACATTACAGATCATTTTTAAACATATTTCTCAAGTCACACTGGCATCTTTAACCATGTAAATTCAATTGCTGATCAGTTCTCAAAATCAATAAATAGGCCAGCATCAATGTTAACAAAAGAACACAGGCTGATGACGCAATTCATCTCTGCCAATCATGCAGCTAATAATAACCAATAGGTAGCAAATCATTTGAGTTTGATGATGCTGGTTGGGCATAAAGAGTAAATTATTCTTCTGTTGCGATTGAAAAAAATACTTACGGCAAAACTCTTGTTGATTCTATAACATAAAATATAAATTAACTGTCACTCAGAAACCTTCAACAACTGAGTTAACAAGGCAATGGCTCCAAATTAAATGGAACCTTCATGTTTGAATCTGCCGTTTATTAAGTCACAATACTAAATATTTTTGTTTTATGATTTCATGCACGCTTATTTTTATTAAAAACTAAGCTTAAAACTAAAAACTTTGCCTTGATCATAGTTTTGAGTGTCCAGTGTCAGAGATTTGCCCTGCTGTTGACAAAGACAGAAAAACTCCCCCTACGAAGTTTTAATATTTCCCAAAACACACCGGACAAACAATGCACATTTTTTTTATGAAGCCCCTCCTCTACATACAGCGCTATGAACAAGGAATGGATGCAGACGAGAGTTCTAACGTGAGGATATTTTCACATTAGTTGTAAACAGTCGTTGTGTGTGCTACTGTGGCTCATTCAGCTAACGTTAATTCCTCAAAACACACACCAACACACACCAGTCAAGAGTCCTAGTATAAATACCACCGGTGAACTCACCGAATAAATCAGTATGCAAGCAAGTTCGCAGCACTGAAGTATTTTTGAGTATTCGGACCCTTTAGTATTGCTAATATTGCTAATTGCTAATGTTGACTAGCCGTAAAGAGTTAGCAGCGACGCTAGCAGGCTGCGGGACTGTCGTGAGCTAAGTTTCATGCACAAGTGGACAACATTTCTGGTAACACGGCGGTGATTCTGTTTTACCTGTCAACTCACTTGCCCGAGACTACACCTCAAAATGTATATGCAAGAACCCAAACAAACAAATGCTGACACTGGCTCATTGGATAGACACAGCATGTACCCCACTGCCCACCCAGCACGCTCACCTCGGAGTTCAGGAGGAAATGCTAGCAGCAAAAATGACAGGAGACACCATCCACGCCAGAAAACGCACCAGCCGTCCGCTGCAGGTTACAGTTTCTGTTCCCCACTTAACCAGGGTGTTATAATCTATATTTTAGCTGGCCTTTTCTCTTCCGCCTTGTGCTGTTCCCCCGCGAAATCGCTGGCGCCAAACCACTACGCAGACGTACAAAATTACCTTTGACCCCGCATTTGTCACATCCAGAACCGCCCATTTTACCTTATAAGGAGAAGTAGCTGACAGCGTTACAACACGATTGCTGTATTAACTATAATACAGGCTTTCGCAAATATTAAAAGTTCTGTTTATCACGTGCACATGCTAAAACAAAGTATTCTTTTAAGACCAAACAGATCTCTTCCCTAGAATTAACATAAATGTTATTTTTTCTCATTTTAAACAATTTTAAATAGAAATATTATAATCAATTTATTCTTTTCTCATTGGGTTCTGGCCAAATTGGGGTCCAAAGCTGAATGTTCCATTAATTCTGTCAGTCCTGGGAACATCATCCTTTAATGCAGCTCTCCCTGAGGTTTCTGCTGCACTTTTATTGCAGCCTAACAAAGCTTGACATCCAGTGATACACTCTTGAAAGAAAATACAAGTGCAGAAACCAAAAACGGCCATTCTTGCAAATCGTTTATTTATGCCATTTTCATGTGATAATAGGGTAGTATATCACATGATATCACATGATAATGGCTTGATTTGCAAGTATGGCCTTTCTTGGGTTCTGCACTTGTATTTTCTTAAAAATATGTGTGATTGTTGCCTCTATTTGAGTGTATTTTCTTAATTTCTTTAATGATATTAGCTACAAATATAAACTTCACCAGACCTGCAACAGGCAGCAAAATCAAATATGACACACATATATACACACAAATATAAATTCAAATAAGGATTGAACAGAAGATTAAATATGTTCTAAAAGATAAAGTACAATAAACACGCACCACCTTTAGTTGCTTGGCACCCATAATCAAGAATTACATTTTATGTAATACTGGATTATTCTTGGCGGCACGGTGGTGCAGTGGTCAGCACTGTCGCCTCACAGCAAGAAGGTTCTGGGTTCAAGTCCTGCCTTGGGCAAGGTATCTTTCTCTGTGGAGTCTGCATGTTCTCCCCATGCCGGCGTGGGTTCTCTCTGGTACTCCAGCTTCCTCCCACAGTCCAAAGACATCAAGAGGGGACTAGGCTGATTGATATTTTAAATTGACCGTAGGTGTGATTGTGAGTGTGAATGGTTGTTCGTCTCTCTATGTTGGTCCTGCGATGGACTGGTGATCTGTCCAGGGTAAACCCTGCCTCTCGCCCGTAGTCACTGGGATAGGCTCCAGCCCCCCGTGACCCTTAACAGGAATAAGCAGAAGACAATGGATGGATTGTTCTCATTAATAAATGAAACAAAATAGGCATCGAAAGTCAATCTACATCAGATAATTTAAGGTGTTTAACACATGAATGCAATAAATTCCCTGTGGTCTGATGACTGATGTCATTCACATAAATGTGAGGTCATTTGTCATAGTTTTGTTGGAAATTAGCTTTATAGCCTCTCCACCATCACACATACAGCAGGTGATCCTCCAAACACACAAGAAAAAATAGTCACAAAATTGTTTCTCCGTTTAATGACACTACACAAGACAAACACACAAAAGTACACTGATGCCTGTCATAATCTAATCAGACTTGTTGTAACATGAATAATATTTGTAAATAGTACATTTAAGCAATACCTAACAAATATATAAAGGTACAAAGTTTTATTTAAAGGTCAATGACGTACAGATGAAGCACTAAAAATTAAGAATAAATAGTATTACCCTTTAGGCCTATTAAAAACACTATCTTTGAGTAAAAATAATTATAATAACCACAAACAAAAAAAAACAACCTTTGACTGATGGATGCAAAGTTTTGTATAGAGCATAAAAACAATCCTCAAAACACAATTTAATGACCGCTGATCGACCATTTTACACAAACTTTTCTAATTGGCTATAAAGGCTCAGCGATTATATTTAACATTACAGGTCAGTGAAAATAGTCAGTTTGATTTTGTGAAAACAAAGATGGATTGATGGCATGATACTCTAACTGGAAACCTCCCGCAGTAACTGAAGCATCGGACAAGAACTTGAGCGTCATCACGTTTCCTGGAAGAAAAAAAAAAACGCATGAAAGAAAAGTGTCATTGAAGGTTGTAAAACGCAAACGTACACAACACAACAATCAAAGGTTATCTCACCTGTACTGATGATATCCCCCGGTAAATAATCACCACAGAACCTGAAACAAACAGACCAAAAAGTGATATTCATGTTCCATCTTTGTGCACAAACACACAACAAAAACTTTTTTTAAAAAAAGGTTACGTAAAAGAAAAGTTCAAAATAAATTCTTTTTAACCTATCTATCACCCGAGGCACTGAGAATGAATTTACACCGATTAATCCATACTGAAGATCCCATCCAAAGTCCGCACAGACATGCGCTTAACAGCACCTTTGGTCAACAAATCTGTGGTTATGGTTTTGGACGCAATGTCCTACATCATTGTTATCTGTGCTCCGTTTGCAATCCATGAATTGCACAGTTCACTGTGAAACAGTCTAATAGCAAAGTAGCATATTCTTGCTGCCCTTAAATCTAAGCAGCTTATGTTTATTGTCAGATGTGCTCCCTGTAGTTTACACGTGGACATACATGTACATGGGCACAAATACAGGCACAGTTCACAAATCCATGAATGTGGTTTTCGCAACTCTTTTTCATTTTTTTCCAGCCACTGGGTTCCACATCCCACTCCGAAGGAGGTAGGACCACTGCAAACAACAGCAATGTCATTCTTACTGTCCAGTGTAATATGTTGGTAGTGTTTTGTTGATGAGATATGTCTTGTTCTGTGAATTTAGTTCTTTGGGCCACAAGATATAATTCAGGGGAGCAACTTATATATCATGGCTAAAAAAAACTCAAAACAAATATAAATCGCCCAAAACCCTGTACCTCTGTGGCCACGCTTTGTACATCTCGGGAAGCAACCGAGAAACCAATGACCAATGATAATAATTAAACTAAAACCATGACCGGCCTGTTGCTTGATGACGACCATGTTTCTGATTATTGAGGAGGTGGGATTGTGGATTCCTCACCTGCCAGCAAAGCCAGAGACATCATCATAACTGTCATAGACCTCAAGGTAATCCGCCAGACACGCTGTATCATCCTCCACATCAAACTCCAGGAAGTGGAGGTGGATCTTCTGACCCAGGCGCACACGTATGTGCCAGTAGCAGATCTGTTCATCCTGGTAGTCCCCTGGGAAGCCAGGAGACTGAATGATCCTCTGCTGGTCAGTCAGCACGCCGCCGCACTCCTTAGCTGAAAGACAAGTATTCAGATTCATGCTACTTGTGTTTGAAAAGGGAAATGTTCACGACAAACTGACTCCAAACCCTTCTGTTTCATCCATTGAAGAGTCATCATAACTGATTATAACAATATGAATATCAATACCATGATATTTCTTGGCATTTCTTTTTTTATTTGAATGTTTGCTCTGTGAGGCATTTATTTTGAAACAATATATGGACCTGGCCTAAATGAATGTTCTCTGTTAAGACCACAATCCACTAGACTCCTTCAATCAGCTGGTGGGGTTTCATCTGTTCCTGTGAAGCATTCAGGGTCTGTTCGTGGCGTGTGAGCTCAGAATGATCTCAAAATAGGAAAAAGAAATGTTTTTTCTGCATTACTGAAATTAAAAAAAAAACAAAAACACATTAGCACTGTTGCCTCACAGCAAGAAGGTTCCGGGTTCGAGTCCCTGCTCCAGCACAGGATCTTTCTGTGTGAGTCTGCATGTTCTCCCTGTTCCTGTGTGGGTTCTCTCTGGTACTCCAGCTTCCTCCCACAGTCCAAAGACATCAAGAGGGGACGAGGCTGACTGATACTCTAAATTGACTGTAGGTGTGAATGTGAGTGTGAATGGTTGTCTGTCTCTATGTGTTGGCCCTGTGATGGACTGGTGACCTGTCCAGGGTGAACCCGGCCTCTAGCTCATTGACGCTGGGATAGGCTCCAGCCCCCCCCCGCGACCCTTAATAGGAATAAGCGGAAGACGATGGATGGACGTTAGGACTGACAAGAGTGGCATCAAAAGCTGTTCTCCTAGATGTAATCTCAACATTACAACCACAAAGTACACAAATGAAGTTGTCCTATAGGCATCGTTCAAATAGTGGTTTAACCTAGTTTGAGGCAAATGAAATATGTTTTTTCATAAATATGTTTTATTGACCACATTTATGCCCTTCTGTGGTTCAACGAAAGTTCAACATGAGCTTGTAACCAAATCAGTTCACTTCTTCCTCAAACCATTGGCAAAACCTCATCACTTCACCGACCTCCACCTTGAAAGGTAAACTGAGATAAAAAAAACCCCAACTATTTAATCTGAGAAAAATACCTGAACAAAATTAACAGTTTCTCCACTAGAACTGTGGAATATATCCTACTGGATGAATTCTTTTATAATCAAGCTTAAAGCTGCTGTACTCAATACTTCTAGATCTAGCCTCCACCTCTGCAGCACTCCAGTTTTTCAGTGTCCTTTAACTCACTGCTCTGCTGTTACGAGCGATGTCTTCACTGTTTTGGTTTGTTCTCAAAACCTTCTGTGAATCACCTGCTCAGCAATCAAATAGCACACAGACACACACACATACACACACACACACACATACACACACACACACATACATACACACACTGAGCCACTTGCTAGTCATACTGAACCATTTAGCAGTTAAAGGGACTTTTTCGTCTTTCACGAATTCCAAAAAAAACAAAACAAGCTATCATGAGAAAGCTATTACCAACTATTCTGGTTCTATCAGGAGAACTTCAGAGAAAATAGCCGACTGAAACAAAACCAATTGCGATCTATTTCAGTTTCAGTGCTTTTAAAAAAAAAAATGCTCAGCATTTTTTCAAAATTTTCACAGTATAATTCATTGACCTACCGTGGAAATAAACGGCACTTGAATCAATCATGAAAAGACGTTGCAGCAACACTTGTCAGCTTTTCAATTTTCTCTCCACTGAAAGTGAAAAACTTTTTTTGGTTTAGTCAGGCAGATGTGACTGCATGGTATATTTATGCGGTCACATCTTATCGAGACCGACGAGTTGACGTCATCCAGGTTCGTTCTTGCCGTGTCCGTGATAACTCACAGGGTGAGACTAAGATTGTGGTTTGACTCGAAACTAAAAAAGTCCCCTGTGGTCTCATCCTGTAGTGATTAAGGCCTCTATCTTCTCTCACGTTTGTCCTTAGGCTGAGGTGATGACATCATCCCAAGTGAGTCTATGGAGCCTCAGACTCTATGACTACCCGTAGTCTGTGTCCTCCCCTGTTACAACTCATGGCACTGACACTTCAGTCATGCAGTCAACACTTACTATTTAAACCACACAAAAACTCACACCGAGAAGTATTCAGATTTTTTTTTAAGTTTCATTTTTTTAAGCATCCAGGCATAGAATGACTGCTACGTGAAATAAATGATCCACAATAATACCCCCTTTCCACTGCTAATACCAGTGTACATGCAGGTTAATTAAACCCAGGTAAAGGCACTGAAAAAAGCTGGCTGATCCTGTCAGTGCCTGATCTATCCCAGCTGCCCAGGTGCTAACAGCTAACCTGTAGCAGATGATGCGTTGGTTGCACTTCAGAGAAAGAATTATTGTAACACGCTGTTCAATTTACCTGGCTGTAAAAGGTGAATTTTTGGGGCAGGTTGTGTGTTCCTGAATGTAGCTGACAAACACCCATGTCAACGGCAGGGTGATTTGACCCAGGATTAAATGCTGGTTAAACCCCTTCTCTTTGCAGACAACAGGCAGCTGTTTGCTGGTGTGGGCTGTTTTTTTAGCCGGTGGAAAAGGGGATTAACAAACTCAAACTCTACATCTTTAATGAGCTGTTTTAACAGCTCACAAGTTTACTATTCATTGTCACCGTTCTCATAAATGCCCTTTCCAGCAGCAAAACACATCTCTTTTTCAGTAAAACACTCTAAATATACCCAGTGTTTGCCAGATGTGTAAGCAGGGAATTGAGTACTTTAACACATTGGATGGACAAATGCACAACATTTTCTCTAAGAACAGCTGCCTGCTGTGGCCAAAACTATGAAAGAACTGAGGTGGAAGACAAACAGTGCAGAAGCAACCAACTAAACCAGGAAATGAACCTCACTAGAAGTCCAGTAAGGTCGAGTTTTGTCACATTTCACATTATTAAAAAACAAAACAAAAACAAAAACATTTATGACTTTGTACAGAACATACTTACTGTTTGGGTTGTAGCAGTACACGTCCCATCTCTCACTTTTGTTCAGCCTGTATCCATAGTCGACAATGCCAACCTTTCCAAAACCACAGTTAGCACCAGCTTTGACAATGGGGTAGCCGACGCGCCCTTTGTCAAACCATCCAGCAGCACACACATGGAAACCTTGACAAGAGCAGAATGTTACAGCTCATGTTGGCACAAGTACCCATCCGACCCAATTATAATTTACTCTTGAATAAATTACTGTATCCTACCAAAAGAAGTCTTTGTTTTAGCCGCGCCACTAGGCCACCTGGTGACCATTATAAGACCATTACAAGAACTATTGCTTTGCTTCGTATGTGTGGAGTCAGGGGCTGGCTCTAGAGTTTAGAGTTACAACAGCAGACCCTGGCCAGAACAAGCCAGATAAAAAGGAGACCTCCTAGGTAGACTACTGCTGGCAGGGGGGTGGACTGTAGCGCCAGGGCGAGTGCCATGGGAACGGTGGTATTATCCACACAGGAACGTTCAAACAGGCTTTTACAATGCTCGTGGGACAGAATCATGCAACCATGGCCAAGTGCTTGTGGAAAAAAGGATTTCACTCCAGCTTCACGCTGACCTTTACCCCGTGAACATATGAAGCTCTTACACGCTGAAAGCATTCCAGAGTTAAGAGACGTCTCACGAATGCTACTTCACACGTGTCCCCTAACATGAATTTGAATGAGTTCAAAGGCTGGCTCATGGAACTAAACACTACCTGACACCATTTAGTGATAGTGCTCGGTAAATATATTTAAAGTGTCAAGTTGATGTCTGGTGGGATCCAGAGTGGATCAGGTCAAAGGAGCTGATAACACTTTACAACAAGAGTTAGAGCTTAGTTAACTGCTAGTGGTGATAGCTGTGATGCAGTTAAAGATGACAAAGGATACATGGACCCTACTTTCTAATAAAGGTTACAAAGAGCATTAATAAATGGTTAATTATGTGTATAAGCATGCACCAGCTCTTATTAATGTACCCTCATGATTGTGTGTTACCAAGGAGTCTGTATCTGAGAGTTATGGTGAATTATGCCCCCTAACCTATCTTCGATCAGAGCGCTGCCCATTGGGTTAGTCAGACGTTTAAGTTGCCGCAGACCTATTTTTCGAGCTTCCTCCAGTTGTTCATAAGTGGCCAGCTTCCCTCCCTCGTATTTGCAGACAGCCTTTGCCTCTTTATACGTCAGCTGGTATCTCCCTTTGCGTGACTCCCGGTGGTAAACTCCAGCTGCTTGTTCTGTCAAACAGAGAGCAGAAGAGAGCTGCAAATAGGGTCCAAAGCCAAGAGAGTACCGTTCCTGCAGCAACTACAAGATTCTGCAAAGTCCAGTGAACAATCACGGGACCCCAAGATGAAGAGAATATGGTGAGCGTGTAAATGAAAGCTGAATTTGGTGTAACACATAACTTAAAAGAGAAAGTCTGTAACAAATTTCTCAGGTTTGGACATTCACCAAAAATTGCTCATTTGCTCAAAGGGGAGTCCTCTGCTGATCGTGATTTGGTTCTGCGCATGCATGACTACACGCAGTCCTCCAAATTAGCCTCGATTAACACAAACACACTCACACACACACACACACACACACGCACACACACACACACACACACACACACACACACACACACACACACACACACACACACACTTGTTTCATGGAAAAGTGCCTTTCATTCATCCGCCCTGGGTGACAATCATTCACACCCATAAGCAACCAACTAAAAAGAGAAATCAGAATCAGCCCAAATAAAAAGACATAACACATGATAGCTGTGTGTTATACTAGTAGAAAATACTGAAATACTACCCTGGTACAGATGGTTAATAAAGTCAACTTGTAACATGATTCTGAGCTCATATGATAGGATTACGAGTGATATATTCTTAGAATAATTTGAGCCTGATCATTGCCTTTGACTCTCATTTCTTTGCTAAAAAAAAAAAAAAAAAGCGCCACTTCCCTACTTGGCCCCATGCAGCAGCAGAAGCGGCGCTGGGCAGTTCATTAACATTCAGTCTGGCTGGTGGACAGATTATTAATCTTTGTTTTTCCATCTTCACAACCGGCTCTTAAACCGTATGTGAAGACAAAAAGACAATTCAATGAAATATTCACTTTCGTGATGAGTTCTACCTTAATGATACCTTCATGTCACTGCCGCAAATAGTGTAAAAAGTAATGAAACTACTAGTACTTCAGTCACAAGTAGAACAGTCAGTGTTATTTACCCAGCCATATTGAATTATGAAATATCCCGTTCTTGAAGCCCCATGCTTGCGCCTCTTTCAGCAGGAAACCGAGAGTCCACAGCAAAGCGAAGACGCGCATCCTGCCTCCGTGGTAGCGCAGCTGCTCTTGGTCCAGATGTTTGCGGAAGCCCGGTCCTCTCCTCCCTCTCCGCCCTCGGACTCTTAAATGCTGGCTGCTGCTGCCTCCCAGGAGAGGAGGGACACCCTGCTCCACTCATTTCCCCTCACCGACAGACAGTAGTGTTTCCTCATACTGTATTAGCGAATTGAGCTTGTAATTCTCTGGCATCTTCAGTTGATATTGTTATAATCTTTGTTTGATCTCACTGACTTAAGCAACATGTTGCTCGCTACGTCATGGGAACACCGTGGGGGGTTTAAGAAACCGGGAGGATTTCTAACAGAAATTCAACCAAAATTTCTTGGAATATGTGGTTAACATTGTGAAAGCTACATTGAAATCGACACCATTATGTTTCCCTGAAACTGACCAAGGGGTTTTTGTTGCCTAACACTACCATAACAATAAAGTAAAACTCAGGGCCAGCCTGAAACACAAGGTAACAAAGCGGGTGTTTGGGGGCCCCGGCCACTAGGGTTTTTTGCTCCTTTCTGTTGCAGTTTTTTTTAAATGTATTAAATATCTTAAGGAAGTGACAAGATATTTTAATGAATGAATGAATAATTCAATGCAGGAAAATTTAGATTTTATGATCAATATACCCGCCATCGTTTGAGTCATGACGAATGCGTCGCGTGCAAAGCCTGGCAAAACCTGAAAGCTTAAGATTTGTTTGGAAGAGATGTAATCTAATGTCAAGCATGACACTTAAAAGGAATTTCCCTCTGGTGCCCAGAAGAAAATGAAGAAAAGGACTGAGGATGTGAAAAAAGAACAAGATAGATGGTGTGTGTGTGTGTGTGTGTGTGGGGGGGGGGGGGGCGGGGCAAAATCCAATTCTGCTTAGAGCCCCCTGAAGGCTCAGGCTGCCACTGACAAAACTGTACAAAAGCATCTGTTTGGTTATGCATGTATGGTCCCTCCGTGGCCCCGTGGTCACAGGTCTGCAGCGTGTTGTCATTGACGTGCACTTGTGTGGTCACGAGTCAGCAGCGCAGTCTCGTTCAGAAAGCATGGTGGACCCGCAGTTATCGTGGACTGGACTCTGCAGTTACCCCTCTGTTCATTCACTCCATCATGTATGAGACCTTATGTTAAGAAGTGTGCGTCTGTGAAAGAGGTGTGCGTCTGTGTCTGTTGAAGTGATCGGTTTGCTTGTTTAATTGTACTGCGTAATGACTGCGTGTATTACTCCATATTAGGCTTAGACCTCAATGCCATGATGCACTGGGCTTCTCTCTCCTCCTCTCTTTCCTCTCTGTCCTCCTGGATGTGTTATCCATATATCACACTCATATATGTTACTAACCCGTCTTCTTCTCCGGAGCCTTCGGGCTCCCTACATCCCAGATCCCTGACTGATGCTGCTGCTGGAGACAGACCTGAGGAGGCTCAAGCTGCCACCCTTAGCACCATGTGTTCACATCCCTGTCCGTCCATCATTCTCTTCCCTTTATCGCTTTCTTTATCTCTGTCCCTCTCTTTCCTTCTGCATATCTGTCTTCCTCCATTATCTGTCTTTGTCTCTGCCCTGCTCTCCTGCTCTCTTTCCCCCCAACTGGTCAAAACAGAAGCCCGTCCCCATTGAGCATGGATCTGCTCGATGTTACTGCCTGTTAAAAGGAAGGTTTTCGTCACTGCTGTTGCAGGATGTGCTTGCTGATGGAGAATTGTTGGGTGTAAATTCCTTGAAGGAGTGTGGTAGTGGACCTGCTCTACTTGTAAAGTAGAGTGCTTTGGCGCTATAGAAATAAAATTGACTTGACATGACTATTGCAGGTTGTTTTTGTTAGCATGCTGAGCTAGTATTAGCCATTGCCACAAGCATCATGCTAGTGCGCAGATTCCCGGTTGTTATGCTGTCTTGCAGACCACTGTTTGTTTACATTGCACGCCCACTGTGGTTCATTGATGGTTTCTTCATTTTAATTGGTAGCTATCTGTGTGATGATGCTGTGTTAGCAAACAAATAGTCATGTCCTTCTCAAAAGGCATGTACATATTACTTTGTAGCCATGTGCTCATTATTTATCCCTTTCCTTTGTTTCAGGACAACACATGAACACATACACCCATAATAAATCCAGTAAACATCCCAGTACCCATTGTCCATGTTTATTGAGCCCTAATATCTCTACATGTGGTCACATCCAGTTGTTGTCTCTGCATCACATCTCACATGCCTCCTTCCTGAACATTCTGGCCTAGAAGTAGCGACCCTTGACTGGGTGTAGGGGAAACTGCGAACAGCCCTCCTACCCTCTCTCCGTTTGTTCCACCCATCCACCAACCCTCACCCACAAAAACTGAAATGTATTTTTAAAAGACAGATTTCAGGAAAGGAGTCAATATAGCGAGTCAAAAATTGTAGATAAAAGCCTCATACAGCAAAAGTTTGAGATTTTTTTTCATGACTGCTGTCAGAAACACAAAAAAGCTAAATTCATGCCATAAATGAACTAAGCTACTGGCTCAGTTTTTGTCACCACCTATTTCCCTTTTCTCATTGCGGTGAGTTCAATGGCAGCAACCACCTCTGTAGTCTCTTCAGTCACTCATTAGTAACAGTCATTATAAGACACAAGCTTTGAAATTTGTGATTGTTGACCATGTTGATGTTTATGTTGTAAACAAAACATGAATACTGTCTTGCATGTGTGATCAGCCTCGTCCTCTCCTGATGTCTTTGGACTGTGGGAGGAAGCTGGAGTACCAGAGAGAACCCACACAGGAACAGAGAGAACATGCAGACTCACACAGGCTCAAACTCAGAACCTTTTGCTGTGAGGCTACAGTGCTAACCACTGCACCGCCATGCCGCTCTTGCTCTCCCTCTTGCTGCACTTATCAACTCTACTGGTTACCAGGGTTGACACAACTGACCACATATGGCTAGATATGGAATAGCAGTAATAAGACAGACAATTCATGTGTCACTCTTGTCATGATACATTTGATGATGTTGCCACACACTAACAATAACATCCACCTGTTAGAGTTTAAAGTTGCTATCTTGTGCAATTGCTATTTTTAGTCAGCACACTAAATTATTGGGGACCTCAGCATGGCTGAACCTGTATAGACCCTCATCTTGCTCCTTTGTTGGTCCAACAGTATTTGAGACGGATAACAGAATGAACCCTTAATTTTCTCATCCATTACTGCAACAAAAATGCGGGACAACGCGTGTTTTCGGCACTCTGAAAGGGTCGACTCAGCATTTCGACCCATGTTGACCGACTTGCCAAGCAACCCGGGTGTTTAGCAGCTCGGCTTGGCTCGGCTCGGCTGCAGTGTGAAAAAGACAACCCGCGTCGTCTCAGGTTTCACGCGACCTTCCCGTTGCATCCTGATTTTGTCACTGTGCCGCCTGTCAGGCTTCGCCTGTAGCTTCATCGGTTCCCGTCCAGACGAGCCAAAAACTCCATCCTCCTTTGCTGCATTACCGCTCGGACATTTTCCAATCTGCGCCGAGTTTGTATGCTTTGCAAAAGTGACAACATTGCAATTCACACAATTCAACGCTAACGTTCGACTCGGCGACATCCATATTGTTGTTTGTTTACATCTCAGTGTGCCGGCGCACGTTTATGTGGAATGATGACGTTGTCAGCGTGATGACGTACGAGAGAGAAAAACACAGGCACGCAGCCCTCACAGCAGGAGTTCAAACCCGGGTCTTCTGGAAGCTTGAATGCGCCCTAATGCCGAGCAAACGCGGATTGACACGTGTTTTTCAGTGTGAAAAGAGTATAGTTGAGCAAACACCTGGCAACTCCTGAGCTCCTGCGGTTGGTGATGACACATAGATGACCTGTGATAACATGTAACATGTTTATGCTATTGGCTCAGAGATCCTAACAGATACTGAACTCGCTGGAATGCACATGTTATGGATAATTTGGACCCAATAACATTTTCAAAATAACTAATTACCTTGACCTTAATCAACTTACCTTTGACCTTCACCTCCTTAAAATTATTGTCTCTTGCAGCTTTCAGATTAAAATGTCAGATCAAGATGTTCCCATTATAGGCCGACTCATCACAATGTATTTCGATGAAATTCTAAAATAACACAGAAATATTAATAGCTTGTGTTTTTCCTCAGTTCGTTCCACAGCTTCAGCATGGAACACCCACAGGAACTAAATCGAAGTGTAAATAAGTAGACTTTACTGGAGTAGAACGCCTTTATTGTAACTGTTCAACATAGATGAGTTTGCCAGCAGCGACCGTAGGGTTGGCCCCGGCCTTCCCGGATCCCTCAGCAGAACGAGTAAGGGATTTGATTAAGATCAAACGTAAGAAACCAAAAGCACATGGTTACTCGAGTGAGGTTCCTCACATAATTACAAAATAATTCAGCAGCAGCATCTTTCGACCCAACTGACAGACCACAAATTTAGTTTGCATGAGATAAATAAAGAGAGAAAGGTTTGTTTTGTTCCTGCCAACTATCTGTAAAACACTTTTAATAACTGAATATATATTATTCAGGGGTCATGCCAGGTTACGCAAGATATTTTTCTGTTTTTTTTCCTAACATGAATGTTTTTGATTTCTTTGAATTGGTACTTATCAAACGGTGGTTGTGTATATTGTATTGAAATCACAAAATTTTCATGGTTTGCTTTTGCAATTCGTTTATAATGTTTTGCCATTAAGGTATAAGTTGAAAAAATAAATTGGAAAAAAGTAGTCAAATATTTGTGGTCACAGCTTATTTGGGTGCCCCCTAGTGGCCATGAAAAAACATTCAAATTCAAAATTCATTCATCCATTTTCTTCTGCTTCTCCTATTAAGAGTCGTGGGGGGGGGGGGGGGGGCCTGGAGCCTATCCCAGCAGCCTTCAGGCGAGAGGTGGGGTTCACCCTGGACGACACACAGAAAGATCCTGCGTCTGAGCCGGGAACCTTCTTGCTGTGAGGCGACAGTGCTAACCACTGCACCACCGTGCCGCCAGATGTGACCACATGTATAGATATTAGAATCAATAAACATGTACAATGAGTGCTGGGATGATTCTTCTGCTTATCCTGTTAAGAGTCATGGGGGGGCTGGAGCCTGTCCCAGCAGCCTTCCAACTTTCTTGCCGGGAGGCGACAGCGCTAACCACTGCACCACCATGCCACCCTAAATTCAAAATTATTTTTGTGAAAAATACCCCATTAAATTATTGAATTCTGTCCCAGTTTTTCAAAAGCAAACCCTTGGTAAACAATTAACTACCTCAGAGCAACATGATATGCGCTTTCTTGGAATCAGGTTCATGTGAGGAGATATCTATAGCCTGAGCTGAAAGGTAAAGTTTTTGCGAATAGGTTCCAGATCTATGAGGAAATGACCCGCGCCATCTCAATTCACATTGTACACCTCCCAGTCAAACCCCCACATGGAAAGTGTGTCTCAGACCTTAGACACGGTCACGGTGACACACTGTATTTTACAGTTGCATTTTGAAAGATTCATCATTAATCATTTCCAGTGTCAGTCAAACACAAGAGGGGAAACTGGTCACAGCTTGGTGGGACCAGTCTATGTCATCATTAAACGTGAATAAAAGTGCTCTAAACTATTCGTAGCACTGACATCATGTCTCTCATGAGGATGATGAATAAAAACATGTTGAATGTGCTCAGGAAAAGATGGAAAAACAGCATCATGTTGACTGGTTTAGGAGTAATGTAACTACTGTCATTGCCTTTAAATACAGGATTAATGTCTTATAAGTTTTAGCCAGGAAATATGTCTCATAGAATGAAGCACAGAAGAAAAAAAAAAGAATTCTGAAAAATGTCATGACATTCATCATATTATATATATTTATTATTATATTGTGTAAAGGAGTACTTCCTGCAACCTTCCTGCACTGGCCCTAATTAAAGCTGCAAGCAGCGATGAGTTGGACCCTTGAATATCATGATGGATTTGCTTTTCAGCAAATTTTCTATAATTTCATTTGCCAGATGCTTTTGTCCAAAGCAAAGTACAACACAAGATTTTATACCTAAATAAACACTTCCATTGTCCACGTGAAGAAGCTAAACTTAACTTCATTAATTTGTATATCTAGTCTTACATTAAAGCGTTAATTTCCCTGTTTTTGGTTATTTTGGCTTTATTTTGTTGACAAAAAGCTAATGTGGCTGCAGTTGCTTACCAACACATCCGGGAGACAGAGCGCTTCCTGCGCGATGTGCAGAATGATGAATGAGTTAATCAGCAGGAAGCCGGGGCTCCTAGAGAATCAGAGGTCCCTGATGGTTTGAGCATGAAAAGAGTGTGAATCATATTCTGTGGTCGTAACAGTTACCAGATCTCAAACCCAGATGGACTCCTGTGGGAGATGTTGACTCTTCGCTCTCCTCCGGCATCAAACCACATTTCTTTGCAATCGCTTGTGTTAACAAAGTGTGAGATTACACGCATCTGCAGTTTATGGAAAATGTCAGCTTCTTTTTCTGAGGGACAGGATTGAGCGTCCATCCAAAAGGCATTACTTGTTCTTAACTTGGTCAGCCAGTTTGTGTGTTGTGATACACAACATCGCCAATAATGGCTCTAAAATTTTGTAATAAAATCGGATTATTGTCTGATGTTGTAATTTCAATATGATTTCTTTTAAGGGAATGTTTATTTTTACATTTTTATTGCCATTTTGTGAAGATCTGTATTCAAGAAAGACGTTTTGTAGACTGGATGTTTACACAACCACACTGTGGTATTCTGACACAAATATTTCACTGTTGCGCAGCTTGAAAATTTCAGGAAGCAACATTGCAATCCTGATTAAATCTATAATAATTGCACAGCTGTAACATCAACATAAAGTGACAACTTCTGCATGGGGGGAGCTCGGTGCAACTGGATGCCACCAGTAGTCCTTGCAGCAGGTGACCCTGGAGTATTGTCAAGAGCACCTTGACATCTCCAAATTTAGGTTAACAGTTTAAATGGTTAAAATTGTCTAAAGGCCAGTTTAGACCAAAGATGCAGTACAAGACAAGTTTAATCTAACAAAGCACTTGTCTGCAATAGTCTCAAACCTTACAGTTTAATGGAAAGTGTATTGTTTAGATCCAGCTTCGACCTGTCAAGGGTGAACCCCGCCTCTCACCCGTAGCCGCTGGGATAGGCTCCAGCCCCCCCCCCCCCCGGCGACCCTTAAAAGGAATAAGCGGAAGACAATCGATGGATGGATGGATGGATGGATGGGTTTTAGTCTCGTTTGAAGGTTGTTGTTTTTTTTGCCTAAAAAAAGGTTTCCGAAAATTAGGAGATGGAAGCATATTTACTGAGTAAATTCTGACATGCAAACATTAAACTCATGTGATGGCTGTTTCTGCTGACGGTGTCTTTCTGGTTTCGCCATAATATTACAGCTAACCACAATGACAGATACGTGTGGACCGATGAGATCAAAATATTCCTTGGCCTCCTCCACAAAAAAAAACACATAATAATAATGTTTATATTGCCAGGGCAACAACTGGTTTTGTTTCTGTTCTGTAACCACCACATCTTCTACTTTTTGTTTTAGCCATGTCAGGGTACGTTGCCTATACCGCCATCTTCTGACAAAACTAGTGTAGTCTACAGGCTCCAACCACTTGATGGAAATGCGCTTAAATTCTTTTTTTTTCCTTCTTTTTTTTTGTTGCAAAATTACCAAAAATTCACTCCCTATGAGATGGAAACCAGTTAATATTTCAGTTGATGCAGCAGAAGTTTGTTTTGAGGCAAACTTTTTCCTTAGGGTACTGATTTTTAAGGTGGCGCTTGCTAGCATTCTCAGCTAGGCTACATGTTTGCTAACTTAACATCACTTCAAAAAAGTCTTGATGAATGCAGCTTTAAGCAGCTGAATGATTTGCCGCATGATTTGTCTTTGTGTATTTTTATATTCACCCCTTAAGAGGGAAAATATTGGTATATTTGCCTTTTTTCCTTTTTTGTTTCAACCAGCTCATTTCTCCTGTTCTTATTTTTTTTCCAAATTTAACTCTTTTTTTCTGTCATAGTCAAATTATTGTTTCATTCTTATTTTCTCCTGTATTCTACCCGTTACAGTTACAGCCACAAACTTAAGAAGAATTTCCCAGAGCAGCATGTGGTGACTACTGCCCAGAAATGACGTGAGGTCTTCTCCACATATGTCGAACACGTTTCTGGGCAGTGCTGGTTTTATTGTTCAGACCACTGGGTGTAACTGTTACTACATTCTATCTCCACACGTACGTCACACAGTCAGAGGGACGGGCACATGCTGAGGATAATAGCGGATTGTTACTGGGGTGTTTTACTTCAATCCTTACAGGCTTCATATGCTAGCACGAGCATGTGTCCAGCTGAGGGAGGTACTGGTGTTTCTCTCTCTCTCTCTGGTGGTCTGACTCACATGTGCCAATATTAAATAAACTGATATCACTGGGGCAAAGAAGTGAAATGGAATTGGAGCGACAATCTTTTTTAGCAGTTACTCAAATGTTCCTGAAAGGAACGTGCCAGCTTTCTGGGAGTTATTCATCATTTTTAGAGCCAGATAAGCAGATAGATGCCCTGCCCTACCCTCTGTGAGCACAGAAGCTCAGTACCACCTGCCTGCGGTTCCAGAGGTAAATTTCCTATTCAGTTCCTCCTTTGACATCGATTTTGACTCCAGGAACCAAAACAACCAGCAGGCAGATCAATCGTGACAATAAAAAATTTAACTCTGTGCAAAAAGAACACATGCCATCAACAAAATGCACTCTAAATGACACAGATATGTGGGCGCAAAACATATTAGCAGCAGTCTCCAGCTGTACAAAAAACTGCTTCAACTCCACAACTTACCAGGTTAGGCCAAAAACTCTTCGGAGCAGGGCCCCCGAATACAGGGGTGAGTGAGACTCCTGCTGCAAATGGTCTTTTTTCAGCCATAAACAATCTGGAGAAGCTAGGATGACAAGCCATAGGCCCCATTTGTATCAACAGCAAACTCAATTACAATGGCAAGCAACTAAAACAGAATTAGCAAGTAGCAAACAGCATAAAAATGGTAGGAGACCTAATTCTACCACTGCTGGTGACTCAGTGGCTCAGTCTCAAGAGCCTCTTCATCAGACAGCTCATCCAGTTTTGGGCTTCCTGTTGGAACTTTGAAATATGCTGACAGCTCATGAGTTATATGTAAAAGCTACCACTGTTCCTTGTTGAATTTTGATTTTTAGGGCTCCACTTTAGAGCTTCTTTCCCAACATTAATAAAAATGTAGCTTTCGATTCTGGGATACAATTCAGCATAGGATAGGAAACATCAAAAACCCTGCATAAAACAGAAACTATGGATCAGACAATGAAGACATGATTTACCACTGAGAGCCTTTTATACACACTCACACATACACACTGTTACGCCCACCTCGATGGTCGGAAGCTGCCAGTGTATGAGTAAGAGTAAGACAGAGAGTGGGAATGCAAGAGGCACAGACACCAAATTACTGCTATAAACAATAATTTATTCATACAAACAGCATGAGACAGGGGGCAGAGACACAACACGTACCCACCCCCTGAGCTAGGCAGTGACGACTAAAGAAAAAGAAAAAAACTTCAAGAAAACTGAAGCTAAAGTTAAAAACTCAAAAACAACCCCAGAGCTAAAGCTCCTAGACTAAAGCCCCAGTTTGTACTACTTTTGGCAGCCTGAATGTAGAGAAGTCCTTGACCAGCGCCTTCACTATAGACGATGATGCTTGGTCTTTCCTCACTAGGATTTTCAGTGCCCTGCCATGTTTCTACTGACAGTCAGTGTGTGGTTGTGTGCATGCATGTGGATGTGTGTGTGTGTGTGTGTGTGGGGGGGGGGGGGTGCATGCATGCATGTATGTGGTCATGTGGGTTGGGAGGGGCGGGTTCTTAACATTTATTGTATTGCTTTGTATTGTATTTGCTGTTGATTGTTTTTATTTTTGTGAAGCACTTTGTGTTGCAATTTTATTGTATGAAGGGTGCTCTATAAATAAAGTTTGATTTGATATGATGTTATCTTTCCAGGTGGAATTGCTTTGGGGTATCTAGTAGCTACACACATCATCGTCAGCAATTACTGATACCATTCATACTACTACCACTCCTTGTTTTTGGTAGGAGGCCTACACAGTCATTCAGGAAGTGCTCAAAAGCCTCGCCGAAAGTGGTGATCAGAAGAAGGGGGGGGGGGCCTTAATAACCTGGTTTGGCTTGCCAGCCAGTTGACAAGTGTGACAAGTCCTACAGACCTGCAATGTCTTTGAGCAAGCCTGCCCCTGGGCCTCAATGAGGCTCTCATGAGTCATAGGCAGATTTTCTGAGTTCAACATTGTCTCTTGCTTTAGCTTAAGCTTAGCCTTAGTGTTTCTACCGTCTTCAGAAGTGCAACGAGAATCAGAGGGCAGAGGTGCGTTGTCACACAGACTGTCTGCAAACACAGTGTCAGATAAATCAATCACCTTCCCCAGTTTGTGAGCCTGTGCGCATGTTACTGTGCACACAGGACACGTCAGGGTAGCTCAGCTCAGCTCAAGGATGTCTGGTTGGGAAACATCAGGCTGATCTAACACTTCCTGGATAGGGAGAACCTTTCCTCCAGCATTATCGTTATCTGACAGAAAGCTCACACCTCGCATTTGTAGCACCGACTGAACACCAACTGAGAAAACACCACTCACTAAGTCGCAAGTCAGACTCACCAGATGCAAAGGCACAGAAACATAACTCATGCCTGTCCCTTGGACTATTCCACTCGAGCCACACGACAACTCTTCAGATAAAGGACAGAAATAGGACAAAGAGTTTTTGAAGTCTTGCATCGGGAAAAACTGACTAAAGAGATTCAATATCAGATACCTCACTAGGTGTCAAACCAATCGTAGAACAAGGTCTTCTTTTCACGGGCAAACTCTACAACAGTCTTATCAGGAGACATTTTGTGAGCACGACATCTTTGTCTGTAGCCCTCAGGCAGACTGTAGGTGCGAAACACAGCTGCTTTAAACATGGAATAATTTAGACTGTCCCTCAGAGGCATTTTGTTCATCGGCTCATGGGCTTTGCCGGTCAATTTGCTCTGTAGCAAAGGCACTCAGGAGTCTTCCGGCCATTTAAAGGTGGTAGCAACTCTTTCAAAGGACTCCAAACAATAGTCCACCTCGGATTCCTGAAATGGAGGGACCAAGGGCACTTGCCAACTGGCATCAAAGAAGGAATAGCTGGGAACATCTGGCAGCAGACCACTAGGAAACTGAGAAACAGCTAAAACTGCTATACTCTCGAGTTTTTTAATCTTCAGCTCGACCTCAAGCTTTTTAATCTCAAGAGCATGTTCAGCCTCTAGCTCTGGTTTTCTCATAGCTTCCTTGTGCCTGTATTTGGCGTCTTTCCCTTTCCTATTGGCCTCTGGCTAAATGGGCTAGACCAACCCTCAAACAGGGACTAACACAGCTGTCAGACAGAGCCTTAACCTACGGGATAAGACCAAGCTACAACAGAACAAAAATCTCAGAGCTGCCACCTCTCGGTTGCGCAGTTCAGGTTAGGGTTCCCGGGTTGGTGGGAGTTCCCAAGCAAAGATTAATTCAGTAAGATCATCCACATGTAAACTGTTTGAAAAAAAGGAGTGAAAAAAAAAGAGTCTCAGGAAGACAGATCTTATGGCAGAGGCCAAAACTTTATGGTGAGATGAGTGAGCAACTCTCGCAGCGCAGCCATTTTTTTTTTATAATTTTTTTTTTTCCAGGAGCTTCCACAATGACAGCCTGACAGGCGGCACAGTGACAAAATCAAAATGCGACAAGAGGGTAGATCTACGTCAACAGGTGATATCGCGGGAAACCTGAGACAACGCGGGTTAAAATGCAGAGTCGACCCTTTCAGAGAGCCCAAACAACCATGTTCATCTGCGTTTTTGATGCAGAGTGAAAGAGGCTTTAGAGCAGGGGTGTCAAACTGGTCCAGTAAAGGGCCGGTGTGGCTGCAGGTTTTCATTCCAACCAAGCAAAAGCAACACCTGATCCAACCAATGAGCTGTGTGGACACAGCTTGGTTGATTTAAGTAGATTCAGGTGTTGCTTTTGTTCAGTTGGAATGAAAACCTGCAGCCACACCGGCCCTTTACTGGACCAGTTTGACACCCCTGCTTTAGAGAAACCAAACAAATGAGCTCAGATGAGGTGTGTATGGGGTGTGGGCTGAGTGCAGTGCCAGCTGCATACAATTCAGGTAATTAACTGCAAACAAGACACTGGACGGGGTCTACTGAGAGACGAGAAAAAAAGGAGAATTACTAAATAAAACCACAAGGGGGAGACAAACAACAGGCAAACAGGACTACACTGTAGGAGTTGTTTTAGGACAACACATGAAAACATGCACGTATTTTAAATGGATAGATATATTGAAGAGGTTCAAAGCTCGACCATGAATGAGCATCACGCACAACTTCAGCTGAGATGTATGATAGAAAATACTTTTTAATCTGTGTTAAATCCATGAGGTGGCAGAGCGGACTCAGCTCTGTAAGTGTGATGTACGCCCATCCAGCCAAACTTCCTAGGCCGATTGAGGTGAACTTTAAAACGTTAGAGAAATTTCATCCCTGGAAAAGGGCAGCTCATAGGAGGGAGTAAGAAATATTCCTAGTTAAATAGTCAAGGGAGTGGTTGAGTAGGACAGTACCTGATACCTCTTTTCCCCGAGACACAGGTCATGCAGCTGTGTTGACATTAATTAATTACAAACCTTTAATAAACCACTGGAGGATTTAGGAGTGTCTTAACTGTGAGATGTGTCTTTTTTTATGAAAGGCTTTCTCTTTATGTGCAAATGGAAGCACAAGAAGCAAGAGAACAGATTCACACATCACCTTCAGGACTGCTGTGGATGAAGGGACCTTCAAAAGCCTCTACAGGCCTCATGAAGACCCTGGTTTCAGCCACATTAGCACCTTATTTTTTGTATTTCCGCCCATCGCGGGGGGGCTGGAGCCTATCCCAGTGGGCGAGAGGCGGGGTTCACCCTGGACAGGTCACCAGTCCATCACAGGGCCAACACATAGAGACAGACAACCATTCACTCTCACAGTCACACCTACGTATCAATCAGCCTCGTCCCGTCTTGATGTCTTTGGACTGTGGGAGGAAGCTGGAGTACCAGAGAGAACCTACACAGGCTGTGGCTGTGTCCACTAGGTGGCAGTACAAGCCAGGACAAACAGACTCTCTGTGTACAAGCCAGAATTGTAACTGCCGTAGCTTCACTTTACCCATCCATCCATTTTCTGTACTGCTTATCCATTAAGTGTTGTGGGGGGCTGGAGCCCATCCAAGCTGTCATTGGCAAGAGGCTGGGTTCACCCTGGATGGGTCTCCAGTCCATTGCTGGGCCTCCAGCCTTCGGAAGTGAGGATCGAACCAGCAACCCTTCGGTTGCTGGACGGTCACTCTACCTCTGAGCCTTCACTTTCCCATTTCTTTATATACTGTACGTATAAATCAAAAAAATGTTTGACAGAGAATTAATAGAAAGAATATTTAGCATTTCAAGTATTCACAAAGAGATTTCTTGACCCCACAAAGTCATTTGTCCCCCCTCCAGCATCACTTTGAGTACAGAAAAACAAGACATGTATATTTAGCTTAAGGCTAATGGAGACTGACAGCTAAATTGTCAAAAAAAGTCTGTTTATAAACTATCTAAACTATTCTGTTTTAATCAACATCTTTCTTACCAGCTGTATGCTGAATAACCACTTTGATCTGAGCTAAAACTAACCAATCACAACACCTCTGGTTGGCCCCTGATTCGCAGTGGCACTGAGCACAACTATCAGGTGAACCAGCTTCCTCACCCTTGTTCAACTTGTCTAGTGCCGCACTTAAAGCGTTATAAGGTGTTAAAGGCGTTTACAACTTGATAAAGAAGATGTGGTGCTCGACTGCTTGTCTGTTGTTAGCCATCGGTCACCACGAGCTTCAAGCTAAATATGTGTGATTTGATCTGTCTGCTTTCTAGAATCACAACAAAGTGATGCTGAGGTGAGGGAAACATCTTTGGGGGATCAAAACGCCCAGTCCTGAGTATCTGAAAGGCAAAATGCAAATTTTAGGGTGAGGTATCATTTTAACTGCTGAAAATGTAAATGTAAATGTAGTGAAAGCACAGCAGCACCCCAAGTATTCCTACATACAGCACTCCACCCTTCACTCACTTGTCAGTTACATTGGGGGAAACTTTTAGAAAATAAGGCCTGGTGAAATTATGGCTGACTTACAAAGGTGTGGACCAAAAGTGCCCAGAAGTGATTTATGAGCAATAACGTCATTTAGTATTTCGAAGGTGTTTTTAGACTTGTGTAATTTTCTGTAATTCACCTGTTAGATCATCCACTTCACGTCATTTAACTGTTGCAGGTCGACAGTAGCTGCATTCATCGACATGAGGTCAAAGGTCAGCGTGCTGTGATTTGTACTTGAACGGAGCTTTTGGGATGCAAATAAGACATAAACGAGGACAGGTGATATCAAAAGGAGGCATGTGGACGCCGACAGAGACGCCCATGAATTTCTGTCCAAGCATTTATCCCCAAATAGAGGTTCATGCTAAAAAATAGAGTTTGTTGTCCCTTAAGAATGTGACAGATGATGAAGATAAATGACAGGTCACAAAGTTTGTAAAGGTGAGTATGAACTTAAAAGTCTGAACTGATATTGTGACTAGTACAACCTGCATTTGCTTGCTTCAAAGTGCAAATTCACAAAAAAAAAAAAAAAGTGCGTCAGCAAAAATCTTTATTCATTAGACTTTAAAGTGATACACTGCCTGGAGGGTTATGGTGCTCCCTGGTGGTCACTGACCTCCTTCTGATTGGTAAATGGACTCCATTTATACAGCGCTTTTCGACCTCAGCGGCACTCAAAGCGCTCCACGGTGTCATCTCATTCACGACACACTGATGGTGAAGGTTGCCATGCAAGCCACCAACCTTCTCATGAGGAACAATCCTGGATTCACTATCTTGCTCAAGGACACTTCAACATGGTCACCAGGGGTGAGGATTGAACCAGTGACCCTTCAGTTTCTAGACGGCCATGTTACCTCTGAGCCATGCTGCCCACAGAATGGGAGAAATATCTTTTCAAGACATAAAATAATTACTTCTCAGATTTCTAAGGATTTAAATAATAGATATCCAATTAAAAACTTAAACTTCAATTAAAAACTGCAAAATATTTGAGCTTTTTTTAAAATGCCAAATGCACGACCTGTTCTTTTCTGTCAGAGAGCATCTTGATCATCAAGTGACTGAACTGTCAGCAGCTGAATGAGAGCAGGTTTGTAACCGGAGGTTCAGCCTGGTTTACGTTTATGCTGAAGCTGTAGAAGAAGAAGGAGTCAATCAGTTTTTGCTGAAAGCTGCAGTTTAGAGGACACAAAGCAGAAAAAAATGAGTTTATATTGATGTTTTCTGAAGTGTTTTATTGAAAAGTCTGTGATTTATATGTGTGGATTTCAAGCCGTGAGTCTCTGCGAAATTTGATGTTCCCACAATGACAAAAAAGATTCTTGATTCTTGATTCTTGAAATGTATCAGGGAAGTTTTTGAATGACCTCAAACAAGTCCAGAAGAGGAAGAGAAACTTTAATTTGAGAAGTTAAAGAAATGACCTGATCTAGTGGAAAAAGCTTCTCTCAGACGGGTGTGAGGGGTGAGAACACTAGGAGACAGTATGATCTCAGCTGTCTGTCCCTCACACACGCACGCACGCACGCACACACACACACACACACACACACACACACACACACACACACTTCAGGGGAATTTAGACAGACATTTATTTACTGGAGAAATACCCTGACCAGTTAGTTGCATAACTTTAACCACTCACCCAAAAATAAGCAGTTTTTAACAAGCGGGGACTCGGCTTTTGTCCCAAATGCACAAGTAAACCCAGATTAACTGGTCTTTAGTCAAGGGGGGCAGAGACAAAGACGCAGAGAGGGAGAGAGGGACTTTTAATAGCATGTTAGCTTTTGCAAATGGTTGTCTGTCTCTATGTGTTGGATATATGATGGACTGGCAACCTGTCCAGGATGAACCCCGCCTCTCGCCTGAAGGCTGCTGGGAGAGGCTCCAGCCCCCCGCCCCCCCCCCCCCCATGACCCTAAATAGGATAAGTGGAAGAAAATGGATGGATGGATGAGGTAAACAATACTTCATTTCTAAAATTTCACATCAATGACTGTTTTATCGATGGATGATAAAACAGTCAAACAGGGAAACTGTTACTTACCTGAATATTGTTAAATGACAAGTAGGCACTTAATCGTATTCAATAAAAAGTGGTTAATCACAGAAATACTTGTCAGATAGATTATGTGTCTGAAAAAGTGCTCTTTGTATAAAATGTTCAGCTTATTTACCCTAAAACAAAGGAATTGAGGGGGAGACCAAATCAGAAAGAAGTTCTCCACCAGTCCAGCCAGTAGAGCCCTGATGGTTTCTGAATGAACGTTTCCTGTGACTCATCTTGACCATGCGTTAAAATGTCTGTTCATTGTCCTCTTTCTGTTCACATGAGACCAGGCTGGAGAGGAGTGGAATCAAGCACCAAAACGTGACGGAGGTGTGCAGGTTTAGGTGCTCCCCTCCACCTGCACAACACCCACAAGTCAACGTTCACGATGCAGCGGAAATATTCGGATTTGTTTCCATCCTGAATTTGTGAACGGCACAAATCACATCTTGTCTTTGCATTTCTGATCGCCGGTCGCTTCCGTGTGTGACCTCAGTCTGACCGATTTTACACCACCCAAGACTAACACTCGTGACAGTTCCGTGCTGCAGGAGCTGAGGGTGCGCGACGATGGTCAGCGGAGCAACAAAGAAGCGCCAATCTAACAAATTAGTAGCAAAAGAACGAGGCCGCCGCGTCGGAATTATATTTCACCTTTTGTTGGTTTTGTTTCAGCCTTCGCCCAGCAAAATCATCGTGGTTACAAGTGTGGGAGATTCACACTGGAATCTTTTACATGAGGGGGATAATCGAACAAAATAATCACATCTAAAGAATAAAATCAATATTAAGGCTTGCAATGTGAATGTCGCCTAAATTTCTCCTTTTAGAGATGAGACGCAACCTCTAACACCCATTAAAAAAAACAACAACAACTGAAGAAATAAAGGTCCTCCTGGCTTCATGACAACACGCAGTCGCGAAGAAAGATCTGATCTTAAAATATTGGTATTTCCAACACACACCTACTTGTGAGCCTGCAGTAATTCTTAACAATTATAGTCATATTTCAGTGATTAATTTTTTTAGGTAGCCAAGTAGTGATATTTAAAACTCGTTTATTACATTAATTTTAAACTTCCAATAAGCTTAATATTATATTCAAGTCATTTCTTTCTTTAAATCTTTTCAAGCCTTTTTGTATTATTTCTGCACATAAGTATAGCATATATTGTCTAGCACATCTTATGCATTTTTGGGTGAAATATGTGAAAGATTACTTGTGTGGAAAATTGTGAATTTGTCTTTATACATTGTATATATGGATGAGATCTAGAGTAACATTTGAATAATATTACTAGAATAATAACCCCCAGATGCTTGAAAATAACAATAAGGACAAGTTAATGATACGTACAGACAGAACATAATTATAGGGTAGACCACTGTGGGCTTTAACCAGTGAGGTGTCAATTACAGCTCACACACGCCTTTGCGTCAGTTTGATCACATGCACGGTTGGCGGGGCCAGCAGACCCACTTTTAAGTCATATACACAGTTTAAAATTAGATCAGATATAAGCCCCTCCCCCTCCTCTACAATATGAAACACATGATTGAACTAAACACAACACACTCACTGGCTTTTGACAAAAGCACATTTATTGTTTTTGCTCAGTGGGCAGAGTTACAGAGACGTGTGGCAGCGGCGGTGTGAGTCCATCGGTCATCCACGTGGTGGTGGTGGTGATGGTGGGGGGTGTTATTGCACCCATGTTGAGGATTTGAGTGGGTGGGCTTGAGCTCACGAGTCCAAAACGCCACAGCTGAAAACATTTTAATTTCATCAGGCACTGCATGTACCCACATATTATTTACAGACCTTCCACCCAAACACACTCTTACACACCCATGCACTCCAAGTCCCTGACACTTTTGCTGTAAGACCATCACAAAAGGAAAAAAAAGGGCCACAGAGGACCCTTCTCCGTCACCCAGGCTCACCCCTCCTCACCGACTGAAACACTGGACGCTATGTTCTGCCCACTCACAAAAACAGCAGCATGGAAACAGCGTCAGAAACCCTTGAATGTAGCAGCCCACCTCAATATTCACCATTATTCACTCAGCGTGTGTCAAAGGCGTCTACTGTTCTGTATGGATTGCGGTTTCAACAAAGCCACGCATCATATTTAATAGTTTTAAGGCTGTTAAGTATTGACCGGGACATGTTTAACCTTTATCCAGAAAAATCCAAAGAACTGATCTGAAACCAGTTAGATTCCCCTCATTTTCCCTGTTTTTATTGATGAATCCAGTGAATGAACTTCATTGAACAAAGTTCAGCAGACTGAAAAATGATGTCAAAATGAATTTTCTGAGTGACACCTCCAGCTTTTCTGACTAAATGAAGCCCTGAACATTCCTACAGATTTCGGATGACTTAGAATTCATGTGTAAATGTTAAACACAGACTTTGTCGTTACTCTGAGACATTGCTTGGAAAATATTTCACTGTAGGAAGTTTCTTTCCATTGTTAGAGCCCTTTTTAATGGCCATGATTGCACAATATACAACCTTATAACTGAAATTTGTATAATTTTTCATAACTTTTTTTTAACATTTTAATTTATTGACTGGATCTGAGCAACTTGCATTTTTATAAAACTGGAACATTTTTTGAAACAGCAGTATAATCTCTAGTACCCTTTGCAGAGCTGCGAAGCTTCGTTGTTGTCCAAAAATGGACCAAACAATTACGAGTCACATTTTTACCTCTTCGAACACGAATCAGGAGGTCTTATTCTGAGCTCTGCGTCTGCAAAACGTTAAGACGGAAACGAGTGAACGGAACAAGATGAAGTCGCCGCACCGCTGGTTTCAAACCCAAACATATCAAAGGGATTATCAAAATTCTCCAAAATTCTTTAACATGATAGTTTTACAAAAGGATCTTTAGACGTGATTCGCTGGTGTAGGAACCTTTCTGAAAAATCTAACTGTCTACCCTGAAGTTAGCTCTTTGTGAGTATTCAATAGAAAAGAACGAGCCTGGGGGGGCCACGTACAGATTTAAGAATTCACTGTCTGGTTCTAGACCTGTGAGGCCCAGCACGAAACTGAATTACGTGAAATAAATTATCAGGAAAGAAAATTCATTCAATGTCAATAGATCAACATCTAACTTTTTACTTTGATCTTTTCATTGGCTTAGTTGACGGTAATAATAGGGATTAGAGCACCAACCTGCAGTTAAGGAGAAGGGAAAGCAACTGGAGCGCACACACTCAATCACACACACACACACACACTCAATCACACACACACACCCCCCAAATAAGAAAATTTAAATCCTTATGAAACATGAATCTAAATATTCTCTGTGCAAAATGAAGGTAAAAGTCTAATATAAATGTTAGTAGTACCACATCATCGTCATTGTTGCCACCTTCAGACATATGTGCTTTTTAATAATTTTATGATTTTTAAACTATCTGAAGTGGGTTGAAATTCATTTGATCCAGAAGGAAATCCCGTTGGCTGCATAGTTCATACTAGAAAAAAAAAGAACTTTTACATTTATAAAAAATATACAAAAAAGCTGACATCTTGCTGCTCTGTACAAAGAATCAGTGGTGGTTTTATGTGATTTTGAGTTATTATCTTGTTTAGACTTACTGCTAATTCTACTTTCTGTCTCTAGGATGAAAACACGCTGGTGAAGGAAAAAAAAAGTCACTTCTCTGTGGACTTGAACGTCCTCCGTAAAGAAAAGAAAAGGCCATGCGTTTGTCCCTCAGACACAGTCTAGGTCAGTTCACTTTAGTTGTGGGCCACGTGAGGTGGAGGTGGGGGTGTGAAGGGTTCAGTCCACTATCTCCTTGCCCCACCCCCCTCCTAGTCTTCTGCTTGTTGGACCGGTCCTGCCGCGCCATGTTCTGAGGGATCAGTTGACTCCTCCGTTGTAGGACTTGCCATACATGTTGAAATCAGTTTCAACAAAATGTGTGGTGACGGGCTGCTTGTAGAGAGGGTTGGAGGCCTGTGGGTGGGGGGACAAGGGCAGAAGTAACGCATCACTCACTACCTCTCGCTTCCTGCCAAAATCTGTTGTTTCACTTCTGTTACAATTGTGTGGTACTCTGATAAACACAGGAAGCTGTTAGAGAATTGGCAGTCACTCCTCAAATCTAAACAATTCCACTCTACAATACAAATCAACACTTTTTACTAGCAGGCTTTAGTGACAGATACCTCCATGTATGCTTAAAGTTGATGGTCATTTGACAACATCTGACTTGTCAGTCTCAAAGAAGAAAAAAGGTTTTCTGTTGGCAAGGTGAGCGCCATTACCATCTCGTATCGGGCACGCGAGCGCGCACTCTGGAAACGCGCAAACTCTCGTCGGTCATGGATGGTGATGACCAGCTTCCAGACGGCCAGCAAGACCACTCCCACCAGGAGGATGCTGCCCACCACCGCCAGTAGCACCATCGGGGCTTCTGGTCCTCCACCACACTCTGACCCGGAAAGACACACATCAGTGACATCATCAGACAAGATTATCATATACTGCAACTGACTTGTAAGAGTGTTAAATTCTTCAATTCCAGGGTCAAAAATCTGATTATGACAAATCATTTCCATAATGATCAAGAGATATTTATCAACATGAATTCTGAGGGTTCTGGTATTCTGGCTTTAGAAGATACAGGAGTTTCATATAAGAAACATCAGAGCAGTGCAAGAATGTTCAATATTAAATATCACTGTTCAACTAAATGCCTCCATATCCATATTGTGATATTTTCTTATGTCCAACAAATTTTGCACGACATCATCTGTTTTTTTTCCAATTGTTTTTAGTGAAATATCTTTTTTTCCCCAATTATTTTCTTTTTGTGATTCGGTACAACAATTTTCATGCGTCTTCAACGATGTATCCACAGACAGCCTTCTGCTGCGTAGCGTCTCCATGTGCATGTTTACATCAGAGGGATATCTGGAAGTAGGTCAACAGGAAAGAAAAAAAAAATCCAACTTGTGTTCTCCGAATGTTTATTTGTTCTTTTTCACGTAACATTTAATAAACAAACTTTGGGAAGAAAACTTGGAGTTTGCGGGCCACAGACAGATGTGGATGTTTTTACCATGACTCTGCAACTAACATTTGTCCCTCCGTCCAGGGAATGTGCGGCTCTTCGGTTATGAACTTCTACGGAGCCAGTTTGACTCAGTCCAAGAAGTCACAAAACAATGCGGACGTGCGAGACTCTAACTCTCTTATTTTTAGGCAAAATGGAACATTAATGGCCAGAAAAGTGTGACAGTAGATTCTGAAGTCACACTGACCTTTTGGATATAAAACGTCATTAAGTCATTGTACGTGCAGGAACTTTGGACAGGCGTGTGTTTTGTGCCATTACAGTGACCTTTGACCAGCAATAACTGATCAGTTCCAGTGAACATTGATGCTAAATTTCCCTACAGTAGTTCAGAGAAAGAGACAAAAACATTGACCTGAAAATATACCATAACCCCTGTGGAGGGATAAAAATAGCCTCATCGTTTGAGGAAGCTGCAGCTGACCTTTGTTGATCTACATGCCACAAATGAAATCTTAGCAGGTGTCGCTTTCTAACCTCAAAATTGTTGTGGTGAAGAAAAGGCAGAGTCATGCCAGAATGCCTCATCTGTTGTTGTTTATTTGGAGCACTGACCTGGCTCTTTAAGAGCTGTGAGGATGGATTGTCCGCTGGCGTGCTCAGAATATGTGAACTTCATGACACAATCGTTGTCTGTCTTGTAGAGACAAAGCACAGCGCCAGGCTCGTCGGTTTCTGGACACGAACGAGAAAGAGAGAGAGAGAGAAACAGAGATTCGATCAGCCAAAATCATCATGAATTTCATTTCCTCCAACAACACTTGTTCAGACAGAGGACTGAGGAAAGAGAAAAACAAAATGACAAGAGTATGTGACAGCAGAAAAGTATGTATTCTACTCACTCGTTTACCCTCTTCATAATGTATGTTCGTGTACAAAACACTATTGTGCTGTTGTTATTTCAAAGTGGTTGTATATCATCTGTCTTCAGTTTAGCTTCAGATTCACAGACAAAGGAACAAGAGATGAGGTTACGTCTGAGAGGAATCCAACACTTGAAGAAAAACAGAATGTGAGCCGTCGTCACAACATTGCCTGAATTTCTCTGGTGTGAAATCACAACTTGGCAAAAACAGGAAAATAAGTTTGCTGAACAAGACACAGATACACTCATGCCCATGTTTTCAATCTGTATCATCTCAAAAGCCCATGAAGGAGGGCTAGGTCAGAACGCCCCGGTTCCCCCTATGAACCCCTCCCCTCCTCTTCAGGCACAAAGTATCTGGAATGTACATGTGGAGTCCATTACAGCCGGTCAGATGGTTGAACTAGCCAGGAATGCTGTGAATCACGTCAGATGTGGGCTGGGGCCATGCTGGGCCAAGCAGGAAGGATCTTAAAATAGTCCCCATCCTTCAAGCAGTGCAGCATCACAGCAGCCTGAAACTGACCATCTCAGACCACCGGGATGGGGGAGGGGCCAAGCACGCCCAGCACATCGTTAACACAGAGACACAGAGCAGCAGGTGCATGTTCGTGTGGCAGGTGGAGGTACACTACAGGTCTATGTGTGGAGTGAAGAGTGGGTGGAGCTGTGAAAGGCCCGCATGACCGTCTGCCACTTTGTATCCTGGACATAAGGACTCTTGGGTGTGCTGTTATCACTAATGGTGGAGAAGAAGCACAGAGGACAGCTGTGCAACTGTGTGAAGAAGTCAGAAGAATCAGGAAGTTCGCAAATTTTAGCAAAAGAACCTGCAAATATTGTGCTTTGTTTCAACAACCGTTATGCAAATATTAGGTTTATGGCAATGAGCATAATTAGCACTGTAGAAGAAGAGAGATGATGTCATTAAAAGAGAGCCAGTCAAATGGATATAAACAAAGCAAACCAAAAGACTGGACATAAAATATATCAAGGAAGAGTTTTGAATAACTAACATGAGCTCAGCCCTGATGCATTTATCTTCTCTCAACTTCTCCACTTCCCAGGCATACAGACAATTTTTTTTAATTTGATTTTTTTGGATGTTTCAACTCACTTCTTGATGCACAAAGTTAAAATGCATAAAAAAGAGCAAGATGGAAGTACTGCTCAGTCCCATGCGTGACACGCAGCGTCAGACGCCACCTCACCTCCTGCACAGACCCTGCTCACAACAGTGTGGCGCATTAGAACTAATACTGTTTCTCCTTCCTGAGAACATGGACACGCCTGAGATACTTGATGAGGCAGAGAGCACGGATAAGTAAATCCAGAGAGCACATTCACACATGGATCTTTCCTGTTTTGTGTGTGTGTGTGTGTGTGTGTGTGTGTGTGTGGGTGGGGGGGGGTTAAGTCATATCTGATTGTGTTTACAGAGAGATAGTTCAGTGCTTAACATTTAAAAGTAAAGATGCACAATATTGGTTTTTTTTTTAGCCTCAATATCATCTGTTTAATGACAAGTTTTTGATGTTCATTGATTTTGTACTTACTGAAAAAACACATACTAAGCAGCACTGCACAATCTGATGGAAAAATCTAGAGTGACTGCGTAATAAAATCTTGAGTCATTAAATCCTTTGTTCATATACATTTTGCAGCTTCAGTGTTATAAAAGGGAAGAGAGGATCGAACCAGCAACCCTTTGTTGATAGACAGTCAATCTACCTCTGAGCCACGCCACCCGGCGAAATAAACATTAATGAAGGAAAGAAAAAAACAACATACTATTTACGTTGTGCAGTCATGCTCTAAATAATAACTGTTTCTTATTTGCAAATATAAAAAAATATTAAATTATTGTGCATCTCTTTGTCAGAGTAATTTTTTAACATTTTTTTTATTATATAATATATATAATCCAAAAATGAATCGAAAATAGTAATAATAGTAAAAACTTTCATTTACTGCCACTGAACTTGTTCAAATATTGAGTAAAAGATTGTTTTTTTCGTTAGAAGGGATTATAATGTTACTGGTTTTCCACAAATGTCTCACTAGAAGTTGATGCTGATTTATACATTTGAACTTTTCACCTCCATTGCAGGAGAGCACAGATATACACTTCTTGTCCTTTAGACGATGAATGAGAAATAAATAATGAATAATTCATTTGGCTCTGTGAGCATCGCAGGAAACTCATTTCTGAAGGGAAGGTGGAATGATTGATTCATCATTTTTTGATGAAAGTTACCGTTTCTGTCATCAAGCGCCGTGGTTAGTTTATTACAATGCACAGATATGTGCAGAATTCAACAGTGTTTTGATTCCTCAGGACACGAGGCGACATGGGGCAGCATGGCTCAGAAGTAGAGTGGCCATCTAGGAACCGAAGGGTCGCTGGTTCGATTCTCAGTTCCCCCGGTGACCATGTCAAAAGTATCCTTGAGCAAGATACTGAACCCATAATTGCTCCTGATGGCCCTGTAATGGATTGGCGACCCATCCAGGGTGAACCCCGCCTCTCGCGCAATGTCAGCTGGGATAGGCTCCAGCCCCCCTCCCAACCCTTGGAGGATAGGCGGTATAGAAAGTGAATGGATGGATGGACAGTCTGACACAGTGCTGCTGCTGATCGAGCATCCAGCCTCCAGCATGTATGTGAGTACTACTGCTATCATCTTAGCATACTCATACTGAATCTAACCTAACTGGTGGGTATTTATACATCTCTATATATAGGCACATTCCTCTGCTTTGTGTCTTCTATTTAGATGGGAAAAGCATTGTTGCTGTCTTGTGCAATGACAATAAAGTTTAATCCAATCTGATCAGTCTCATCCAATTATACACTTAACCTTTCATTCAATATATTGGAGGATAATTCTGTTAAAATAGTATGCATTACAAAAATCTTAACAGTCAAAATGGGAATGTTCTCTGCTTCTACCATTTTGAAGTTTCCTCCACCCTAAGAGTGCACTTCCTCAAGTTTGCAGTTACGAGCTAACGATTTGACAAATTGGGAAAAAAAGAGCAAAATAAAGGAAGTACCATATTGCTGTGTTCAAAAGTAAAACACTAATAGAAGCAGGACGGAGAATTAAACATGGAGATGTTCAGCTGTGTGTTAGCATGTCTCTGTCATATCAGATGTTTAACCCAATTGGCTGGAATGACTGCATCAGTGTGGTGTGGCCCCGCCTCCAAGGACAGGAACTTCATGAAGGATGAGAGCTGAGGAGGTATGTAACAGGAAAGTCAAAACTGTTGCAGATGTCACAGATGTGAACACTATTCTCTCTGGCCAGCTGGTGTCTGCGCTTGTGTGTGTGTGTGTGTGTGTGTGTGTGTGTGTGTGTGTGTGTGTGTGTGTGAGTGTGTGTGTGTAGTGTTGTGTGTGTATAGTATGCTTGTGTTTACTCACTGAGGGTCTCCACAGTGATGATTTCGTCCTTGCACAGGCGCTGGCACGTCTGGTTGTCAGCAAGCTGCCCGGAGTCAAAGAGCCTGCACTCGATACATTCTCTGGAGAACGGAGAGAATAAGTTCAGAGGAACATTTCTGAAACTTATTTTATTCACGAGCTTGCAGAAAGAGCATAGCCTTCAGTGACCCAGGACAATGTTCTGAATTTATTATACTATTTGTTATTTCTGCTCTGGTTAGGACAGCTGTCAAGAACACCCCACTGAGCTGCTGAAACACTGAAGATGTGTGCAGAGTAGCGGAAGCCAATGAGCACTGACTGAACTCTACACACACACACACACACACACACACACACACACACACACACACACACACACACACACACACACACACACACACACACACACACACACACACACACACACACACACACACACACACGGCAGCCAGGAGTTTCAGTTACTGATGTTTCATCGTGCATACACAAGCTGGAACGCTTGCTGGAGGTTCCAGGAACATTTTATAGCTGCATGAAAGTTTGTTTAAAAACTCCATTTGAACTTTATTATTGCTGGAGGAAGAGCTGCATTACGCTCCACCAAAACGCACACGTGCACGCACACACACACACATCAATATTTCCATGACTTTCCGTAATTTTTCACATCTTTGAGGAAAATTTTCATTACCATTTATCAGGGTTGCCCAAACATTTCCTTTGTGGGCCAAAACTCAGACTAAATGGAGCTGTGGGCTAAAACAAACACACATTGTTGCATGTCAACCACTTTCTCTGCCTCCTTATTTTTTTCTTATTTCGCTCCTCATTTCGGTACAGCGCCATTCAGTTTCCGGTTCAAAACACAGAAAAATCATCAATTACACATCCTATATAGTTTTACATTCAGAAAGCCAACAGCATACACAGTGATTCACGTACAGTCTTATGAATACAGTCATTTGAGCCAAATTTGGTCCCTGGGCCTAAATTTGGTTTGCCCCGTCATATATTCTTTTAAACATCTGTTTACATATTAAAACTTAGGGAGAAATCTGTGTAAAACTTTACAAGGTTTTTCATGACCATATGAAGCTTGTATAACACTGACTAATAACCAATGTTACCACAAATCACCGTCAATAAAAAGCAGGATCTTCTTGCTTTACTAATTTTAACGTTGAGATTTACACAGACAAAGAAAAGGTTCACTGACTTAAACAAAAACATGTGAAAGCAGAATTCTTCTGCCGTGAATTCCAGCTGCTGTGGAGCTTGTGTGAAATTTTATGTGTCAATTAGTTTTTAATTGCAGCACAAACACCTGACAAAGCAACCATGACTCCAGGTCTGGTCAAAGGTAAGAAGTTGCTTCATGGAAGACACGATCGGATGCCTGTTGAGAAGTTGCAGCCATTCGTCTACTGACTCAGACTCTCTTTACTAGACTTTTAAACTGACGCTCTGAGTGCTGCAAGTTCAATCAACGAGGTCAAAGTTTCCCTTTTCGGTCACACGTGTCATGAGAGGTCATTCTCTTGACTCTGTCATCAAAGCTTAGATAAGTGTGAGAGCTCAGGAAGGATTTGATGTCTCTGACAGTTTGACCCCAACAGGAATCCACATCAGAGCTGATGAGATGCAGGCTGAGGACACATTTCTAAGCTTTGTTCCAATTTTCCATATTGATATCTCCTGCTACTCCATCTATCCTCCCTCCCGCTGATCCAGGCGACACAGAAACAGTAACACCTGACGGACATCTTGTTCAGCAACTGGTGTGTCGTGGTGGTGGTTTCTTTTTGAAACAATACATTTTTCTAAAATAAACAATAACTGAATTTCAGTTTGCTTAAAATGCATAACATGTAATATGTAAGATATTAATAGTTAAGCTGGAAAATACGCTTTTTGTTCACTCCTCTGTCTCTCTTTCTTCTGAAGTGACAGTAACGTGCTGATCGCTGACTTGACATGAGGGGTCTAACCTATCAGCATGGTTGAATCCGATCGTGAATGACGAAGGAGTGTAAACCAGTTTTCAGCTGCTCCTAAATTCATTAAAAACCTCAAGGTAAAGCATTAAATATGTTAAAATTACAATTTTCTTTGTTTTTTAATGAAAAAAAGGTTAATTACTATCTGACAGGGCACTGCTATCCAACAGTTTGTTATATTGGGACGGCTGCTACCGACATCATCCCACGCCTGTCGTTACCTTTTTGTGCCACAGGCGTCAGGGCAGGTGGGACATTTCTCACAGGTGTCTCCGAAAGCCCCCGGTTCTGTGCACTGGCAGCGGCCGCACACACACTGGCCTCGCCCGCTGCACATCTGCCCGTCATCAGACATGCATGACGACGTCTCTGTGGAGCAGTTACAGTTGTCACCGATGTAACTGGCATGGCACTTACACTCGCCACAGTGACACTCTCCATGACCTGGAAGAGAGGAGAGGAAAGAGAAGAGGAAATCAGCATCATTTACAGGGAGATCATATTAGGCATCACAGGTCTGGTGGGGTAACATCCTCAAACTCTTGAATGAAGAGACACTGTGTTTGACCTATCAGAACGAGGACTTGGGAAACATTATGTGATAACACTAACAGTAAACGTTGAATCAGGGGCTCGCTGTTAGCTGGATTTCTTCACTTTATGGGAAAAGCTAAATGGCTTTGAGTGTTTAAAAAGCTGGAATCTGAGCTGGAAGATTCAGCTCCAGTAATTTGATGAAAATCACTTGCAGAATCATTTGTTCCAAAGGAATGCATTACATGCTCCGCTCCAACATTACACACACCCGCAAGACTCTTGAACAACGTATTCCTGAATCAAGGGCATTAATACGCAATTGGAAGTGCCAACATTCCTCTGGTGGAACCTGGCTGCAGGAATTTGCTTCCATTCAGCCACAAGAGCACGATTAGTGATCCCATGGCGGACGGCCTCCAGCTCTTTCACACTGACTCTTAAACACTTCTCAACTGACCTCCGCTTTTCAGCTAGCGCGTGTAATACAGTACTACCAAAAAAATACCGTACACTCCACACCAAAAGAATTCCAAAAGTACCAAAATTATATCCAAGTATCTAAACACAGAAGAATTCTTTGCCTTAAAAAGTAAGACAAAGCTATTTAAGTAAAAGGCAGCATGAGGAAAAATACAACTGGATGCCAGATACTTTTAGGGATACCAACCAAATTACTTTGATTCTAGTGAGTTCTGAATTAAATCTATCTGTCCAAGTAGATAACTGAAAGCACATCTCGGTATGAGAATAAAAGTATTAAGGGATATGGCACTGGGAATATTGGTGTCAGGTGCTAACACTGACAATATTCACAAGATCATTATGTTAACATAAACAACGTCAACACTGAAGCAAATAAGCTCTAGTTTTGCGAGAGAGAGCAAGAGAGAGAGAGAGAGCTTGTTTCTATATTCATATTTGGCAATGAACCGACACACCTGAGGAGACCTGCCTAATTGCACGCTCCAAACTAGCTATTTTCAGCTTGTACTGTAAGTTAGCTAGCTACTAGCTAATTATGTTCAAAGCTGCTGCTTGACATAGTTAGGGAGATTTTGACCCTGTGGCTTTCTGCTGTTTTCAGAGAGTGCAGGTTACAAAAACAGGCCAATATCTGCTGCTTTACTCTGGTAAACGAGTTCAAATCCAACAGTCAAAGTGTCAAGTGCAGTTACACATTTCAAAACATGACACAGACGCCACTTCCAACAATATTTATAATATGAAAGGCAGAGCTGGCCATGGTGAAACATCTAAAACACCTGGTACCACACAAGACAAAAAACAGTCAAGTACCACAAAAATGGACAGTTGAATATGGGCACTAAGTGCCTATACTGGTTAAAATCTATAGGCCAACCGACACCAACGACATACTGTCGCACAGGATTGTTATTTACATTTATTAATAAGCTGTCAAGGATGAACAGTTTGATGTCCATCACATCTTCAGAATAACATTGTCCTGAATATTAGTCTTGTACTGGCTCAACACCAGAGCCTAGTCACGTCACCTATTATGCCATAGACGTGCGTTCAGACACCTATGCTTTAGTGCTGCTTTTCTGGGTTTCTTCAGTACTTTCAACAACAATGGCTGACATGAAAATCATTTTGTTTGGAAGAGTGGACCAGCAAGCAAGACAAGTACTTACATAAGTAAGTGCATATGAGACCACAGTATACGACGATACGCAACTACAGATCAAACTTCAGTACCAGTGCTGTGATCATTTTGAATTATTGATCATTATTATTAAATGTTGGTACATTGATCATGGAAGGAATTTCTAGGCTCAGGGGGAGGGGGTCAAGTTTGGTGGCGGGAGGATGTCGTCTCTGCTTTTTGCGGATGATGTGGTCCTCTTAGCTCCATCAAGCCATGATCTCCAGCTCTTGCTGGGACAGTTCACAGCTGAATGTGACGCGGCTGGGATGAGAATCAACACCTCCAAGTCTGAGGCCATGGTCCTGAGCCGGAAAAAGGTGGCCTGCCCACTCCAGGTCGGGGGGGGGGGGGTCCTGCCTCAGGTGGAGGAGTTTAAGTATCTTAGGGTCTTGTTCACGAGTGAGGGTAGGATGGAGCGGGAGATTGACAGGTGGATTGGGGTGGCACCCGCAATGATGCAGGTGCTAAACCAGTCTGTTGTGGCAAAGAGGGAGCTTAGCCAAAAGGGGAGGCTCTCGATTTACCAGTCAATCTACGTTCCTACCCTCACCTATGGTCATGAGCTCTGGGTAATGACTGAAAGAACAAGCTCGCGAATGCAAGCGGCCAAAATGAGTTTCCACCGCAGGGTGGCTGGGCTCTCCCTTAGAGATAGGGTGAGAAGCTCAGTCTTTTGGGAGGGACTCAGAGTCCAGCCGCTGCTCCTCCACGTCAAGAGGAGTCAGTTGAGGTGGTTTGAGCATCTGGTGAGGATGCCTCCCTTGGGAGGTTTTCCAGGCATGTCTGACCGGGAGGGATCATATCTCTCGGCTGGCCTTGGAACACCTCGGGATTCCCCCGGAAGAGCTGGTGGAAGTGACAGGGAAGAGGACACTCTGGGCTTCCTTGCTATGGCCTTTGCCCCGTGACCCGGACCAACTGGATAATCGGACGACAACGACGACGACATTGATCATCAAATGCCATTAATAGACCATGATCATGATACAAGACATTTGCTCCCATTCAGTTTCTTCGTCCTGAGAGAACAACTTGACATTCCGGTGCAGCAGAGAACAGCTGAAGCTGGAGCAGAGTGTTACAGCTTTGACCTAACCCACGTCTACCACACATGCATACACACACACGAATCATTAACTAGTTATCTGCTCTGGAACAAATCCAGCGGGAGGCCAGGCTCGGGTGAAAGTGTGTCCCACTGGGCTATGTTGAAACACTGATTTGTTTCGGTAGCCTCTCTCCCACACTGTAGGACGGGTATCCTTGATAGAGTGAGGACAGCAGCTGTAATCAGGAGGCCACGTTTTGACAAGCTCTTTTCACAGCGGTTGTTCCAGGACCCTCCACAAAGACCACATTCATGTGTACGGTCACAGATGGCCATGGACAGGAAGGGAGATGAGCAGTCTTAATCAAAGCAGGCCTCAGGCTGGTCACATATGATAGCATTCAGGCTGCTGAACAAACAATATTCCTTGAATATATTGGACATACATGGGCAGCTGCTCAGACGGTGATGATCCTGAAGTGGTAAATGAACTGGATCTGAGATGTTGTAAAACCAGCATGTTGGGCTTTTTTATAGAGTGTGGACACCACAAGGAGGCGTGGGAATTTTCCTGGAAGAATTAGGAGAGTCAGACCAGTCACGTATTCTGCATATCTGGCATCATAGAGTATCCAAAGCCATGTTTTAGAAGTGTCCTTGTTTTATAAAATAACAGGAAAACTGTTCTGATAACTGCCTCTGATTGAGGAGAAAATAGGTCAGTAACAAATAAAATTCCTCTGTGTAGGAGTGGTTGCCCCCTCTGTCCAACGTACATTCATGACAATCAGATTACACTGTCACCTCAGACATAACTGAGAAGGGAGACCAGGCCTAGGGTTTGACCCAGATCCTCTGAGAAGTGGACAATTTATTTAATCAGCCACCATGTGGTCATGGTTGTGCAACACGCTGTCTGGGCTCAAAGACATGCAATTAATTCTTTCCATTTTTTCATATAAACACGTCTCACTTTCTATTCTTATTTCTTCAGACCTTTGCATTTGTAAAAGGTGGAAAAACTGAGACTGATCAAATTAATTCTTTTTTTTTTTTGGTGTGGTTAAAAGTCTGGAGCGCCCCTCCCAAACCTCGGGCTGCTGTGATGAGTGGCATGTGGCTGAGTCATGGTACCAACACTGGGAATGAGACTTCACATTACAGCGCTGCTGCTCGAGCTCTGACACAACAAGGAGTGTCAGTTTGGAGTCCAAGTACCAGCGCAGCTGCTTATATGTGGACTTTATGTTCAACAAGTCTTGACGAGCAGCGACCACGACTGCTACCTTCAAACACTCCACAGCTTATTGTGTTAATACAAGCACGTGCAAACATGTGCACATGGTTGCCCCTAAAGCTGCACCAATAAATTGTTGCTATTATCAAAGGGTCGGTGCTACAGGTAGAGTGAAAGGGTGTCTAACAGTCACCCAAGGCTGCCATTTTTCCACCAACTTTAGAGAGTGTTTAAGCATCTTTCAGCTCACTGGTTTGATTTTAAGGCCACGGGTTACCGTCACTAGTTGATTATTTATAGCTGAAAAGAGGACCAGACACAGTTATGTATCGGAAATGCCTGTGATACTGACTAAAACTGAACACGAAGTGAATAAAATATAAATTAGTCACATGAGCAGCCTGCGACTGACATACGTGGGAAATGACTTTCAGGGTCAGGTCAGTTTTGCCTATGTTAGCTTTCAGTGAAAATCTAGTGTAAACATCAACAAAGTCCTACTCATCTGCCCTGTTATGTATTGAGGTTTATTATTTATGCCTGTACCTAACTCACAGGTTGAGTTGCCTCTTGTGTCGCTTCTTTGCTGTTTCAGGGATTGAGTGGAAGAAAAAGAGACTCCTCTGATAGTAAACCATCACAGACTGTGGACATTTTCACAAATGATCTTCAGACTATGGTTGGTTTCAGAAAAAGAACTTAGGCCTGAGGTCAGACATGAAAGTATGAATGCATGCCGGTGTCAGACTGATCTTGGTTACTAATATGACTGGACAGCTGACAGGCAAGTTCAGGTGTCAGAAGCATCTCAACTTGAATGTCTATTTTGAGTTTTCTTTTTGTTAAGTACTGATAGCAATGAGCTAATCATCACATGATGAACTGAATAGCAGCAGTCAACAAGACCCACATGTGATAATCAAAGCATTCAAACTGCACAATCTCTTGATCATCTTATCCTGTTGTGCTATTGAGCTGCTAAGTTGCTCCATTGCTTTTGGCCGCACAGTCGAGCCGCTCCGACATTGCTGTTTGAGTTGAGATTAAACACTGCTACACACACAGCCGCAGCCTGGGAGGAGGAGGAGACATGGAATGTGTTCTGATCTTTCAGAGCTGTAACCTTCCTCATTCCCCCACTACTTTTCCATGACGCTGCTCAGAGACATCCAGTCAGCCTAGACAAGCAGCCAAGTTAGGCGAAGTGACCCAGAAAGAGCCCATATATTAGCCTGAACGAGAAGAACGCGTGTTGGCAGACTGTCCCCTCCCATATCTCAGGTGAAGTGTGTGAGCAGAGTCTCTGTCAGCCATCAAATCAGCAGAACAGGAGGCACAAGAGTAGCAGAGAACAAGCAACTCCGGTGCTGCCAGACATGCCCCTTCGTCTCACTTCCTCTGATGAAAACGAAAAACAGCACAAGTGTTGTTCCATTCAGTTCTTCACGATCCATCCATGACTCGGATGCACTAACAAATAAAGCAGCCTGACTGAGGGAAAAATTAAAGCTTTAGCAGAGAATCAAAACTGGGCAAAAAAATAGCTACCGTAATTATCCTGAGACAGCACTGAGAGTTACAGAAAGTCAATTAACTAGAACTTGAGATGAGATTTTCCTCCTGACTGCAGTATGTAGAAAAAGGTCCCTAATGGACTTCGAAACTCCATTATTGTGATCCAACAAGAGTGAGAAGTTAGGAAAGTGCTTGGAATAGTTTTAAAGGAAAAAAAGAAAAAAGAAAAACTCGAACAGCGATTTCTTCCTCACAGCTGCATAAATTGTCTGCTGAGGAAGATATTGTTATATAACAGCTATTAAAGTGAGAAGAAAAAAGCAAGCTGCATGTTAGCTCACTGAGTTGAACACGATTTTAAGGGACACAGTAAAAAGGATAAAAAAGGCTACAAGTTTTTGTTTAATTTCTAATAACTTCAGCAGGGCTGTAATCAACCAAAGAAATTCTTGGTCGACTGAAGCAAACCTCAAATTTTGACTAAAAATCGACTACTTTTATATATGAAAAATATTCTCGGTCAACTATCAGCAAAAAACCTGTTGAGGAATATTTAGACAATTGTTTTTGTCACGTTATAATAATTGACCGACACTATCATTGGTCCTGCGCACAGAGAGAGACTGAACAGAGGAGCTCGGCATCGCGGCTGAGACACAAATAGACTTTTAAATTAAAACTTCACTCTAAAAACACAAAAGGCAAGTCCACGGAAAGAATCTTTACAATTGAAACAAAACAATTATTAGACTAAAAAATTGAAATATCAATTCTGATATGTTCATAGACTCAAAACTGACGGGGCAACCTAAGGTGGACAAGTTAGTTTACCGTTTTTAGGTGATACGCCATCGTGTTTGTCGTGGAGCTGTGACATGAAAACATTGCAAACTTAGCACTCAACTTTTTTCCCATTATCTATTTTCATGAAATGCTGCCACGCTGCAGATGTCTTTGACATGGTGGATGAGGACTGACTTTAAATGAAACCGTCAAAATTCACAATACATTCATCAAACCACCAGACGTTGGCCTAGTACTCTTCAGTCTGTCTGTCTCTAGCGGGTCGGGCCAGTCCAAAATAGCAAAAACAAGGGGGGTGTTCAAAAGATAGATTGTTATTTGTGAAACAGGGGTGCTTTCGGTACTTTCCTCCTGATTAAATTAATGTGGCAAAAAAAGCGACCAGTCGACTGGGAGATTACAGCCCTACTTCACCGACATTTCTAAATTTTTCATAAAAGTTCAGCATGAAAATGTTTATCTCCATAAAAATTAATAGGAATAGACTGAACATTTAAAGGTGATTCTAGTCGAACTGTAATTAACTCAGCATCCTTGCATCACAATCACAAATTATTGGCATCTTTCACACTGCTGTAAATGTACATTAATGTTAACATGGATATCTGCTTCTGAGAATACAAAATCTTTACATTTGTGTATGTATATAAACAAGACAAATCCATCCATCCATTTTCTACTGCTTATCCTGTTAAGGGTCTTGGGGGGGCTGGAGCCTATCCCAGCAGCCTTCAGGCAAGGGGTGGGGTTCACCCTGGACAGGTCACCAGTCCATTGCAGGACCAACACATAGAGACAGACAACCATTCCCACTCACAGCCACACCTACGGTCAATTTAGAGTATCAATCAGCCTCGTCCCCTCTTGATGTCTTTGGACTGTGGGAGGAAGCTGGAGTACCAGAGAGAACCCACACAGGAACAGGGAGAACATGCAGACTCACACAGAAAGATCCTGTGCTGGAGCCGGGGCTTGAACCTGGAACCTTCTTGCTGTGAGGTGACAGTGCTGACCACTGCACCACTGTGCTGCCATAAGATAAATCCATTTATAATAAATTACCCCAAAATTTCCAGTCTTCTCATGTTAATTTTCCAAGGAAAGTTTCCAACTTTGGGGTCCTAGAATTTTGCAACCCTGTATGAATAGCAAATAGTTTTCGAAGATATTTGAAATGTGTTAAGTGTCAAAAACTGAAATACTCCCTTGCGCACAGTCTGTGGTCGGCACCCCCAACTAGCATCCCTCTGAAAATGTAGCGTAAGCTAAATCATAGGCTCGCCGAGTTGACAGACTGGTGGCCATTAAAGGCATAATTATGGGCTCAGGAATATATTTCACAGTAGAGAACACTCGGGCTCTCGATAAAGTCCAGATACAATCCTGGGTTTCTCTGCCTGGAGACAAGCTGGATCAAATCAAACTGGCTTAAGACAACGTTTGGAGACTTTATGAAGAGGAAATGAGCTGCAGAGTTATTTTTAGAGGGATCGTTGTAGCACCATATCGTGCAAATGTGCCAGAAAGCTGCTGCTCATCTGCTCTTTTGAGTCAAAACAAAATAAATGTTCCCATAGCAGCTATTGCTAACATCTGGCTATCAGCTAACCACTGTGCGCACGACCACATCTGTTCTGGCTCCAGTGGACAAATATGTAAGTCACCTTCACCTCTGGTTTGCATCAAATTGGTTAAAGGGGGATGGGGTTGGTGGTTTGGGGGGGCAGATAGACAACAACCTGTCAGATGTCCACAAACTCCTACTGGCATCATGTTTAGACTGGAGACAACTGAGCAATTAACTGCAATTACACAAAAAAAATAGACTTTAAGATTTCAAACAGCCAAAAAGGCAGTTTTTAAAAATGTAAGTATTGTTTCTCTGGTCAGGACAAATCATATGACAGAAAGCTGAACTCAGTGACCCTCATTTGGAAGGCAGCATTTCATATGTTATAACACACTGGGAGACTGTATAACGCTCCTCTTCTCCAAAAAAAGAGACACAAACAGTGACTTCCTGCTCTGGTGGTCAAAGAGCTGCCTGTGTCCCAGAGGCCACTGTGGTGTGCTTGTGTGCGTATGTTAAGAAAACATGCCCTCTAACTTCCAAAACCTCCCATAACAGTCTGAGGCATCGTCCGGTTCTCAGTAAGAGCCTGATGAAAAGCTTTGCTGGATAGTTGAAATAGTTGAGGTGCACCCCAGTTGCTTGCATCCCATGGAGAGTTTTTAAAAAAGGCAAGTGAGGAGGAACTGAGTATCTCTGGGGAGATGTAAGAGGGATTCACTTCCTTTGCTGCCTCGCATTTAACGAATGAAAACACTACATGGCTGTAAAACCTCCAAAAAATGTGGTTCGAGAATAAATTGAAAGCAAAGACTTAATCAGAAGTGTTGTTGAAAGTGGTTTGAAGTGGCCATGAATGTTGCATTACTTCTTTCTGAAAGTCACATTCATCATCACAAGTTAAATCGTCAAATTAAGCCTCAAGTCCATTCAGAAAACAAGCAGTTCTACACTCATTTGATAGACATTTTGTTAGCCGACATGAAAAAATCCACAAAAATCTCCATCACAGGCCAAGTATTTCACTGAAGATCTTTTGCTAATATTAAGTCAGGAAACCTAAGTTGGAAGCAGCTCCCGCTATCCCAATTTAAAATCAGTGCAAATATAAAAATACAACTGATTTCTTTCTTTGTTTTCTCAAAAAGACTGTGTATTTGTGGATGCACTGCCAGAAACGGAGAAGAGGACAGCGACGTTGTTGAAACATGAACATGCTGGGCAGCAGCCTTAAAACTCATTTTGGAGTTAAGAGGAGACAAAATTAATGTCCAGTAAAATGAATTCTGTCAGGTCCGTTCACGTCAAGAAACACAGAGATGATAATGAGCTTGATTTGTTTATTATAGTACAAATTGGCAGTATGGCTCTGTTCAGAGGAGTCCCCTGATAATTTTTCATGAGCACCATGAAACAGGGGACCAGCAGCGTGAGGGAAAGTTCTCCCAGTTTAAGACTGGAAGAGCAAACATACCGCCGTGAACAGAGCAGCAACATGACATGGAACGAACTATGCCATGTATACACGACAAGGTGGAGCTGGGGAGGTGGAGGGTAGCAAGTTGCGAGCAGGAGCAACTGTACAGCAAATAGCAGCAGCAGCAGATAGCAGATAGCAGCAGATAGCAGATAGCAGCAGCAGCAGCAGCAGGCTGCAGTAGATAGGAGCAGATAGCAGCAGCAGATAGCAGCAACAGATAGCAGCAGCAGCAGCAGATAGCAGCAGCAGCAGATAGCAGCAGCAGCAGATAGCAGCAGCAGCAGATAGCAGCAGCAGCAGATAGCAGCAGCAGCAGATAGCAGCAGATAGCAGCAGCAGATAGCAGCAGATAGCAGCAGATAGCAGCAGATAGCAGCAGCAGATAGCAGCAGCAGATAGCAGCAGCAGCAGATAGCAGCAGCAGCAGCAGATAGCAGCAGATAGCAGCAGCAGCAGATAGCAGCAGATAGCAGCAGATAGCAGCGATGACAGCGGGCAGAGCAGCATAGCCAGAAGCTAGCAGAGCGGGAGTTGAGGCCGGGTGACATTTAAGTTGAGAGGGGCCAAACAGAAGCAAGGGATTTGATCAGCTGATGCGGAGCAGCTGTAGATCAGCTGATTGATCAGTTTGATTGATAGACGGGAAGCCAATAGCGCTTGACTACCACGGCCTGACAGAACTAACGCTGACGCTCGATTAATAGGAATATCTTCTGCTGTCTTCATGGGACAAAACAAAGGAATGGTGACATTTGAATAAGCATCTTGGAACTGGCAGAGCAAACTTTTCAAGAAGTCCAACTAAAAATAAAAACAGTCATGTCAATGTGGAACCAAAAACACTGTCACGCCATGTTGAAAACCTGACCAGACATAAAAAAGACTGTTGGCTGAATCATGTCACACAGATTTTTGAAAACGACATTATTTAAGTGTGAACACGTCAGTTAGATTATTTGCGTTGCTGCATTATTCCCAGCGATCGCATTATTGCCTGCATGAGAAAAATCAGCAATTCCTCCTCCGCAGCTGTTCTGGTTGTTACTCCGCCCCCACTGGGGATAAGCGTGAACTATCACACTCATACTGTCTTTTCCCATCAACAAGGATGCGTACCCTCGCCAGCCCCGACCCACAATCCCACCCCCCACCCATCCAGACCCGGTTGAACCTGAAAGGTGAAAGATCTGCTTGACAAGGCTCGGCTCAGCAGGTTGGTGAACCCTGGTGAGGTCTGGTCTGGACTAGACAACTATTCCGGCATGCAGCCTGTCACTCAGACAGCTGTGAACTTCTGCAGGATGACTACCTGGAGCACAGACTGACTTCAAATGAGAGCTGTGACAGCTGAACAATATCAGCAAACCCCCTCATTACCCAGAAACCTCTAGGACAGGATTACTGCTTGGTCACAGGCTCAGACCGGCCTGGGAGAGAATTTGTTTGTACGGCTGAACAGTAATTAAAAATAACTGCTTCAACTGTACACCCAAAAGTAGTAGTTCAAAGGTCACAATTTGCTGGTTTATTTTGGCTTAATTCTTTTTGAAGAAAAACAGACGTATCTAAAGTCAGGTGACCACCAATGAAAAGGATCCTGCCCATTTGTCTCCAAAGCACTTTTAACTGCAGATCATTTAAGTACTTCCTGTCTATCAAAAATTGCAAAAAACAAAAAAAAAACTCAACAACACAGAAATGGAAGCAGAAGTGGTGTTTTCATGACAGAGAGAACCACAGAAACAAACCCTCTAAATAAGCTCTGCAAAACATCTGGAGTGACAGCAGCTTCCATAAACAAGACGAGTCAGCAGCCATTCCAGCTGCTGATGTGGCATTTTAGGCTTTTGGGGAAAATTTACAGGCAGAATAAAAGTTAGAGCTCCTGTTTTTGTCACAACAAGCCATCTAAAATCATACTTTGATTAACTATCAAATTAATGTCTATTGAATACCACAGCTGTTGCTCAGAGGTGAAAACTACACTTGTTACCCACAGGTGTCGCCACATCTACCGCAGTGGAGCACTAGAGGTTCTCTAATGTGGCGCTGTGACACCTGCTATTTTCACTCAGCAGGAACGATTACCAATCCTCCATCAGGGCCAAGCACTGGAACACATTCAGATAAGACCAGAGGGAGACACACTGGAGAGTCAGTCTGACCCTGGAACCAGTGAGGAAAAGAAGCAAGCAGTCGTAAATGTGGAGAGTACACGCCCGCACACGCACACTCTCCAAACTCCTTCTCGCACCCTGGTGAAGTCGGGACTATTTCACCGCTTTTCCATCTTGTCACCTATATGGAAGTGCACAGAACAAGGGAGAATCAGAGAACCCAACTGTCAAATTTAAGTGTAAAATGGACAGACAATCACCGAAACAGCTCACTTTGTTGTGTTTACATGCTTATGCCTCTCAGAATACTGGAGTACTATATGGATCCACATCCTGGGGCAGCTCAACACTTACGTTGTTTGGTCCTGTGTAAACAAATATGTATTATAATGCGTGGGTACTTTTCATAGGAAAATGTCTGTAAAATTGGCTCCAGTCATGATTATATGCTACGCTAGGCTAACCGGCTCCCGTCTCTGATGAAAAACGGATGTGGCATCCTCTTGGGGTTTTTTCACTGTACAAACACATCAAATGTCTAATGTACTGTTAGCAAAATGAACATAAATTACAAACGCTACAGTCGAAGTGGAGAATAAGCTACCACACACAGACACACACAAACAAATCAGATTCCATGTGGTACACTTTAACTCAGATTTGAGTCTCTCGACATGTTTAGTACACAGAGTGTTCCCTTTTAAGATGCTGTAAAACAATGTAACTGCTCCTGTGTGTGTGTGTGTGTTTCTCTTGTGTACGTCAGAATGCAAACTGGGATGACACAAGCCCTCTCTTGTATACTCAGAAAGCAGACAAGTTCATATTTTATCTACCTGAGTCGCAACAGGTGAAACCAGGCTGTTGTTTTTGAGCCAGCAAATCCAGATCTGTGTCCATCAGCTTGCACGGGAGCTAAACGTGGGGTCTCATTAGGTGTGATGACAGGCATCAGCAACGTGGACGTGTGATTTTTACGTGGGTACGCCACATGCTTGACAGACAACAGTCATTACCAGGCATGACAACAGTGTTTATGTGTAGACTCTCCAGGTCACACAATGCCTCCACATCTGTTGACATCACAGTAAGCAGAAGACAGACAATAAAAAGACACAGCGGTCAAAAACTGGGATATCGCAGTTGAGATTTTTCATCTTTCCCAAGAGCCAGGGTCTATTGGACCTCCTCGCGTATTTGCTGGGGGAGAACAGTGAAAATTTCACAGATTTACAGAAGCTGCAGTCACTGCTGGCTCATTTACTTTGGCTCTTTTTCCTGCAGAACCAAAGTGGAATTTGGGAGAGCTGTTTTGTTGTATTGGGGAAAAAAAAGTACCCCCAAAAAAACCTTTGGCAAACATACAAGTCTTCCTGAGCTCCTGCCTAAGATGTGCGTCCTGGGGTAATACAATAAAAGGAGGGAATCCAAGAAAGATTTATTCCTAAATGTGTCTCTGCACGGGCAGCAGGGCTGTCGAGGGTGAATAACGTACATAAGACAACAAAACACAAGCGACGATGACCCTTCTTCATCATAACTCAGCAGTCTGAGAGATTGCGCTAGAGATGCATCAAATTCAGATTAGCTGCTGTAATCTGACTTTTGACTTTATCCTGAATAAAATGTTAAGTGGATTAAGGTGTTTGGATGAGATGCTCATAGATTAATTAACTCACAGGCCTGCTTACATGCTACAAATCATACTCCGACTAATGATTGACGACAAATGTCTACAATATGTCGTGATGTCCCCCGGCAGAGTTTCCCTCCAGAATGTTGGGAATGTCGTCCTCCCAAAAATGTTGAAACAGTCATTAGTCATCTTTTCTGTGTAAACAAGTTTGTGACACCCGCTGGGAGATGGAGCTGGGTTTGACTGACGTATGTGGCTTCAAATGCTGTGAGGAGGAATTAGAGTTGTTGGGGTGTGCAGATATCTACAACACTCTTAATGTGATTACTCTCATGATACATCATGTCTTAATTCCATTGCTGACCTTATCAGACAATTGTCTTCATAAAGTTCATGTCAGAGTTTATCGGTCTGTGTAACTGCTGCTGAAAGGAGACAACACTAAGCTCAAATCAGGATCTCTTGACTTGTTTTCTGATCAGGATCCTGGTTCACAGGGAGAACATCCCAGCATGGATCCAGCACTCAGGCAGTTGTGATTGTTTTAATCCAACTGAAACACTGCAGACAGCTGTTTAGATTTAAGGACGCGAGCAGCCCAAGAGGCTGAACTGGCTGCACATACCAAAAGTGGACTTCCCAGTCACGCCGCAGAATGAATTCAAATCACTTGCAAATAGTTTCCAAACAGCTTTCCTGCCATTTTCTTTGTTAAACTAAAATGGTTGTGGACATTCTGAACTTGTGGTCTTTAGAGAGCAACCAGTATAGTGAATGAGATGAGACCGCCACAAAACAGCAGCGCAAGTGTGTTTCTTACATCGACTGTTGAAGAAACGACCTCGCAACAGAGATGTAGATGTCACAAACGGTGTAAACAACCTGATGATTTCAATACTCCACTGGACCTTCTGGAACTTGAATCATGACTCTAAGTAAATGACTGAATGGCCATTCCTTGAAACCTCCCGCAGCTCTCCACCTTCTTCTCACTAAACCTTTCTGATGAGAACCACTTCAAAGTTGAGAATCAGGTTTCCAGGGGAATTTATGAAACATTTGATAGAGAATTTGATCTGGTGTCCTGTTTGAACTTTCTTGGTCTTCATCCATATAATTTTGTCTGTAAATTTAAGAGCTGGTTGGACCCCAGGGTCTTGAGTTGGGTCAGGGAGTGAACCTGTGGTGCCTTCCATAATTGTTCCATAATAGTAAATAGGTAGTCAGAACACCTACTGATAGTAAAGCTGACACTCACGGCGCCAGCGTTGTCTAGATGCGTAGCTGTGTTTGGACTACGTGAAGTCACGTCTGTGCAGAATGGTCTAATTCAGTGTTACTGGTAGTGCCCGACATTACAAGTATGTCTGTTTACGAGGGGTCGGACGCAGATGTTCTGGGGGAGCTGACTCAACCTCATCTCACCGCCGACCTTGTACGTCCGTCTTGGACATCCAGTAAAATGTCCAGTAAAGTGTAAGCCATGTCTGAGTCTCCAGCCTGTTTCTTTTGTCTGACAAATTCCTTTGTCACAGAAAATTCCTCCACACCATTGTACAGCGATAGGTCATTAATTCAACTGTGCTGGAAAACATCAGACAGTAAAAATACTCATCACTGTTCACACTCTCACTTGTCATTCGCATGTATGTGTACTTTGACAACTCGATGTGATTCTTAATGGAACTCCACCAGCAGGTGTCTGATCAGCCAGAATAAACACACTAATATTGCTGCACTCTCGATAGCCTGTGCCCTTACATAACTACACATAAATACACGGTCCAAAAAGAATTATTTCAAAGATCGGCATACGTTTAATTGCCGCTATTCATTTAGATATCAGTACTGCACAAATGATAGCTTTCATGAATTCTTTATACCGTTTTCAGTTTCTACGTTTAGTTGAGAAATGTCAAAAATATCAGTAGTTTGTGAGCGTTGCTCTTGAAAACCAATCCCGTACGCTTATGATACCATTTCTTTACTTTCTCTTTCACTATATTGTGCAGTCAGAACAACTCTATTGTTCCGTGTGGGTGTGCAGAGTACATTTTTTTGACGCTAATGAAGAAACAAGAGTGATTGGGCAAAATATTTAAAGCAGTAGTACTTCTATAATGAACAGCAATTAGTACAAAGTGTGTACTGCTTTTCAGCATTAAGTCTGATATTGTTAGCTGTTAGCCAGACCTTAACCAAGACCAGACTCACTAATCACTGCAACACAAATGGTTTTGTGCTCCACCACAGCCATCAGAGACACACATGTATTTTAATCAACACCAAATGCAAAAGGTTTCAATTCTAAACTTCACTGAATTTAAAAGAAAAGCTGTCAAAATGTTGGGCCAACATAATTTAACGACATTAAACTCTAACATGACAGTATAGTAATAGAATGTACTTGCCGTGGCGAGAGATTAGAATTACTGCCTCAGCCGACCGTCACAGAGACCTCAGCCTTTCAACAAATTCTAAATCAGTTCATCCTTGAGTCACGGTGGATTCTGGTACCAAACTGCTAGAACGTCCCCGATATGTCACCTTCACAAAAATGGGGCGGACAAACATCTAGTGCCGACGCAAAAACACATCCAAAAGAAGGTATTTCTATCCTGATTAAGCTAATAGGTTTCTGTAGCAAAGGAGTAAAAACCTTCAAATATTTCAGAAAAACAAACCTCCATATTTCATTAAAACGAGTGCTCATTGAGAAACTCATTGAAAAAAGAAAAAAAAATTGCCCTGGGCAACAGAAAGAGAGCTGAAAAAAAGCACATCTTTTCACAGGAGACAGTTACTTCCAGAGTAGGCTTCAACGTGTCTGAGCAACAACCACATTAACAACTCAAATATCTACTTCATCTGCAACGTCTGTTCAAAGAGAAGAAGTATTCATGTACTTGATTTGACCCTTAGGGTTAGACTGTCTGTAGTTTTATGCAAGACTTGGAAAAAAAAAAAAATGTACAAATCGAGCCAAAATGGGCTTCGGCCCTGACGTCTACCTGTGTGTTCCAGTGATGCTAGACACAAAACACGACTTACTGTAACACACATGTTCCCATTTACCTTTCAAGAGAACACACACACACACACACACACATACATGTACACACAGGTCCTGCACACACACGGGATGCAGTTTCGGCACTGATGAGGTAAAAGGAGGGACAATTAAGCCACGCTATTTCTGGCAACTGAGGACTGTTGACTGCTGAGGTTGTATTATTTAGAACCAGCTGTGGAGTCGGCGGTGGAGATTTGGGTCAGGGGGGCAAGAGGACCTGGAAGCCAAAACATACTTAGTCTGTGTTCAAAATAGACGAGCGAGTCCGAGCAACAAGGAGCACATGAGGTCGGACATGATACACATTATCAGACATTTCTACACAAACGCTTAATAGGAACTGAAATAGTTGGAGATGAAATCTTCAATCTAGTTGTGAAAAGAGGCATCTTGAGGGAAGATATATTTTACGGCTTAGAAGTAAACTGGCATGACTGTCAAAGATGACAAATTAAACATCGAGGAACTAAACCTGCCCAGAGGACATGTTACACATTCCTGTCTGAGTGGGTGACAGCTTTTTATTTTCCTCAATGGAGAGAAAAATAAGACAACACGTTTTCAGAGCGCGCTGAAGCGGTGTGTCCCTCACCAACAGTTCTGCCAGGTACTCACAAATAGGTGTCTTGAGCTTACAAAAATGTGTCTTTCTCTCCTTCAGCACTTCTGTCTGACTCAGGCTCACAGACAGAGCCTGCCACATGTATTTAGCTTGAAGGCATTATCCTGTTTAATCCAGGTCTTCTTTATCCTGCTGTATGCTCTGGGATCCACCAACACTTTGATATGAGCTACAAACAGACTAACTAGAACCCTCCCGTTCCAGTGGCTCAGTCTCTTTAGAACCAAGCTTGACCAGCTAGCAGGTTCTTTGACAAAACAAACAAACCAATTGGGTCAAAATAGTCAGTCTGTCAGTCTGAAAAACTGGAAGCAATATCATTGCAGAATACTTTATAGAGGATGCATCAATCAAATTATAATAAGTAACTGAAAACACCAATGGATTAATTTGATTCAAAATTAAACAGGGTCAAAATAAAATGTTTTGGTCCTGCATTTGCTACTAAAATAAAGTGGCCAGCAATGGCTGATAATATATCAAGAAGTTACATAAGTAAACATGGTAGTGGTGGCCTAAAGGTCAGAGGTGTTGGACGGGCGCTCTTGAAAAAGACACTGCTGCTCTGGGTGACAACTCAAACATAACAAAATAAAAAGAGCAGGACTCTTTGACGCTACCATGAATGGAGTGAGAAACACACACGAATACAGAGATGTGAATATGATCACTGGACATTTGACTGCACATCACTCACCTTGGAGGATACAGACAGACAAGCCTGGACGCTCAAGACCAAGACCAGCACAAAGACAGATGGTAGCGGAGATATGGAGGATAAGATTACTGGAACATTCACAGACAGACTGTCGTCCAACACGGGTCGTCTGACTCCAGATACAGGACACACTTCCTGCTTCCAACAACCCCTCCGAAATAAGTCACACTGACCAACTCTTTTTCTTTACTACATCACCCCAGCTTGAGTATCAGCTGATAAAGTATTAACGTATTAAAAGTGTTAGCCTGGGATCATTCTTATCACGTGCTACGCGACATCAGAAGAGATTTCAATGTTCCTTTTGTCTTCTTCTAGTGGAGACTGGCAGAGATCGTCAGCCTTAAACTGAGTGAGTCAGCAAGGTCATCGCCCTTTGCCTCAGTGTTTCACTAGCTGGCATTTCATGTGCTTAAGAGACAAAACAAGCAGGAGAATATATAATGTGGCCATCCGTTTTGGAAGGTTTTCTACCAAACCAACATTTATTCAATCTTTCACTCATGCTGCTGGTACGACAGCACAAAATTCACAGCATTGAACAATGACCAGAAAGACCCCTTTTAGAAGGTGCAGCCTAAAACATCAACAGTGGATTTGGCAGTTTATGGCCTTGTGCCAGTGCATACACACCCATTTAATGCTCGCTCCCTCACTCACACACACACACACACCTTGGCCAGGGAACCTGTGGGTCCAGTAGGTGTGAGCCACAGTTGAGTATGGAAGGCTGACAGCTTTTGTTCTTGACTCCTCACCTTCAACAGAGACTGAACAGCTATCGCAGCTCACAGAGAGCGGAAATCTCAACCTGAAATGTGTATAAACAGTCATATAAATGCTTTTGACTCTTTCAACCAAAAACTTCACTTCTTGAGTCGATCATCTTACTGGTGGCCCACTGAGGACAGTCTGAGCTGATAAAAAGATGAAAAGGCAGCGAGAGAGAGAGAGAGAGAGAGAGAGAGAGATTTACTTTCTCCGATCAAGCACAACTGGATTAGAGAGATTACAAAACCAAAGAAATATCACTACAATACATCCAGCATCTCAGATTTACAGGTGGACATGCACCAAGTTGGAAAAATACCTCCAGACGTTCAAGCACAGATAGATCACACACACACACACACACACACACACACACACACACACACACACACACACACACACACACACACACACACACACACACACACACACACACACAGACACAGACACACACACACTTATTTCCTCTTGAATAAAACCTGCTGTGCATGTAGGTCATACATCAGTCGGAACACTAAAGATGTTCCCAGACACAGGACTACAAATGAGCTGCCTGCTCTCAGTGAACTATGGCTAACCCAGACAGCAGACAAAACCCTAGCAACGTAGTTTAGTTAGCCACGAGCCTCCAAATGAAAATGAACAGCATTTCATGTTAAAAAGAAGATTTCATAACCCTTCCTTGCAAGAGACTTTAACAATAATGAACTGACAGACTGTGAGGATTGAGGGGAGGAAAGTATGGAGGAGGCGTATTCTTTGGTATCATTAAGAACTCATTATGGCTCCACACTGGATAAGCATGCTGAGAGAGGAGGGGAGCAGAGCGGAGCAGCAGAAGGTGTAGTGAACTGTTAACATTTAATGACTGATTATAGATGATCAGCACACACAAATGGTCGTTCTCGTTGGGTTCCAGTGGAGTTTAGATAAATACAGGCAGGCATTGTGTTGGTGGATCCCGCCAAAAGTGGCTCCACTGTCACAAAGCACTCTCTGTGGTTTCACAGGAACAGTCGCTGGCTTCAGGGCTAGCCAGTGGGCTGCCCTCCAGCCAGGAGGTCCTGCAGCAGAACACCCAATGTTCTGGGAACATAGCAGCTTCAGCCTGTTTGCCGCGGCTGAGCCAAACCTGCCCTTTCTTACCTCTCACTCTCAGATGTCTGTGGGACAGCTCAGCAAGAGGAGGAGAATTTCAAGTTGGCACCAGCACTGCGTTACCGATGAACACAGCATATTTATGCCCGAGGATGACAATGTTGAGATCACACAGGGCCGAGGTGCTGGAGTATATAATGTCTCTGTCAGGTTTTAATCTGTTAATCTGGCACACGTCTCTTGTGCAGGGTTCCAACTCAAAGGTGGGCTGCCTTTGTCTTGCTGGCTGCCACATTTGTGGTGAATGCTTTCAAAAATGCAACGGTTTTTAAACCAAAACTGAACACCACAGACTCTTTTGTGTGTCAAAGAGCAGTATGGAAATAACACATCCGCCATTTCAGCCAGATCGGAGTAATTTTGAAAGCGATACTTCCTCTTTATGATGTTTAATAGAGTCATGACAATATAACTGCTGGTTAGCTTTTCATATTGAATGGCAGTGGATGAGCAGGTTAGGCTAACTTCTTACCTGCTCTGCTTTCAAAACCTGCAGTTTCTCCTCCGTCTCTAAACTTCTTCATTCCCTCTTATAAGGTCGGACATGTTTAGTGGCACAATCTCTATCTAGTTATCAACAAATCACTGGGGCCAGACAGGAAATTAGTTGTGTGCGCGATTGTAAAATTACATCATCTTGCGATTTTAAAGTCTTAGTTCACAGCGAATGTTCTGCACAACTCTTAATCACTTGATGCATAAAAAAAACATTTTGGCAGAAAAACAGTGCATTTAGGGACTTTTGAAAGTGATATGCTAACCTCACCATGCACTGCCATTCACTACGCTAAGCTAACTAGCAATCAGCCAGTTTTTCGGTCTCAGCTCCTAGTACACACTAACACAGAAGAGATGTTTATCTTCTTGTCTGGAGCTGAGGATGATACAAAAACTGCTTTGCCAGTTGCTTGTGTGTTCCATTAAGGTGGGCTGACCTTAGGGTGGGCCAGGTGTTTGCACGTAGCTCTGCACTGTTTTGAGACAAGCTACTGTCTTGAGTTCTGCTCAGGCATCTCTGAGCTCCACAAAGGACGAATGCTGCACATGCCACACACTCTAGAACTGCCACCTCCATCACACGCAAATCCAGGGAAACCCTGTTGTGCCAAGTCTTTTCACTTTTGCTCAGATCTTAGATATCTGCAAGATAAGTATCTTACCACAAAAAGCCCCGAGGCAGAGGAACATCTTAACTACTATTACAGCTGTACATCTGAGCTCCCTCTGGGAGTAGAAACAGCACTGCAGTCGACATCTTCAGATCACTTAGAAAATAATAGCTCATCGCAGTGGAGTCAGGAAAGGGCCAAACCACAAAGACACACCCATGGTAGGTATGGAAATGTGTGTAAATACCAACACAAAACAAGCAGTGGATCTTGTGGTTTTGATGTCAGCTTGTACTCTCATTAAATTCAATGTCCAGAAAGATGTGGTCTCTCACCAGCTGTAGATCTAACCACAAGTGCAATGACAGCTGAATCAAACACAACGTACAGCAACAGTTTCTGGCTGATGTTTTTACCTGAACACAGGATGCCTTTATGCCGGGCACAAGAGAAGTCGTCACACTCGCAGAAGCTGCCGTAGATATTGCCAAACTCGGACTCGTAGCACAAACACTGGTTGCAGCTGCATTCTCCACGTCCGCTGCAGATCTGCTTGCCTTCAGCTTCTCGACAGGCACTGATGTATATGCTGCTGGCCTCTCCCTCCTGGCACTCACAGCGTGCGCCCAGGTAGCCTGGCTCACACTGACATGTCCCACAGTGGTACGTACCTGAGGGGACCACAATTCAGGTAGCATTAGCCTCAGACAAAGAGAGTAACTGAAAAATGTGAATCTAAAATCTACTATATTTAAACTGAAATGAGAGGAACAATAAAAGAAAGCTACAATTTTGTTTTACTGGCCTCATCTTCTCCTCAACAACCAGCAGCCATGACAGCGCTTCCATAATAAAACCAAAGGATTGAAGAGGCCAGGAAAAGAAAAAACTAGAACTTTACTGAAATATTCAAGGAGAAACAGGTCTGACTAACTGATTGATGCATTTAACTTCTAAAGTTTCAAACTTTAAACTAATGTGTTGTCACTTATTTAATGTCCAAAGGGATCAAATAAGGTTTGTTTTCAGCAGCAAGAAGACAATCTCTAATTACACCAAAGTGAGGCTCTTACAGCACATGGAGTGAAACTGTCAAATTAGCTAATTTTGGAGCATAACCCCCCCCCCCAAAAAAAACCCAACCCTATTACTACTTACAAAAACAGATATGTTTAGGGATGTTGAAAATACACAAAACACTATTTAAAATACATACAAATTCATGTGCAATAGCTTGGAGTGCTCTCCAGGTTAAAATGGTGCAGAGTGAACTACCTATGGAGCTGCAGATGCTGCTGTTAGTTTGAGCGGTCCGACTGCAACCGCAGTCACACTGGTAGTCCACGGTGACCTCCAGACGGTCTTTGAAGCCCACAGGCTTGATGGTGAAGCTTTGGTCGGCGCCACTAGGAGGACAGCTCCTGGCCTCCACGCTCACATTGAATGATACCTGAGAATAACAACAACAACAACAAAAGAAAAATGGTACACAGGTACTAATGAGAAAGGAAACGTGACTGCAGCTTTGTTTTATATAGGAGCAGAATCCTACAGTCAGGATCGTATTTTAACCATCTTCTCCATATTTTCTGACTGGCAAACAGAGCCGTTACACAAACAGCTGCCAGCTGGTCTGTAGACGTGAACTAAAAATGACCCTGCGTGTTAAGAGTGTTTACACCATTGGGCTTGTTCCATCCTACCAGGAGTGAACAGCAGGCAGCTTATATGAATTGGGCTGCTCAGTAAAGTAGGACATGACTCAAGACCTACACCCATTTGATTGCTCTGAGGAGGGAAGTCTGGAGGAGAAAAGGAACCCAACCCCTGCTGTTTTGAGTGTTAACATGAACTAGTTCCCCTGGCACTTTCATCATGTTTACTCATCACAGATTCAAGTAGAGCTTCATCTTTGGTGCCTTCACTTCAGCACCTTATAGTTTTGACACTACAAAGGAAAGTATGAAACAGAGCTGAGGAGACAAACAGAAGACAGCAGGGAGTTTGGGCTCCCCACTCAAGTATTATGAGGAAGGCCTTGATAAACATATCAGATTAATTTTTCTTGACACGCTCCTCAAGTCTCTGGAAGGATTTTACCCTCATTTGGTGTTCTGAAGCTTTGTCTGACACAGCAGTCCAAAATCACTTGCACCTTTTGGTGTTCAATGAAGTTAAGATCAAGTGACTAAGGCCCAAAGCGCCCTCTCTGCTCTGTGGAGAAGCATTTATGTAATTCAAGCATATTTCATTCAGGCTTTTTCTTTATATTATCACCTGTATGTTTCACATTATGCACAGCACCAGCGAGGGAGTCATCTATTTTCCAACAATCTCCTCTGGGAAGTTACCGCTCAAAGCTTGCAACCCTCCAAACACAAACCGAAATCTTGCACCCAAAAGCAAACATTCCACCCCTACAGCCTTTATCACACCTGCTGTTTTGGGCTGGAACATCTGAGTAATTGGTTCTCGAGCTCCTTTATTAAGAGCATCCCCTGCAATTCAAGACCATTAGAATGAGAAAATCCTACCTTAAACTGTGAACATGCCTTCTTGTACTTGGAAACTGAGCACTTTCTGTCACTGTGATATCATTGGCACAATATCAGGTCTGAGGCGATAAAGACAAACTACAACACACGCTGGTTCCCAACACAGGAAGTGGCTCCGTTCCATGTTGCCAATGGAGGGACATTCTTTCCTTCGGTGCCCTTCGTCTGTCATGCTTAACAAGTTAATAGGGACACAATTAAATTTACTGTAAATGTGAGTCGCGAGGAGGCCAGCTCATCCAATCAGGATGGTTGTAGGGAGGAAGTAGTTGATGAGATTGAGGCTAAATTCATTGAGAAACGCAGCCTGAACACACTGCCTTGATTCAAGAGATGAAAGTCACTTTTACAGAGAGATTTGGGAGTGTCGTCGTAAAAATGACCCTACCATTAGGACACGTAGCTTGTTTACATTGAACTACTCAGGTGGAATCACGCCCAGTGTGGGATTTTGCAAATCATGTTGTTCCACAACCAGAACCAACCGCCCCCCTTTTTAAAAAAAATCTTATAAGCAAATATCAGTGACCAAGTAGCTCAGTAGGTGGAACGCGTCGCCTCCACGTACCAAGGCTTTGCAGCAGCCGTGGGTTGGGCCCTGGCTTTCACCACCTTACTTGTTTCCCAACGGGAAGGAAGGAAGGAAGGAAGGAAGGAAGGAAGGAAGGAAGGAAGGAAGGAAGGAAGGAAGGAAGGAAGGAAGGAAGGAAGGAAGGAAGGAAGGAAGGAAGGAAGGAAGGAAGGAAGGAAGGAAGGAAGGAAGGAAGGAAGGAAGGAAGGAAGGAAAGAAAGAAAGAAAGAAAGAAAGAAAGAAAGAAAGAAAGAAAGAAAGCAGTATAGAAATAACCTTCCTCAATTCCTCATTTTTATATTTTTCCTTATTTTGTGTAATTGTTTACTTTTTTCCTGAATGCTTACTTATTTATTAGGTTTCTGATGCTCTATTTTTGTTGATTCCTTTGAAATGTCCTGGTGGTGGGACTAATAACGGAATCATGTTGGCTTTATGGTTTTACTCAAGAAAATATGGTGCAGGGTGAAAATCACCAGAATTTAATTTATGTATTTGGGTCAATATAATCAATAAGGGCCCAAATTTGATTTGTTCCACTATTGATCGAGAACACCAGGACACCAAACAGCTGCACTTTTTCATGATACTAGGGGACAGTTTGCCCACTAAAAGTATCTATTTTAAGTGCGACATGCTTTTTGTTAATGGCAGAGTCTAACAACATAATTGCAAGGATCCTTTATGTTGCACACCTGCACAGGTGTTGTAGAAGAGTCGCATGTATTGACACGTTGAGCGTACTCCTATCATCTCAGTGGAGCGCTTAGTTGCAACACTGAGGAACTGCTGCAAGTTAGAGTTGCAACCAATAGTTGATCAGAAAAATATGAAAAGCCAAATACTTTCATACTCAATTAACTGTTTCAGTCTTTTTTCATAAAAAATGTCAAATATTCCAGACTAATCCGTTCCAGACTAACATTTGCTGCTTTTTGTCAATTTTTGACAGAACATGAATGAAGATGTCACTTTGGGCATTTTCCTAATTTTCTTGAGATTTCACAGATGAAACACTTCATTGATTAACTGTGAAAATAACCAATAGATTAATCAACATATATAACTGAATTTGAATTATAGAGCAGGAAGTTGCAATGTCAGGGATGAATATTTTGCTTTTTCGATGTGGATGAGGTATTTAGTTGCTGCCGAGGAGAGATGGGGGAGAGGCCCATGCTGCTGCTGAGGAGTGCTGTGATCCAACACAGACAGCTGGTCCTGTACTCTCGATGCAGTCCAGTCAAATACCCAAACCATTTAAATCATACTGTTCAATCATTTGTACTCAAACACATTAGAAAATTGCTGCGCGGAATTTCAGATTTCCTCAGGGTAAAAACATTTACAATGGATTCATTTTGGGATGCTGGCATTTGTGTGTTTCCCTCTAATTCAGTTAACTGAGAAAACCCCATAGGAAAGGTTAAACAACACAACATGTAATCTAACTCAAATGCCTTCTGGTTTATATTAAAATATCTGAAAAGAAGGATGTGCAGAGTGTGAGTGGAGACTCTGCTTCATTCATATGCATGAGTCTGTTCAAATCAGTGTTACAGTGAAAAGAATGCCGGCTTAACTGCAAACACTCCAGCTGGCATTTCTTCTCCTGTCTACTTTTGTGCGAGGTCATTGACATGCAGCATCAGACTCGGTGGTGAGCACAGACAGGACGCAGCGACTGACAGCAGGGCCGTAGACGGGACCTTATCCTGACTAAAGCCCAGGAAGCTTGGCACCCGCTTGACTGTGCTGCCTGCTATCCTCCATCTCTTTTCACCACTGAGGACAAAAGACATGAGCAAGACCCATCACCCACGCTATTTAGAGAGCCCCCTTCCATTCATGGGTGCCATTCTGCCTCCATCACTCTCAACTTCTCAACTAGCAGTTCCCACCCGAACACTGTCCCAAGAAAGCTAAGCAACCAAGCGAAGAGCACACAGGGCTTGAGGGGAGGGATCCCAGCATTGCAGCAATTAGCACGTACTATTGTTCTGTTAGCAGACCTTTGCTTTGGTCATCACCAGAGACAGAAAGGCCATGGACAATACACACATCTTCACACAAACACTGGATCATTCTGAGTGTACAGATATCCACCAGGGCAACATCTAAAATGCCATCTCTAGCTAAGAAAACATCAAATAAAGAATAAAGATTGTAAAGCAGCTAACGGTTTCGTTTAGCAACAGTAGGCTAATTTTAGTTAGTACATGGCACTACCGTTGATAGACATCTAAAAATGACCCCTAGATCCCCCTGTAGAACAGGCCACATTTATATCTAGATTCCTTTGTCCTCCTGTTGTCATTCATTTTCTACAAACCATCGCAACTTGTTGCACTGCATCCATCTGCTCTGCTTTCGTCTACTTACCTCATGAGATGGTATAAGGTAGTGTACTGCTTCCTCTCGCCCCGTCATCTTTACAAGATGTTTCCTGTAGTGTACGTTCACTTTAATTATCACAAATAGACGTCTGGAGCCCACAGATGATCCACCACTGCATCACTTCTTTGAGTTCCACAATGCAGAAGGAGCCAGACATGTACTGTATATTCAGCTTGAAGCTAATGGTGTCCCATGGCCACCAACTATAAACAACTGCAAAACTACCTAAAAATATCTGTATGTAAACTCTTAACCACACAATCCCGTATAAATCCGCTTCGTCTTGATCTAGTTATATGTTCATTCATCCGCAGAGATTTGCATTACAAGTGCAACAATCTGTTGCATTCAGTTGAACTGGATGGTGCCCCTTCCTATAGTAAGTTATTAGCTTAAATCTAAGTATTTGTAGAGTAATGATCATATGGTTTGATAAGAGGATATGGGCTAAAACAGAGGATGTGCTTGAGAGTTTAAGTGATATATCACTTTAAAACTTTAATTCCTAGAATGAATAGTATCACAAAGCTGGTTGGCATCTAGTTTAATCGGCGATTTCTAGTCTCGCTATGACCAATATGGAATTGGGGCCAGATCAAGAGTGGCGCATGGAATATAAAAAGGGAATAAACATGATATCTGAGATATTTAGTTGAAATACAGCAAACAACAAAAAAGAAGCAATGGAATGTCTAAAATTGAGGTGAAATCTCCAGGTGAAGGACAAATTGAGGTGCCATGAAGGCATGTTCAGACAGAGTAAAAGTGTGTGTGGGCTTCGTTCATGTGGGCATGCTGCGACAGGTACAAGTGAGAGGATGAATGATCCAGGAAGTCTGCCTCTGAATCATATATTATTGAGGTTGAAGCCTTATCGAACACACACTGAAACACCGTAGCAGCTTGTAATCCTATTAGACAGACTTTCACAACTCGGGAAAGTTACCACTGATGGGAACCATCTTTTTCATCATCCATGTTTACAATTGGAATATTTTAAAGACAAAAGTGCGGTTGTTCTGGACGCCAGCGGGGGTGAGACTAGACGCGTTTCCCGACAATGTCTTCACTGTTGATTGATTTCAGCTGAGAAGCAAACTTTCCCTCAGGAATTAATTTCCTCTGCCGAGAGAGACGTGTGATAATAAATCTTGTGCTTCCGTCTTCGTTCATACACACGCCAAGTTCAAATACAAAATTGAGAGCTCCATACCAACATGGAGGCTGGTTCAGGAAAGGAAGACAAAGTATTTACTTTCTTACTGTGGCTACTTTCCTGTTGTCTCTGAAAAACAGTAGAGCCACACAATTTTATCACAGCAGGATTTCATAAGCCAGGAAGACGTGGCAAGAAAGGCCACACCAAGTCTGTCCTCCAGCCAATTCACAACTTTCATTCTTTGTTCATTGGGAGATAAATATTGCACCACAGCTCTGAATGATTATGTTGGGGTCAAATGACCCAAAATACATACAAGGATAAAGTTTCACATTCATCCTGGTAACCACAAATGAAGTCACTTTCACTAGAGGGTACTCAAACGCATACCTCCTCCACCACATGAGATGACATCATTAGATCCACATCGATGCCTGCATCTAATTGATTTTTCTGAAATCTAGGCTCTATCATGGAACAGAATTTCATCAAAATCCACCAAGGACTTTTTAAGTTTCCTGCCAAGAGATGGACAAATCAATGCCTGTGATCACATGACCTCCACGGTAGAGGTAAATACACCAAAACAAAAAAAATTACAGAAGGACCCGGGGTCAAAGCGCATACAGGCTAACAGCTAAATGCAGAAGGGGACATCAGTAAGAAGAATGTGAAACACATGACAAATATGTAAGGGTCTCTCAGCAGAACTGCTCAGATATCAATTATTTCAAACGTCTTGAATTAAAAGTCTCTTTGGAATTGTGTCTTTTGTGTTTACATGACACCTGACAAGGTTCAATTTTCATCACCAGGGAAGAGAGCTGAGGGAAAACTATGGTGCTTTTTTGGGTGAACGCATCCATAGAAAAATGCACAGAACAACAGAACGACATACAAGATGACAAAGAAGAGAAGGTGGAATCAAAAGGGCCGTCATTCATTTAATTGACCGGCATATTTTCCTATTTGTCTAGTAAGGGTTTCAGTCCAAAATGTCAGGTAAGGGCGGGCTCTGGTCTTGCAATGGAGAAAACAATTAGCTTTCACAACATGCAAGTCCCATGACAGGGGTCTTAAACCCTTGACACCAAACACAAGTCATTTTATTGTTGAGCTTTCTGCCATGTGAGGAAACTAAATGACTCACGTATCACCAGGTTTGCATGTGAAATGAGATGTCAAAAATTCATCATAATTTCAAAGAGTAGTTCAACTAGACATTTAAGGTGTCTGAAAATTATTCCTTTACATAGACGATGTGTCCTTTTGAGGAACACTTATGTTAAAAGTGCTTTTGTTGAGCCAGACCCAGGGCTCTGGTATGGTGCATGCTGCTATAGCCCACTCATCCTGGTAAACTGTTTTCACTGCTGCCTTCAGGGAGATGCCTCGTCAAACACTGACTTTTTTTCCCCTCTTACAACTGCACATTGCATATACAGTTTTTTTTATATTTATATTCATATTTATTTTTAAATATTTCTTAGTTAATTGTGTATTTACTCACTTTTTTTATACTGTTGTCCTTTGTTGTTTTGTAATGTGTTAGCATCCGGAGGAGGAACATTTCACATACATACATTTCACAGCAGGTTGTAGAATGTATGACGCGTATGTGACGAATAAAGCTGATTTGATGTGACTAACTGGTACAGATGTGGTTGCTGGGACAATTAACGGAATGGAGCAACAGTTAGAGTTAATGTTTACACCTGTGGTCCTTCTGTCCCAGCATGCTATATCAGTGAGTCAGCATGCACAATACCTGGACCTGACCCACCCAAATAGAGCACAGCCAGAAAAGCCCAATGAACCCACTCAGGATGCCAGTTTTGATCCAAAATAGCATCCTTGACCTGACCTAAAAGCTGTCGGCTTCACTTCTTTAAACTCAAACACAAGTGGATACTTTCCTGCCAACACATTCAAGCACAAAATCTGTAGCGAGCAACAGCGAGAATGATTTCTATTTGCCCAGAAAAAAAAAAACCCACAACAACTTCCTTCTCATACAATTGAATTTAACTCAAACCCTGGCTGCAACCGCTCAGGTCAAAATGCCATGTAATAAATGTGAGCAGGGAGAATAGTAGTATGACATATATTGTCAAGCACAAAGGCTAGGAAATATGAATTGAATAAGACATCAATTCAAACTGCTTTACACTCTGAATTCCAGCCCACGTGCCTACAATTTTACTAGAAGTGCTCTTCTGACGTTGCAGCTGTGGCAGAAAAAGTCAAGAGACAGTCAGTCTTTTGATGTGTACAGACTCTAATATTTACTCAGTTGTACTAAAATGCTCAACACTACATCCATAAAAGCTAAACAGTTATATTTTTTGAACATAAATATGCGAACTATTCATGCACATAACATGAGTATCGATCTTCTGAAAGTGGCAGAGTTTTCATGTATTTGTATCATGTGTTTTCATAATCCAGCAAAAATGGCCAAGGGGTTGCATCAAACATTTATGATAGGAGGTGAGTGTGATGGCATGTGAGTGTGCACACAGACTCACAGTGTCTCCTATTTTCAGGTCGGCACACTTCCGGAAACCTGGTAGTGGCTGTCCATCCTGGCATGTGGCGGTGAAGGACAGGCTTATGTCCTCTGGGTGGTCCCACACTGTCAGCTCCACTTTGGAACGGATGTTCTGAGGAAAGCACAGCGTTTGTAGGTAAATGTTAGCTTTGCTGCAGGAGTGCAGTGCCATTTGTGCTCTTTGACTACTTAAACTACTAACGTCTCCCACAAAGAAGTTCATTTCAGAATGAGTGCTGGCTTTTTACGATTTGAACTTTATAACTGGTTGAGGGAAAAAGTGCAAAACATGGGGTAAACTCTGAAGAGTCCATGTTAGCAAAACCACCAACACTGAGGGCATGGACGCAGGATGCATGAGTCTGAGTGTGTGTGCTATGTGTAATGACAGCTGCATCTGGCTTTGTACAACATGGGCAAACCTGATCTGCGGTGACTCCCATTTCTCACATCATTCAAGCAATTATAGTTGACACCATCTTTCTGGGAAATACACTAATTTGCCAACCTCTCCAGAGCAAGACGAGGAGATGGATTACCTTCTCTCCTCTGGGCAGCAATAGGGAGCTGAGACCCACAGAGACAGGCTGACCACCAGTTAGCTTAGCACAGTGAATGGTAATGGGTGGGAAGTGTTAGCATGCCCCATCAAAAGCCATCTAAGACACTTTTCACCAAAACGGTCTTTGCATGAATAGAACTTGGGCTGTGTTTCATAGTCACTATAAAATATATTAAAAATTGAGAGATACTGTAATTTTTTGAATGTGATATGTAGTCAGAACGACTTTCCTGACTGGATTCAGTGAGGAAAACCACAATTCAAAACTTCAGCCAACAAATTAAGACCACCAGAAAATAAACCAATACAATTAATCAAAGCCAATGAGGAGGATTCATTCTGGAGAAAGATCACGAACCTTGCTTATTTGAATGAGAACTTGCATACAAGAACCTAAAGGTTTTGGAAGCTGAGTGGGCAAGACAGCTAACATTTACCATCCACTACCATTCATTGTGCAAAGATAACTAGCAGTCAGCTGGCCTTTGTGGGTCTCAGCTCCCTACTGTATGCACAGAGGAGAGAAGTGGATCCATCTTTTTGTTAGACTTGGGGGAAGGATGGTTTATAAGAAGATTTTTTCCAAAATTGGTGTATTCCTTTAAGGCAAATCAAGATTTTACCTGTGGACATGCTTAAGATTGCTGCTCCTCAACACAACACAGCAAACAGCAGCTTTGTACTACAGTCAAAGCCAAATGAGTTGGTTACATAGCATAAGCTCACATCAAGCAAACAACCTGAGTGTGGTCGATAGAATATGGCAGCAGGAATGTTAATAAGGCCATGAGTAAAACACTTCGTTCAGGCTCCCTCCAACACACTCTGTATGTCAGATCCCTGTTTGAAACACATTTCGGTGCAGACTGAGAATACACTGCCCTGTGCCATGCCAAAACAAGATTTACTTCCTCCCGACTGAACACCCACGCAGGAAAATGTGAATTCAGTCTTCAGTTCCAAAAAGCACAGAACAACAAATAGTTTTGAAGGCAGGCAACCAGATGAACACCAGGCTCCAGCTTAGGGGCCAGGCAGACATATTAGGGAGTATAAATAAATGTTCTACATTATTTCAAAACAAACTAAACATCTGCGTTTATTAATATTAGTCATCTTGTATGTGGCGTTCAGTACACGACTAATGTTTACATCCCTGTTATCTTTATTTCTAAATCATATTGGCTTAAATGAACAAAAATTAGTTCAAACTAATGTTTTCATGAAGTAAATGTAACATTAAATAGACCATTTGTGTATATTGCTAGTGTACGGCGTCACTGTCATAAGACAAAATGTCCTAAGTTCTTCAGAACAGGGGATGAATAGCTACATTAAACCTGAACCCAAAAGCAGGGAAAAACTGGACTATATCTCTTTAGTATCGATCCATCCATGTATCCATCCATGCATTTTCTACCGCTTATCCTGTTAAGGGTCGTGGGGGGCTGGAGCCTATCCCAGCAGCCTTTGGAGGAGAGGCGGGGTTCACCCTGGACAGGTCACCAGTCCATCACAGGGCCAACACATAGAGACAGACAATCATTCACACTCACAGCCACACCTACGGTCAATTTAGAGTATCAATCAGCCTCGTCCCCTCTTGATGTCTTTGGACTGTGGGAGGAAGCTGGAGTACCAGAGAGAACCCACACAGGAACAGGGAGAACATGGAGACTCACACAGAGAGATCCTGTGCTGGAGCCAGGACTTGAACCTGGAACCTTCTTGCTGTGAGGCGACAGTGCTGACCACTGCACCACCCATCTTTTTAGTATATCTATACATATCTGTCTTTTTCTTGCAACTATGTGATGGACTTTAATTTAGTATATTTATCAATTTAACTGTAGTTTTTCCAGTCTTTCTTTAGCTTTTCTAATTCAAAGCATCATAGAATTTGACATTTGCAAAATGTATTTTACCTCTCACAGGGTTTCTTGCAGGTTTCAGCAAGTTAAATTCAAGACATTTTAAGACCACTTTCAGACCTATTTCATGGCCAACGCTATGACAAGCCTCATCACTATGTGTGCAATAGCTCGTGTGGTGCTGATGGGTGAATTTCAAATTAATAAGTTAACTATCCAGAGCACTTTTACAGTCAGGCAGTGCTTCCCACAAGCGACTGGATGTAAGATCAAACTGAATGTAGGTAATAAAGAAAACAAAGCATGAAAAGTTCTTAAAAAAAAACAAATTACTGCTTCATGATCAACCACATCCCAATCTTGAAGTAAGCCTGTTCAATTACAGAACCGAAAAAAAACCCAGATGCAATTATTTCTAAAAGGGAAAAGAAAAATTTTGCAAAAACGGCTTAATTTCTGTATAAAGATATTTTTATATATTGCTACTCATAATTTAGTAAAACACTGTCAATTTGAAGTACTGCGCAAAGGTTTTGATTTTTTTTAATGAGACTTTAAGTTATGTTTGAATTGAAAAATACGCATTTCAAAATGATCAGTAATATCTGTGTTTTTCTAAATAGACATACAATACCGATTGTTTATTATAAATTTGAGTCATGATGCTGTCTACAATGGCAAAAAAAAAATACCCAAAAAACACCGCAAAATTTAACAGAAGATAGAGGCTTTCTGACCTGGGAAGTGCAGCTTGCGTAGTTCTGCAAGACACGCAGGAGCCTGCGCATGCGAGGCTGCGCATGCGAGGCTGCGCATGCGAGGCTGCGCATGCGAGGCTGCGCATGCGAGGCTGCGCATGCGAGGCTGCTAAGTTAGCAGCCCGGACATTTCCCTCTATTACATTAAACCTTAAGAGTAAAAAGTCGTTCCTAAAGTTGTACTTTTTTTTTTTTTTACAACGCCTATCAAAAACATATTCGAAATTTTATATCAAACTTAAGAATTTTTTTTTTTTAAGTTTTCTTTTGAGGAATTGAGGAAATTGGTCATTTTTGAAAGATTTAAATAATTACTGTACATTAGCTAAAACCAAAAATAATTTATTCTTCGTTTAAGTATTGATCCTTTTTCAGTGAATTAACGGTCACGTGCATGACAAAAAAAAAAAGAATATCTATTTTGTAAAATAGAAAAAGATAAAAACACTAGTTATTTGACGTTTACTGCCTGTCGTGGTCGTTTATGCCCTCCCTGTGAGAGGTGGCTGTCAGAGAAAACCCTGAAGTGCTCCTGCCGAGTTAGCTGTCCAAACAGATCCTCACCTCTCCACCATAATGAAAAATCCAGCTCGTTTAGGCTCATTAAGTGTGTCAAATAAGTGACAAGACTTCCAAGAATTTGGTTCCTTTTTCCTCCCCCACTTCTTATCTTTACTCTCAAACTCCCTCCTTTGGCTTCTACTCACACTCCCAAACAGGAAACTCCACAATACACACATGCACACACATTGAAGGTGACACACACTTCCTTTACTCACATTGTAGGCTGTGATGATCAGCTGAATGACATTCTTTGAGTCCTGGTCCAGGATTTCAACCGTGGTTCCAGGTATCAGCGCAGTAAAATTCTTTATGACATGAAATATAAAAAGGGACACATATGGTGTTTCAGATTCACAGTAGTTGGAAAGTGCATTCATAAAATATACAAATCAAAATGGTAAAATACCTTATAAATAATGTACAACCGTTTTGTCACGGCAAAGATGAGGAAAATGTTATTTTCTGCCAGTTTCTCGCCCAGAAGTGCCAGAGAAGGATAGTCCTGTAGGGAGAGGGAAGAGAAAGAGAGAGAGAGAAGACGGAGCATTATGGTTCCATATGGTTTATGGACATCCCAGTTAGCATGCTAAGCTAACAGATGTGGAGGCTCTTGTGACCTTGTGTTTACATAGTTCTGTTGGCCTTTTGCCAGACTAAGGCCTGTTGGGGGTCCTCCTTAAGAAAAGATCTTTATCTCTTTTTGATGACAAATATAAACATTTCCTCTTCCAGACTGCAGTTCAACTGACCCACTAAATATTTGGATCAGTTGAAGTCCAAAGATCTATATTGTTTCCCATAAATAAAGAAATGGGCCTCAAGTTTGGAAAGACTGAACAAAGCAAGGCGGGAACATTGCAAAATTCACGTTTTATTAAAAGGCAAAAACATCCAATAAGAGTCAGTTATTTTACTTTTTCGGTTTTAATAGAATTTTTGGATGCATATCTTGTGTTTTCGTCAGGGTTGTGAATATATACTCTCCGTGAAATAATGCACAGGATGAGTGAGTAACTTAACTGTGTTCCCTGTTCCTTCGAAGTAATACTAATTTTTTTAAAAAAAAAGGCTGACCAATTTGAATTTATTTAAATAAATATTCAAGATTCTCCTCATTTTACTGTTTGCCTCTTAGAAGCTAAAAACTGATATCAATGGTCTTCTGAAAGCCTTCTCAGATGAAAATAAACCAGAAAATTAAATGAAAATTGTCTCCAGTAAAAGGGAGCACAGTGCCATCCACATGACACTGATCAATTTTGATAGCTATACTACTCCTCTGGCGTCTTCGGACTTACAGAGAGAGCAAAAGACTTTCTTAGTGTGTCATTACTGCATCTTATTGAATCTAAATCTTATTGCTACTGATTGGCATTATGACACATAAAAACTAAGAAAACCCCTATTTTAATGCGACACATACTCGAGAGCTGTGTTCACAAGTCTTGCGTCTATTTTGGGATTTTATTAGTTCGCCTCCAGGTGTGGAAGTGCGTATTGGTTCCTTCCTCTGCAATTACCAACAAAGGATGTTGCGATCAATAAGCACACGTTCTTACTCAAGGTGCTTGGTCACAACGTCGAAGGATTTAAAGAATGCAAGAGGACATTCCCTGTGTTAAAGACTGTTTTAGTTGACACATAGGCCTTAACATCCTCCAGTCCACTAATGTAGCCAGTAGGGACTGGAAATGCTTACAAACTTTTATAGCATCTTAAACTTTGGATACACCAGACAACTTCCACGATCCTCACAGAGTACAAAAATGTGAGTCGTTTTCACTAACTGACATGCTCCAGATTTTTCTTCAAGATAACTGAAAAGCCGGCAATTGCACATTTAATGTCTTTTAACTTCAAATGAAGCCAACAGAATGTAACAAACTCTGATGAAGTCAACTGCAAGAACTAAAGTTCTCTGTATACTGCAGCAAGCTCCCTCAATATGTGTCAGTTTGTACCACATAAAATATAAAAAAAGAGAAAAAAAAACATTTGGGTGAAGACATGGAGGCATGGATGCGGAGAGAATGAACTACCGATTGCAGAGGGAGTTGGAGGTGAGTCAATCAAATACCCTTTGGCACTGTTAAACAAAGGAGTCAAGGCAAGGCTATGTGGGCTAACGCTAGCCGCAACATGATAGAGGAGATAACATCAACACAAGCTAATGACAACTAATCTTCCACCTGTTTTCATTGCCATTTCATTGTACATTACACTAATGTGCCCAGTGTTTGAAAAAAAAAAATCAAACATGTTTGATACACTCTGATTCATGTTGGGTGGAGCCTGTTCTCTTCACACACCTGCAGGTAACCAAGTGGTGCAGATGCAATCCTGCTTAGAAATCCTGAATGAAAACTGTGTAGTGCATTTCCAGCTGTAGCTTTGCTATGAATTTCATATTCAGACCATCTCCAGCCAATAATGCAACCATGGGTATGAGCAATTTTACCATCTTAGTTGAAGCGCTGTACTCATTTCTCTCGTTGAGGTGGCACTGTCCATCGTGAGGCTGCACAAGGCCTCCCAGCCTGCCGTCCAGAGCGAGGTGGGGTACATCGTCTGTGGCAAACACCAGGAGGTGGTAAGCCTCCTTTCTCCAGCCGATCTCCTCCTGTTCACAAGGTACAGTAGGTTAGGATAGATCAAATCCAAACTTGTTACTGTTATATAAATGGCCAAACCAAAAGGTTCAAGACCAGTGATCCACACGCACATGGACTGAATGTGTAACAACAGGCTGCAGGCTCTGCAGACACCTGAAGCTGCTCGGTGACCTTCTGCATCCAAAAACTGTGACTTGTATTTCTTACTCTACTAATCTCTCTACTTCATGTCTGACACAGCATGCTGACTTTTCCATTCGCTCTTCTTTTCTAACCCCTGATGTGTCTTCTTCCCAGAAGCTGGTGATTTCAGAAGCTGCTCAACACTGGGATCCTTCGCATGAATTTATGACCTACTAATGTCAGTTTTTTTTGTAATTTCGGCATTGTCAACTTGTTTTGTGGTTGGCACGGTGGTGCAGTGGTCAGCACTGTCACCTCACAGAAAGAAGCTTCCAGGTTTGAGCCCCGGCTTGAGCGCAGGATCTCTCTGTGTGAGTCTGCATGTTCTCCCTGTTCCTGCGTGGGTTCTCTGGTACTCCAGCTTCCTCCCACAGTCCAAAGACATCAAGAGGGGACGAGGCTGATTGATACTTAGTCCTTGTCACAGCTACTGCATGTCTGTCTGTCCTGGCAGAAGGATTCCTCCTCTCTGAACCCTGAAGGAAGTTTTGCCTCACCACAATTGAGGATCTGAGGACAGGGGATGTTGCATTGGCTACACATTCTAAAGCCCCTCGTGGTCATTCGTGATTTGGGCTTTAGAAATAAAATGTTATTAATATGAGTGAATAGGAGACAAAGGGCAGCAGCACAGTGCTGTGAATCCACAAACATGTCTTCCTACTCAGTTATGAGTCATCAAAGTGCAAACACAGCACGACTACTTTTCAGATTGTAAACCCACGTCTAATGTTGACCTGATTCACTGAGAGTAAAATTAGAATAGCCTGGATGAGTCTGGCCCTCGGACGGCCCCCAGTCTAGCCTCTTAACCAGTGAGTGTCTGAAATAGTGCAGCTCCACTAAATTACAAGGCAGAAGCCACTTGGAGGGAGTCACTCTCTTCCTGTAAGAAACAATTAAATTGGCAGAGGGAAATGGAGACATGACGGGAGTGCAAGGACGAGTTGCTCGCAGGCCAGCTTCACCAGACTGCACTTCCTGTCCGTCCCCCCTGCTGCCTTTAATTAACCAGCAAATAGGCCAGGCATTTGTCATAGGTGCATCTCTGTAGTTACACCGCAGCGTTTGCCTCCCTCTCAACTACATGCAATAGAGAATCAAAGAAATTAGACTAATGAGAGCTTGTCACCTTGCAAACTGCAGCCTGCAGGATGGCATCAAATCCGCCCTCTGGCGCATCCCGGTTGCGAGATACCATCTGCTTCTGCACTTCCTCGTTGAAGCGGTCCACTTTGTCTGTCAGTGAGAGGATGTGGCGGAAACCAAAAGAGGGAACACAGTTGGGGAACGGCTTGTATCTGTGCAGCAAGACAGAGATGAGATCCAGTTGAATGCAGCAGAAATGGTTGTTTCATCTGCATGATTAATTCACAAAGATATAACGCTGGCTTGACTTAGACAGCAAATGAAACCCAATTGGGCAGCATTTTGCAAAATCTAATTTTCAAGAACCTCTTGATCTCAATCTCAGCCGCTCTCATGAGCAGAGCCAGAGGTGAACTAGGCTGCTCTGAGGTCAAAGTGATGCCATCTATCCCTTTATCCTGCTGTGCTCCCTTGTGTGTGACTAATACACACGCAGACACACAGCTCAGGTCGTAACCTAGATGTGAAGTGATGCGCACTGACGGGCAGTGAGTCAGTGCAGCGCAATCTCACCTCCGGGGCAAACATTGTGTGCCACAGCTTTTTAGCTTCCATCTATTCTGCTCTCTTCCAGTTCGATCATATCAACACGGCTGAGGAGCGTGGGAGGAGAGGGCCATTTTGAAAACAGCTTATCCACTCAGCTTTATCAAATATGGAAACACTCTGAATATCTAACGATGCATAATTCACCAATGTGTAAAAATAGTTTCTTTTTATCTACTGTGCATGTTTTAGGGTTATAAACCTCTATCCATTCCTCTGTCAACAAGACTCAAGCTCTAAAAGCCTCCACCCACCCATTGCATGGATTCTCCTGATACTTGGGTGCTGTGTAGGAGAAAGGTGACATGTTTTTGTCCACAAAGGAACCGAAGCCCAGCCTGAAGTTGCTAGTGAGCTTGCCCATCTCTTGGGCCAGCTTGGTGCCCAGATTTCGGATGGTGTCTAGATCATCTTTCATGGAAAGAGAAAGGTCCATCAAATAGTAGAGATCCACCGGATAGTCTTCTACCTGCCGCACCTGCAGCCCGAACCACGTCTGGTCACCTGGACGGCCAGTGGAAGGAACTGGTTAGCTGGTTTCATCAAATAAGCGAGGCAGGATATTGCAGCAGCTGCCTACCTGGTCGCAGACTGAGAGAGATCCTCTGAGGCATTATCTGGACCACATCATATTGGGTCGACCCAGACCCTTTAGAACTCAGGGGCATGTTCTGCAGGATGGAGATGCTGCTGGTTGGGTATTCAATGGAACGTGGATCGCAGCCCCTCTTGAGCAGGTTGTGATTAAAATCGCACCGAAACAACAGCGTGCCACCTCTCCCAAAGTCCTGTGTAAAAAACTTGTATTAATTTGTAACTCAAGGAAGAGGAAGCTGTACTGATACTCTACATGTGGACCCCCTTTCTCTTACAGGACTTGATTATCACTCCTGATTATAATGTGACGGAGGGGCTGTACCTCTTGTGCGCACCAGGCGCAACTTGGGTGAATTAGGAGGCATTCTTCACAGGATGTAGCGCTGCCACCCATGCACACATTCAGACCTGAGGGGAGCATGGTGGAAACAATATAAGAGTGAGAGAGTCTAGAACTAACATGATAATACCAGAAGCTCATGTGCACAGCAGTCCTATACAGATTCCCGTTAAGAAACGGATTGTTTTAGTGTTGATGCTGGAGAGTTTCTGACTCACCTCTGTGGTGATGTTTGCTTGTTTGACAGGGTTGTGTAATATTTACAGATCATTTAACCATGTGCCATGAGAATAAAACATTGAAAATCCACACATTTAAACACATGTAGTCTTCATTGACTTGGTCACTCACTATAGGTTGAGTTATTCGCACACCACGATGTTGGGCGACAACGCTTGGATTAATGGTCAGTCAACAACCAAATGCGTCTTGTTTACCTCTCCTCCGTGTGGCAACGGATTACAGCTCAAGCTCCAAACACATATATAAGTATATATAGGTATTAAGTATGTACATATGCTATTATGTATTATAATAATAGCTGGCTGATGCTGATCCAACAACAGGCTGATTGCAGATACAGCAGGACACCCGTCTTTGTCCTACCTTTGGCAGTGTGCAGGAATGCTTCCAGAAGCATGCAGCTCACAGCCGCTCTCCACATCCACGTCCCCGGGCTCCACATGTTGTCCCTCGGCGTGTTTATCAACACTTTTGTAGTTCTGTTCCTGGCTCACAGACTTACCGTCAGTCCTCTCATTGGATTTAGTCCATCCGATCAGCGCAAACCAGTAGCGGGTGTTAGACCATCACCGCTCCAGTGAGGTGCTTTGTTTGACACTCAGGAGCAAGTTGCCATTGTTTTCACGCCCCGCACCGTCCTGTTGATCCGACCGCTGGGTCTCCGGGTTCATACGCGCCTGCAGCTCTCCACGTCTCGACTACTGCACCCATGAGTGACAGCGACGCCAGAGCTTGTCCGTCCTCTTCATGTCGGTCTGACTCGACTAAAACCGGAGCTGGGTCGGACGGGACCTTGCGACAACAACCAGCAACAAATAAATAAATCCACTAATGTCCTTCTGCACATATGAGCATCGCTCGCTTGTTGAATTCGTCCTGGAGGTTCCAGTCCCAGCAGGAGTCTCCGCCCTTTCCAAACGCCAGTGTTGATGTTAACTCTTTCCTTGCTCTGTTGGCACCCAAACACGACCCTGCCTGGTGGAACTGCTGACACCTACCGGGGACAACACCTCTGCTGCTGCGGTTACGTCGGGACTAAGGCAGCAATTTGTCACTCAAAATTGACCCAAACCCTGTTTCAAGACTTTAGTTTAATGTAGCAGACGTCAGTGAAGCAGACTCGTCCGACGCCATCTTTAACCTCGCTTTAAATCGAATATATCCGATAGCGTAATTTCCATTCGCCTCCGTTGCTGCTGGTGGCAGGAGTCAAGTGTGACGTGTCTCAGCAGGGTAAACACAGGTGTGCTTGATCCAATGAGGCAAGAAGTACCTCGTTTCAATAAAGGAGCTATTCTTTCAATATAGTGCGTCCAATGTTGATATGAACATTTTAATGCCAAATACACTGTTTACATCGTTTCAGCGTTTATATTTTTAAAAAGTTTACATTTTCCAAGTTACATGACGCAGGGATTTCTAAACAGTATAATATAGTGCTACAGATAAAGTATATGCATGTAATTTTAATGTGTCCATAGCGGGGACTTGGGGCCACCTAAATGGAACAGGGCCTGTTTACAGATGTGTTTTAACAGGCCAACCCAGAAGTTAGCAGCACCATGGGCTCCCTTGACCCACAGCCAAAGGGATTTGGGCTTATTGCAGAGAATAAGCCATGTGGCAAACAAAAGCTTAGGAGCCTTACACGTTATACTCAGCAAGATAATCTGCATAAATTAACACCACTATTTTCCAAGTGTCAATACAACCGTGGAGGTTTCAAATTTAATGGACCAACCAAAACCCATTCCAAAAAAATCCTCTGACTTCCAGGTGAGGGAACCAGATATCCAAATATGCTTACTTTCTTCTGGGTTTTAGGACTCTGGTCTACCTTAATAGAAAAGAGCCATAATTAATGTTAATGATCACACCTGTTTACTCAGAAATATGATTTGTATGGCTTTTGAAGGTAGGGGTGGGGCTAATTAATACATGCGTCAATCACAGCTGTTGGCTCAACCACTGTGAGGGGTCCACCTGAGGCGCCACTGAAGATAAGAAAAACATTTGCATATACCTCATTTTAATTGAGACAACAAAAATACAATCCAATACAAATAAAGCTGCTGCACATTACACTACTGTGCTGACCATCTATTCACAGAAACTGGCAGAACTTTTGAAGGCTAAAAAAACAAAACAAAAACCCTTCACTCAACAGCACTCAACACAATCTGATCCTAATAAACACAAATCATTATGGTAAACAATGCTTTCAGTGACCTGCCATGGTTTACATTCAGTTCCCTTCAGATTCTGATTGCCTGCGTCATCTCTGGAACAATTACAGAGGTGTTAACAACACTTTAGGGATTGAAATGCTGTTCTAACATAACTTCAAACAAATCACTGACAACAACAAAAGTCTATTTGTTTCTTTACAACTGTGTTGTGTTCGCTGGCCTAGTCAGAATGTCAGACATCATCTGCCTGATGGTCCTGAGGGGTAGGCCACTGAGGACATCCTGGTGTTTGGCCCTCAACTCAATCAGGGCATCCAAAATCCTGGGCCTCCCTACATCAGGGTGGAGCTCCGCCAGCTCTGACATTAGGGTGTCGAAGCTGCCCATGGTGCCGTAGTGTTGGGGGACACAAGTTCCCTTAGCAGTGGGAGTGATGCAGACAACCTTCCTGGTCTTGGCACTAGAGACAAGTGGTGGAGTCTGGGGAGAGGAGGGACAGATTTTTATTCACAATGTACAGTTAAACATTAACTCTTTCTATCGACAGAGCAATTCTGTCTGATGGGAGCAGTTTTTAACTAGATTGATGTAGAAAACTTAAACTGGCTTCTTCAGCTGAAATGCCAGAATTTCTAGAAATTCCAATCTTTTCCCTTTATTATGGAGAAACTCTTCCTCATAGTGTCACCCTTCTGTCAGTGGTGCCAGAGTCCTGTGAGTCCTCAGCCTCAAGCTTGGCTCACTGCTGAGGCTCTTCTGATGTGCTCCACATGTAAAGCGTGGCCCTGCATGCAGCAGCCATTCAGCTCTGTCACAGGGCTGATAGCTGGCTGCTCACCACGACTATCAACACTTTACAGAGCCTGTGGCACAAACATTTATTATACTGACAGTCTGGTCGCTTTATATGAGAACTGTTGTGGCGTTTAATGCTCTCAGTCAGCACAACAGCAGCTCACCTAAATCCTTCTTAAAGGAAAAGATGCAGGCTTCTGAGGGTTAGTATTTCTCAAACCACAGTGTGACGTCACTCTAGTAAACAAAGTTGGTTTTAAAATCTGTACTGCCCTCTGCTGGCTACAGTGGAACATACATGATATGAACCAAAACTACTCAAGGGAGAGTTTCTTTGTCAGAGTTTATTAAGATGTGTCTAGAAATAGTTCACCTGTTCTCAAAAGGCCCTACTTTAAGCACAAAGAAGCAGAAATGTTAAGACTAACCTCCGTCACATTACCGGGAAGGTCGGACCCACAGAGCAGTGAGCCTTTGGGCTCCTCGCAGGTGGATTCTATAATTACCACAAATTCACCAGAAAATATATAAACGGAAATAAATTCAGTTTGTGTACATTTTTCAGCTACATGCACTGATATTTCTTACCTTTTGACTGCTCTCTCATCTCAGCAGCCACTCCAGCTGCTGCAGGATCAAGGTCCTCCTCTGCGTCATACCATACCTCATTCATGTTTGAGTCTTTGAACGAACCTGCAGCACAAAACAATGATTCAACTAACCAGGGTTGTTACAAATGTGAGAGGGGCTCATACTTACTCGTCTGTATTTTCTCTGGCTGGTATGTTTTATAGATGGCACCTCTTTCCTGGGGGACAAGAGCGACAGCTTGCCTTGTTTTGCTGCCATCCTTTCGGACCTGGCTAGTCAGGCCTTCCTTTTTCAGTGACTGCTAGGAAAGACAAGAAACAAAAACTGTTTTAAGATCTATGTAGACAAAAAAACTTAAATAGGGATTTGATTTGGAGCACTAAAGAGCAGCTAAGAGTGTTCACATACCCTGGTGTTTTGACCATCCAAACATCCAGTTCCTTCACCTGATGTTTTACTTTTCAGTGACTGCTGAGAGGTCCTGCACACCCAAAAAATTATGTTATGAGTTTCTGCAATTTGAAAAGGTGCGTTCAACTTTAGTGCTCATACTCATTTACCTAGAGGGCACATTTTCCAGCATGTCACCAACGATCTGATCAGAGACAAAAGACCATTATTTTCAGATCTAGTGTTGTAATTGATAAAACCACCAGTAGGAAGTATTTCCACATTACAGGGCTGTAAGTTGAGGCAGAGATGATTTTATTGGGGTCAACAGCTAAAGGCTTCAGGTCTTCTAGAGGAACCCCAGCTAGAATCTCATTTCTCTTGTGATTGTAGTCGGACTCCAGTTTTTGAAGAACAGCCACAAGGTTTGCTGGAGGATCCTTTGGCCTATGGTGAGAGAAGAAAAATCGTGGTGAACGTAAACAACTGTTTGTTGTTTGCATCACTCTACCTTTCTGTACAGTAGTACTTGTTTTCATTTTAAAAAAGCATTGAAAACTAAACACAATCTCTGTCAAGGTACTCAGAATTAATCTGTCCATACCAACACGCCTCATAACACACGCACATTTGCATACACTGAGCATGCGCGCTGGAGTAAACAGGACACAGACTGTCTACTCTGATTGTCTCTCTCTCTTCCTGGTGAATGACTACTGATAGACAAGGAAGATCTTTTTTTTTCCCTGTTAATAGTCATGCTTTGAGAATGACAGAATGGTGTGGATGCAAGGTACAAAGGCAGCAAAAATTCCTCAAAAAAATCTAAAATGAAAATGTATCAATGTTGAGTTTGTACATCTAAAATCCTACCAGTAGGTTTCAACGTCTCCAAGAAGTATGGCTCCTTCAGCAAAGGTGTGGTGGAGCCTCCAGCAGTGCTGGCGCCACACGTTGTACTGCAGGGCCAGAACCCACAGCTCTGCTTGCTGAGCACGGCGAGCACAGTCACATTCCTTTCTCAATTTGCAACCAGCTCTGGACCAAAAGATAATTAGTATGATTCATAATAAAAATGCTGTCAAAGTATTAATCATAAAGCTTTGGGTGATCATTTGAACTACCATTCTACCAGTCTTGAGTCAGTATGTTACCTTTTCATTGTCTCCTTTCCATCTCTCAGTTCCTGAGCTGTTTTGAGTTTGATAAATTCCTGAAATGTTATTAAAGAATTTGTTTAAGTTATTGCTAATCCAGCTACAGGCAACTCTTAGGTTCCAACTTTACCTCAGTCAGATAGTCCAGATCAGCCATGTGGACCTCAGTAATGATGTGCTTGTCAGCTGTCGCTGGATCCTCAGTTTGAGTGAAAGCTGACATTCTCTCAGTCAGCTCAGTGCTGGTCATAGCATCACAGGTGGGAGCAGGACGACTTGTGGAGGTGGTGATTATGGGTGCTCCGCTATTCCTGGTGGCTGAATATGAGTGACCCACACTGGCATGCGCCTTCTGGCCATCTTTGGCAAGGCAGATGATGCTCTTATCGTCAGCCATAATGCTATGGAAGCTGTCTCCCTCACCATCAACGCTCAACTCAGCCTGACCTCCATCCATCAAGTACTCACTATCATGGCTGTTGTTTGAGGGAGTGTCTTCAACCCCTGGGACAAACATTAGAGAGTCTTCCTCATCTTGTTTCATGGGCGGAATAATGCTCTTGTCATCGTAGCACGTTCCAGCCACACTGATCCCATCCAAGACGTAGTACTCAGACTGAGGCTCTTTTCCAACAGTTGGCCATTCTGACCTGAAACATAAAGGAAAATGAGAGACACTGGCATCACAAATATACATTTATTTGTACAGTAAATCAAAATATATTACAAGTGAAGGAGAGAGGCTGCCCTACGGGGTTAAAGTCAGAGGAAAAATATTTTGAAATCAATTTTAGCTTTGGAGTATTTTTTCTCTTCCAAAATGTGTCAATACCACACCATACTTAATGTCTAATTGTGATTTAACAAACTGTTGCAATTTTGTTTCAATTTTAATTTGTCACCAGTAGTTTAGGTTACAGGAACAATGCTGCAAGTATAAGCCTGCCACTGTGTGACTATTATCTTTCTCTGGCTACACAAGACAATTTCACCAGTCGACAATTCCAATTTGACATGACACGACGAATCTTAATTTATGAGATTTGTTCTATCAAACCCTTCTTTGAGAATTATATTGTGCATACTCACTGTAACAGACTGATTTCAGGAAAAGGGAAGTCAGACGTTTGGCCTTGTGCCTCTGAGATCTGGCTCCTGCACTCATGTTGTCCCGTCCATCTGCACGAGTCCAGCTGCCTGTCCGAGGAGAAGCTCCTCAGTACCGCTGGATCCTTGCACATGGCGACACTGCTGCTGCTGCGGGCCATGTATGTTCCTGGCTCCTCTTCCCTTAGCTGAGGGAGCAGAGAAGCTTTTAAATAAAATCTAACGTTTTACATCCATTTGCCAACTGAATATAAACACTAGAGCATATTCACCACATGGAAATATACATAAACCTGCCCTATGGTAGTATTAATCTTAGCTGTTGAGTTCCTACACAGAGAAGACTGTATTCTTACTTCCTGCGCCCTCTGATGAGGGCTTGGCACCTTGGTAACAAGTGTGTTGATGGCTTTTTGGAAGCCATCCTCCCGGTGGATTTCTTGCAAAAGGAACACATGAACAGAAATTTAAATTGCAGTTTTTCTAGTTTGAAAACTGTGAGCTTTTGCATAAAAATGGTGCCAATCAACGGCACCAACGGCAATGTTTAAATTTGCATATTACCATAAGTCCTACTTGCTGCTGGTGCAGTAGATCTGGAAACAAAACATTTTCAAAATGGATCAATCTTTAGGATGAAGTTTTAGAATGCGGCGTGCATCATCAATTGGCTGCATTTATTGCGAGACATACCTGTGCATGTTGGAAGTCGCGGTCCACTGAGCTGGACAGTTACCGTCAGCATTATCTGCATTGAATGTAAATAAATCATTTGGGGTTTTTTTTCCCCCCTCAAATTGCAAAGTAGATAATATAACAGCTTGAGAGACTTACACTTTATATGAACATGATGCTTAGTCAGTTTTAGGGCAGGATGTCTTTGCAGAAACTGGTGAAAACCTCCTTCATCTGTGAGAAAAAAAAACAGCTTAAATGTATTTGCTTGATAATCTCATGTACCTCTGTTTTTATTATCCTTTGTTTCTTTGATTTTAATATCTGTATTGCATCATTTGTACGCCCTTATTCCCAATCAATTGTATCAAGGCAGCATTTGAATAGTCTCTCCATCATCTACGGAGAGAAGTGATGTTGTTCTGTTAATGTTTCGTGCTTCTTTCTGTTATTCAAACTCACTGCTGACTGAACGACGTTAGAACATGTCACCGCTTGTATGTGAACGACTTGAATTTGTGGCTGAGACTAGGAAGCCCTCAGAAGTAACTGTTGGAAGCAACAAGCTTTCAGTCCTCAATATACATTGATGATGGTTGTCATCCGATTGCTCATCATTGTGTGTACTAAATGGGAAGCACTTGAGGCCAGCTGCAAGCTACAGCCTTTCCTATCATGTTTTATAAGTGTCAGTGCTGATAAATACCCGGGTCTACAACAGCGTGATTCAACCCCACAGCGGATGCCAGTTAAGCTGTTGCCACTGCAGAGAAAAAGACAGAGGCTAGCATTTTTTTGTTTTTGGCCATTGAGAAAGGGCCCTCATATTCATCCTCAGGTTGCCCTCTTCATCGAGCTCTATGCCTGCTGCTGTTGCACAGTTTGACTGTTAAATCATTAAAATACCTCTATGCAACCCCCGTATTTGTCAGTACACATACACATGAAATTTGGCTCCACTTCAACATGCATTTTACATTAAACCCACATCAGCATTTTGATTATATGAACGACGACAGACCTTGTATGATCTTTCTGTCCTCCGGAGACAAACAGAGATACCAACCCAGCAGCTTGGGGTCAGTTAAGGAGAGGTAGCCGTGATCATCCACCAAATTAAACACAGACCTGGAGGACGCAGACCAGGTGAGCAGGTCAAAGATGTTAGTGGCGCTGTCAACACAGTGTGACCACTTACCTTTCCAGGAGGAATTGTCTTTTATCCTCTGTGAATGAAGACACCACAGTGACATGAGTGAATGAAAACACTGGTTGACTCCTGGGATGAATGAGTTCGAAACTACCTTCAATTCACAGGTGGTGACAACTATCTCTTTAGCCAAAATCCACAATCATTTCGTCGTAGCAAACAATGTCAAAGTTCGTTAATAATAAAAGGTTTAAGGAGATTTAATTCGAATGAACTGATTCATTTTGGTGCTACGACTCTTGACTTACTTGGATGTGGTATTTCAATCACAGCATTGTAGATATACGGTATGACCGTAGGACTAGTGCGAACACCCTGGTGGTAGACTCTCCCGGTCATGGGACAAGTCAGGGGAAAGATGAATGGAAAGCACGGCCACACCGTCTGAAAAGTCGCCGCGGGTCCAAAGGACGACATAAAAAAAAGAAGAATGACGTCAGCAACGAACTTACGGCAAGGCATGTAAAAAAAAAAAAAAAAAAGCGCGTTAACTAGCATTAGCTTCGTCACACACATTTGACAACAATGACAAAACTAACACGAATACTTCTACCGAAATGGAATAAACTTGTGTTACCTGTTGTGTTGTCATCTTCACTGTGTCTAAGTACATGCGAGGAAATACAGGAAAAAACCGGCAGAAGTTTATATTTCAGTCCTAGCCATTGATAGGCGCAGCGTTAACGAGCTAATTGCTGCTAATGGGAGTAGCGTATGGGGCATGCTGAATTTAAAGGGTCTGAAGACACACAAGGACAAACCTACAATGCAGCAATAATGATAAAATACAGTTTACAGTAATAGCATCTAATAGCTACCTCTGCACACTCCAGCATAATACAAGGAAAAGTATTAATGCATTGCTTTTACAAATACAATGCTGGTATGAATGCAATACTAAATCAGAATCAGAATACTTCACTCTTCCCCAACAGTGCTCCACTCAACAACAACAAACAGGTGCTAGACCTCAGACTGATACTCTGATGGTATCAGTTTCCCATATAAGAGCTGTGTTCTTTGCAAGCTGAAGTCAAGGAGGATGACCACAATCTTCATGGACTACATCACTACAAAGTCTAACCAACCACTGATAATATGACAGTGGAGTTGGATTTTCATCTCTTCATCCATTGACATGTTAAGAGGAGCATTCCTCTGAAACTGATGTCCATTTTAACATGAAAACTGAAGAGCACACTTACAAATACACTTTATTTGAATTAACTGGTCACAAATTGGGAATGTAAAAGGTTAATATGGAGAACTATGTAGTTTTTATGAGCAGCTGGTGATACAAAGGTACTCAGGGTGTGAAAGAAGTACATTCTGCTCAGCACAAGTTGGGGTGGAAATCTTTAAGCACGTCATGATTTGTTTGTGGAGGCCATAATTTGCCTAGAGAAAAATAATGCTGATTATGTCATTGATGCAACGCAGGCAGCATGGTGGCGCAGTGGTTATGACTGTTGCCTCACAGCAAGAAGCATTTGTCCGGGAAGGGCAAGCCAGCCTCACTACCATAAGAGCTGACTCTGGGCAGTTGGGCAGAGCACGGGACTGGAAGCTGCTGGCAGACCTGAACAAGAAACTCTACTTCCCAACTGAGATCCCATCCACCAACCTGCGACCAGACCTCGTTCTATGGTCACCCTCGCTCAAGCTCGTTTACATTATAGAGCTCACGGTGCCCTGGGAGAGTGAAGTGGAGGAGGCCTATGAGTGGAAGAAGCTGAGGTATGCTGAACTCGCTGCAGATGCTCAACAACAAGGCTGGAAAGTGGCGGTACGCCCAGTGTAAGTAGGCTGCAGAGGATTCGTAGCCACCTCAACATCCAGGCTACACAAGGAGATGGGAGTGCGAGGGAAGGCCCACAGGCAGGCAGTCAAGGACCTCTCCAGGGCTGCTGAGAAGGGAAGCCAGTGGCTGTGGATGAAAAGAAAGGATCCGACCTGGGCCTTCAAGTGAGCTGATTGCATCTAGGGAGTGAACCTGGGACGCTGGGATTCACTGCTGAACCCTCTGGAGGTGTCGTGGGATAATCAGCGAAACATCCATGAAGGAGGGCACCCACTCGAAAACACGAAGGATGCCATCACTCATTTGAACTCCACAAAGTCTCATCGGTGCCTTAGGTGCGTATCTATCGAGGGATATCAACATCTAGTCCTACACAACAGATCTAATGTTTTATGTTCAACCCCATATACTATAAAAAAATCTGTGTTATCATAGTTTTTCAATATCTTTTTCAAAGCTGGTACCTCAAACGTTGGTCTACGCTTTCGGGTAATGTTCAAGGATTCTGCTGTTATTTTTTCCGGTCAGCCACCTGGAACAAAGTTACCTATGTTTACATAAAAATGTTTCAGATTCAAAGAATTGAGTACATTTTTGTGCCACCAGAGTATTTCCTTATCTCAATCCAGTACATTTTACTTTGTACACTTGAACTCAGATCAGCACATCATTTTTCTAGATGTGAAAACTCTCCCACACTGCACCCACGATTTAGAGGGAGAAACAAGACAAGCCTTTAATGCTTTAACAGCATTTTGTCCAGAAAATAGATACTTCTGTATCTCACAAGGTTGGACCACTCCAATGAAATTGATAAATACATATTAATTGTGTGGCTGTTTATGTATCACAATCACTGACGATAATGAGAAGCTGAAGTGTTGTCATGACAGCTGCCAACAGGTTTGAGATAAGTGGGAAAGCTCTTGAATTAATTGAAAACTGCAACAAATGATATCATCTCTTAAGGATATATTTGGGTTGGCAAATAAACAATTAATTTAGACTAATTATTTATAGAAAATATAATGTACTGGAAAGATTAATTGCAACCTTGACACACTTGTAAATGAAGAGCTGGAGAGAGAGTGATACACCTTGGCTGTATCTAGATTTTCTTCTGTAAAATTGATCTATTCATTTCCTCATATACCAAAATACGTTTGAATTGAAACATTCAAAATGCTTGTCATAGCCAAAATTCATACAGCCAGTAGTTAATCAATTATAATTAATGAGATTAATTTCTTTGATAAGTTAACAACCCTAAATCATAATGGTATACACTCCATCATGGCAACTCACTACAAGAGAAGGCAATGATCTTTGATTGCCCCCTGGTGGCCGGTCACAGTAAAAATTACACATCCTGCCCTTTAAATTTTAGTGGGTGGTATTTGGACCAACAAAAAGAGGGGAGATACATGGAGGTACTTAAAAAGGTTGCCAGCATGTTACATCAGCAGAGTGATGAAGGATGTTAGCCACGTGTATCTGGACGATTACGCAACTTGTTTCAGTCATTAAACAACGTGTTTCGAAGACCACCATGATCTTTCTTGGTCTAGATAAGAAGACACTAATTATAGTCTGAACTGAGAGATCTTGTCATCAGTGTGTACTACGCAATATATGCCATTGTTGGTCTTCCTCCATGTTTTTTTCTGCAAACATACAATCATCCTCGTAGTAGACAATCTACTTCCTGGTTATGTGAAAAGCCATATGATATGCAGGCGTGTCAGTCTGGACAGAGGTTAATTCTGAAATTGTGCTAAACTGCTTGTGTGGGCTGTTTTTATTATAAAATGAAAGTATATTTACAGTATGTGGCTGTAGCCTAAAAAAAAAAAACTAACTTCATGCCAACTAACATTTTTCCAAAGATTTATCTGTCATTTGAAATCATTCCTGTTGTGCTGATGTATGTTGAAGTGTTCATTTCTCTAATAAGTCTATATTGGATCGGACAGGATCTTACTAATTGAAACCAGATGGGTGTTTTGGCATAGCTGTCAGTGTAAATGAGCTCAAAGTGCCTGTCTAATTCAAAATGAAGTGCTGCAGTCCCACTTAATATAGTAAGAATAAAAGAGTTGATCAATTTCTAATAGGAGTTGGCAGGACAGAGCAGTAAAAAGAATAAATGTCAAGTAACTCCATCAGCAGGGACATGGAAGGCACGAGTGTGGTGAGATTAAAGCAACAGGATGACGACGACAATGAAAGCTTCTTATTGTATCTTCTTCAAGAGGAGTTACTCACTTGTCAAGAAAATGCAAAAAAAAATAGATGCAATTTATATAATCACAATTTTGATCTCATTTGCTCTATTATCATCCTCTTACAGACTCTGGAGAGCCTGGTTCTCACGTTCCTGTAGGGAAGGTATTCATCCAGTAGAGGGCAGCTATGCTCCTTGTATAATAATCTATGAAAGCAAGTTTGTGGGCGGTGTGTGCGTGTGTGTGCACGTGTGTGTGTGTGTGTTTGCTTGTGAGCAACACTGTTATGTAATGGAGCTTTAGCACCAAGGTCTCACCATGATAATTAGGATTGTGTTAACACAATGTGTTAACCTCATAATATGAAAGATTTGTGCTGTTGCTCCCTTTCTAGCAGCACAACCCATATTTTTCAGCATTTGTAGGCAGGAAGGTGTAGTTCACTTTCCTGAACTACAGTGGGAGGCTGTATGTGTGTGTGTGTGTGTGTGTGTGTGTGTGTGTGTGTGTGTGTGTGTGTGTGTGTGTGTGTGTGTGTGTGTGTGTGTGTGTGTGTGTGTCTGAAGAGTCAAAGCTGAAACCACATTACGCCTAGTTGCTGTGCCTTGTGTATGGATCAATAATTTACTTGAAGGCAGCTCGTGGTCATGTGGTGTAATGTATGTTGATGGACTACCCATTTGCTTTGTCCATTTCTCTGGCTGTTAAAGCCTGCCGCCATGTATCAAGTGCTCCGTAATAGTGTAAGAATCGATTTAGGGTGACGTTTATGATGCGGCCTTGGCTGTGTCATACGTTTGGAGCCCAAACTCATTTCTCCTGTATGTATCTAGCTGTGTCCTTAGTTTGCTGTTAACCTTTGGCAGGTCAACAAGTGGATAAGTGGAACTTTGTGGGTGATGGACTGCAGATCAGCACCGTTATACTAGGCTTAAGGCTCAATGGGATTTTAAGGGGATGTAACCAGAGAAAAAGAGAGAGGAGTTTTTTGCTTGTCACATGACTTTCAGGATGGGGCTTTGGTGATGTTGTCGAGGACACCCATGTAGCACAAGAAAGAACTTATCAATAAACATCATGTTGACTTGTCTGACAAGCTGATTATTGTGTGTATGAGCGCAGTGATGGCCAGAAAATTAGGTCTTTGTGAGTGAACCCTCTCCTGTCTAGGACCCAACCAATATGGGATATTTGAGCCACACATGGTACCGATTTTAGAAGAAGCAGAAAACTCAATGATTACTAATAAGTGTAACCGATATAGTGAATTTTAGTGCTTAAAATAGACCCTGCTTTCATTGGGCACCAATTTTGTCCGCACTGATATGCCAATGTAAAGGTACTCAGAAGGCTAATTTCATCAACTGATAACTGTCTTTATTAAAAGTATTTAACATTGTCATACATGACCATTAAAAGAAAGAGCGAAATAAAATTGCAAAACAAACAAAGCGGAGGCAGTTCTCTCCAATACTGTTATCATCTACACTGTTTCACACCGTTTTTAAATGGTTTTCTGCATTTAATGTGCTATAAAAAGTTTCTTAATATTGGCGCATATCAAAACCACATACTCAGATTTCGTAGATAGGCCTGTGACAGGCCGATAACAGTGACAAAGATATAAAAAAGAGGCACAAAGCTTATAGCTATAGCTACATCGCACATTGACTTGACACACTTTGGCACGTTATCTAAGAAACTGCAGTGAGTGAAGACATAATTCCATTTCTTTGCCTTCTTATGGTTATCTTTTCTTCTTCAGTTCCACAGATATCATGACATACTGTATATTGATTGACATGTAATGGATCTAATGGCTGTATACTATTGTTAATGTGAGCAAAATAACATGATGCTGTCAAACTGATGATGAAATGTACTTTCACTTTGAACAAAAGCATCCTCCAGATAATGTATTATAATGGCAGCAACTATACTCGCACGTACATAGTAAATCAGAGTAGGGCGCCTCCCAGGAGCAAACTCAAAGTTCTCTCATATCCTTCAAAGGTTCTCTTCTCTGTGTCTGTGGAAAGTTGCCTGCCAGGCTGTGTTTGTGGAGACAGAGTTCAGCTTTTACACTCTGCGGTTTGAAAAGCCTCTGACTCAACAGTGAGCACGGTGCTGCTGGCCATGACAACAATGCTTCTGAGGCTTCACACTTTTATCACTTATCGGATATCACCGTGTCACGTATTTCAGTTCAACACCAAATTATCGCTGCTGTAACGTAACCCAGCTGCAGTAAAAAGACTACACATGCCTCGGGGAAGAATTTCACATGTCAGGACATCTTCAGTGTGTTTTTATAAGATGAAACAATCATGGCAAGATGGAAAGCTGTGAAACATTCCCAGGTCTTCATTTCAAATACAATAAAACAAAGAGGCAGTTCAGACGACACAGACATCAGCCATTACAAAACCAGTGTATGCATATATACTTGAACCTCTCTACATTTGTATGATAACAAACAGGATTGTCATACTGTATGCGGGAATAACATTTCAGTACAGTCAAACCCTTAGAATGCTGTCCTGTCACTGTATCAAACTACTACAGTATACTGGTATTAACACTTCATATATGTATATACTGCTTAAAAAAAAATGAAGGAGCACCTCAGGCACAGATTGGATCTCTTTGAACTAAATATTTCAAGCACACCTGTGCAACCTGAACGGGCTGCAGGTACGACTTTATGCAACCAATAAGGACAAAGACGCTGGCAAGATTAGAGAAACCAGAGAAGGAAGGATAAGGAGAGAAGAGAAATGGTCACCTGTGGAACCATCCTACCTCGGCCACTTCAGTCCAGCTGTTGTCTTTCATTTGCACCAGAGCATGTTCACTATCACTTACACTATTAACAAGACAGACTGATATCCCACAGGTTTGATTGACTTGGTTTTGAACTACCGTAGTTAGGTATCCCCTCAGTGTTTTTTGAGCAGCATATACATGTAGACGGGATACTAGACCGTCTGATTTTATCAGTACTTGTTTCCATTTCCTAAAATCCTGTGATGGGGAAGCACATCACCAAAAATAGTTGCCACACAGTCAATTTGGAGCTCTGTTGAAAATCACCCCTTTTTATTTTGAAACTTTAAAGTTAATTCTCTTTAAATATAGCTTCAAATACCAACATCATTTTTTTTGTCTCTTCTGGGAACTTTTCATTGGCGATAATGATGACTTTTAACTTTGTGATCATCTGACTCTTTCTTTAGCACCACCTCAAGATTGACTTTGTGTCAAAATGACAGCCTCTAACTATTTCAACTCTGATTAAAAAAAAGATTTACCCCCAGAGATATCACCATCCACATTATTTATCACACTTCTTTTTGCAACCTGGTGGAGTTGCTTCCTGGCCATGCAGGTGTAAAGCACAGCCATGAAGGTATGTCCAGACTTGAACTCCATCAATCTTATTAAACAATATATTCCAGTAGCAAAAATTTACCTTTTCCAGGTCCAAATTTAAATAAATACTTTTTTTTTATGACCAAATGACTTCACTTGAATTTTCGTGTTGATTAGCAAATGAATATCCTAACCCTTCTACTTTACTTAACACCTGCTATAGGCCAACATTCTAATACCATCACCTTTAGCATGCTGTTGTTAGCTTTGAGCTTAAAGCAATGCTCTGGCAAACATAAACCTTCGGAATCACTATCATAATGGAAAAGTTGGTGAACGAACATTCTTGTACCCCCATTCATTTATCCTCAAGGTTGTAATTTAACTTCCTAGTCATTGTGCAAGAGAGTACATTGGGTATTTCAATATTTATGGTTGTGTTCTCAGCCAGGTCTAATACTTCATGTCTTGTGGAACATATTTTCTGAACACACTGTCAGTTTATGGTGATAAACTATGAATTATTTACTGATGAGTCACTCAGCACACACAACTAGAAACCCATATTGCAACAGACTATAAGTCTTCAACATGAACCGCTCCACTCAGCTACCGTGTGTGATATATTGACAAAGCAGTGACCATATTGGCACTCCAAAACATTCACTGGAGCCTGATCATTCTCTTCAAACTATGTCCTAAAGATTCAGCCGAGGCATGTGACTCAGGAATCAGCCGGGTCAAACTGCAAGCAAGAGGGGGAGAAAACGATGAAACATCAGCACTGCAGGCAATGAAGCATAGAGGACTGTTTATTGTACCCAGTACAGATTATCATAAAGTCAGCAGTGTAAGAAACACATTGTGAGGAGAGGGAGGGGAGGGGGGCTGAAGCCTGTACAAGTGCAGACAACCCCTGTGCCTGGCGTAGATCCCATGATAGAACTTGTGGCCTTCGCTGGAACTCAGGCTTTTATACACATCGTTTACAACCAAGATAATAACATCCTCTCATTCAATCTCCAACCTGACAAAGAGGCCTGTTTAAGAAACAGTCTGCGGTAGTAGCATCAGAAGGACTGAGATTGTTTTTTAAAAAGGTACATGTCTATTAGAGGCAGAACTATACAGCTTATACATTAAAATCAAAACAAATGCAGCCTTATAGCAAAAATATATACTTTATATAAGTTGTCTTTGCCCCCATTTGGAAACACAGATAATGAACACAAAAAATGCAGAGAATATTACAAATATCTTCTTTGTCCAGAGACAGTAAAGCGATATGTTAGTGGACACAGTTTTAACTGATTACACCATGCAAAGAGAAGCAGAGGTCTCATGTTGACGATTGGCAGAGAGGTGTCCGAAAGAAGGTGTCATATTGCACCTCGTAATTTTTTTTTTTTTGCATGCAACGCCCTGATGCTCCTGCCATACTGGTGCATCAGAGGAACTGGTTCACTGCCAAGGAAAATAATATGCACTCAGACAGAAATACAAAAAAGGAGCAATGTGGCCATCTCTGGGAAAATATGTACTTGCATCCCTTTTGAAACAGAGGAGACTGGAGTGCTAATCGTCTCTAAACATGACCAGTAACAGGACCCAGCAGTGAGGAACAGACTATTTAGACTGTGGGCTCCAACCACGGGGTGCAGTCTCTAAAGGGAAGCGGATACAATCTCTTACATGGGCAGAACAATTAAAGAACATTTACACAAGAGAGCAGCCAAACCAACTAGCCTGAATACAGCGACGTTCCAGAATCCTGAGAGCTCCAGGTCTCTTAAGTCTCAACAAAACTGAGGAACAGCTGGCATATTAAAAAAAAAGAAGAAAAAAAAAGTCATATCTACAGAAAACAAACTGATCTGCGAGTTAAGAATATGTTGTGTGTGTTTGTTTTGTCCATCCGTATTTGCAAATTAAAGCCCTTTCACGGATGTTATAGGTCAGATGTGGTGAGATGACAATGGGGGAACCCAAAAGGCAACTATAGAATAGTGCTGCATTTAGAATATCTTCATAGATTTAAAATGATTTCACTGACTTAGTAATTTGATTGTTTTTTTTAAGAAAAGCAGATTGTCACAATATTACAAATTAATCAACTCTCTCAGTCTTGTTGAAGGGGGAGTCTGTCAGTTCACCTAACTTTGGTGGTCTGAGGCCTTGCTTCGTTTGGTCTCCGAATCAGCGGCAGCCACATGCCTTACTTTACTTGTAAGGTGGGCGGAGCTACTGCGTCAAGTACGCCACTTCTGGTTTTACAACCCTCTCCCTTTCTCACTCATATGATGGTGCTGTAGAAAAGCTGGCACAGGCTTTCCCTCATTCGTTCTTGGCTGGGGAGCTTTCAGAGTTTTAGAGGGTCTTCAGGGAGGAGAGGAAACCATCATGGAGCAGAGCTCAAGGTTTTCCCTCCAAGCTGCTCAGCAGTTCCATCTCTGAATTTTAAGAGTGGGCATCAAGAGACTTTGGGAGTGTTTGCGTGTACGTGTGTTGTGCATCAGGACACCACCAGGCGTTAGTAGTTGCAGCCGTCTGGGAAGGGCAGGCCTGCCACACAGTGTTCCCCCGCATCAAGCAGATAGGGTGCATTTTCCTCATAGTGGGTGAGGGGCACAGTGTCGTCCTCCAGGCCTGGCAGACTGTCCAGATCGACCTTCAGGTTTGGCCTCTGGTTGTCAGGGAAAGCCATGGAGAAGAGGGCCTCAGGATCACACACAAACTTGTACACGTACCTCTCACCAGCCACCTGGGTAGTAAAGTTCACAGAATAAACAAGAGTGACTTCCTGTACAGACTCTTAACTAAGTGGTGGAGTAGCGTTGTCTAATTTCAGACCTGTGGAGTATAATGACAATAAATGCTCAACAGTGTTTGCACATATCACCCTCTGTGTGAATTAAAATGTCACAATTTTTGTGTCACACTGTGCAATTACTCGGGAAAGAGGGTTGGAAGGAAACAAAAAGGGTGAACGTGCCTTTACCTTCTGCATGATGCCCTTCTCGTAGTAGTAACGCAGCGAGCGGCTCAGCTTGTCGTAGTTCATGGCTGGTCTGTTCTTCTGGATGCCCCAGCGACGAGCCACCTGTGACCATACACACACGAAAGAATCCACAGGTTACAAACTGTGGGAGACATCAAACAGCAAATGTTTCACAATCTAGTAAAAAAAAAAAAACAAGTGCTTCTGTGAACAGCAAAGACAGACCTCCTCGGGCTCAATGAGCTTGAACTCCATGCCCCGACCAGTCCAGGCGATGAAGTGGCCATTGGCTGGGTCGTCCAGCAAAGTGACCAGGAACTGCCACAGTTGCAGGGAGCCACGGCGCTGGTAGGGGGGACCGTCTCGATAGACAGAGGGCTCCTGTTTTACTTTCCCTGTGAGTGGGAGAGGAGGGAAAGAGAGAGAAAATGGAGCATGGAAGGATATAAAGAGACAGAAGTAGAAAGAAAGGGAGGGAAAAAAAAGTGTCGGTCAGCTCTGTACTCCATCACGACCACAGTGTGGTGAGACATTCCTGCCAGATTGTAACTGTGAAATGGACTTGCTGTTCATTATGCTCCCTAAGCAGTCAAAGGACTGGAGAACTCCTCAGAAAGAGTCCTGTTTCTAGGGATATCCTGCACTAATCTTGATAGTTTTTCTCCAACATTTGGTCTTACCTTCCAATCTTTCAGGGACCACACAGGTGTCATCAAAGTACAGGTGAGGATCCCTGTCAAAGGAGAAGCCTGAGTGGAGATAATAAGAGACACAAGCGCAATTGATCAGAATAGATTAGCAGCGAAGGAAACTGATTGTTGCGTATTATGCTTTAGTCTCCAAGTAGCGCTAGCTAATGTTTTCATGTTAGTAGATTGGATTGTGCTGAGTTTCTGCAAGTTATGATGCTGTCATGTGGGTGCTAGGCAGTCCCCTTTCAGATCTTTGGGCCCCTCAGCAAGTCCCGCAGCTCAGGTTCACCAAGACCTAATGAAATAAATCAACCTAGATATCGGAAGAATTTCAAAATAATCTCAACTTACTTTCATGGTTATTTTGGTAGAAGCTCCCCGCTCTCCCAAATGATGATTGACAGTTAGGCACTTCTGTAAACAAAGAAGATGGGCGTACAAATTTAGACCAGAGACATATCTCAACCACACCGTCATATCAAATGAGCATCAAAATCCACCTCGCAGCTGACAGTTATATTTAGACTTTAGCTTAAAAAAAAAATCAGTTGTATGGATTGATCTGCGATAATAAAGGAGGTCTTAAGTCCGAGTCTGAACATACGCTGCATGGGAATAAGAAGTCTCTCTCTCTCTCTCTCTCTCTCTCTCATTTTTGACAAGTAAACTCAATTTAAGGCAAAAAACTATGCTGTTGAGCTGATACAAGCTGTCAAAAAGCTTTATTGCACTCTGACATAGATTCTATAGGTCTAGACTATCATTCTTCCAAATGATATGAGTTTGGATGATGGCTGATCAAAGATATCCCATAAGTGTTGAATTAGGTCCATGGTGACTTAAGGCCATAGCCCACCATTTCAATCTGTGTAGATGCATCTCCATGTGCCGTTTCTGCACATTTATTTAGGTTTCCCCTTTACCTTGTCACCCATCTATTGGAACTGTCTCATGCCCAGATAAACTGCAGCATCCCTTGCATGTCCTCCAAGCCTTAAAATAGGATTTACACAATAATTTCTGATTTAAATCTCAATCACAATCAAGTTATAACAGTCTTCCCCCTGAGGGGGTAGGGTCTGTCTTCTGTTCACAGTGTCTCTGCAGCGCATACCAACCCCACCACCCCCGGACATTATTTTCTACTGATAAGACTGCCAGAGAGCAATCTTGTGCAAGACTCTGTCCCCTCTTGTTCTCACTTAAGGGAAAGACTGCAGGAAGTGATTGTTGTCAGAGGTTACCGTCCAAACAGAACAGGAGAAAAGGGGGAAAGAATTTAACTCTGTACACCACGAACACCGATTAGTGGTGTACACAACACGACAATATACTCCTGCCGTGTTCAACATTCATCCTCCGTCCATCTAAAGATGATCGCTCTCTGTGACGTAGGTATTTAAAGGCCATAAGAAGCTAAGAGGATTTGTCATTACATCACTACTCGGCCAGCCGGTCACCAAGCAAGTAGTAAAGGAATGACAGTACATGCGAGAGTGCCTTGGAAAAAGATTACACCAAAAAGTTGCAGCGTTTCAGGAAAAGAGGATGTTAATATAGCCGAGCGGGGACAACAGCTGGCTGTGTGGGTGTTAGGCCGACAGTTGCTTGTTTGATTTATACCATGTGAGTAAACAGCATTTCTGGGGGACTAACAATGGTTGGCCCACCCCGTGTGTTGAAAATTTCCAGGCTTTTACAATGAACTTGCTGTGCTGCAGGCCATTAAGTCCTTAGGGGGCATTGGCCTCGATTTATTCCAGGTAGGCTCAGTGAAGAGCTTCCCTGCACCTGGCTGGATGACCCATTTACTTTTTGCCCTTGGAGGCTTAGGCTGAGCTAAGAGACCCACTTTTACTTTACTGGCGTGACTTGGGAGCAATGATGCAGATTAAGTAGGGAGAGAGTGTGTGTGAGTGTGTGTAAAAGGACTACCTGTGCACCTAGACCTCTATTGCATGCTAAATCTTTCAGTCATGTGTCAGTGGCCAGAACAAACATGGCCCGGCACATTCCTCACCTTCTGCCCTGGACCTACTTGGCCCTGGACAATTACTTTCACTCATCTAATGTGGATCTTCCTCACTCAATTGATGAATTATGAATTCAAACAGCTTTGCAACTCACCAGAGTCGAAGCAGAAGTCACGAGGCTCTTGCTTGATAACCACCTGGTGGAAAGGAGCCTGACGTGGAGGGCCCAGTGGTGGTGCTGGAGGGCCTATGTTGGGAACACCCTGCTCCGTGTAGCGTGGGTCAATGAGCTCTTGCTTGAAGCCTTGAGGAGGCACGGCAACCAGGGGTTCTGACATTTGCCGGTGGTATAGTGGCCGACCTTCACGTGGGAGACCATTGCTGCTGCTGCTGCTGTTGCTGCTGCTGCTGGGGGGGTGGGACAAGAACTGGGCGTGTCCTTGACTCTCTGTTGGAGGGAAATGTAGTGATGGCTCTGACATCTGCCTCTGGAACCTGAAGAAGGTGAAAAGTGGCAGGAGCATGATTAAGATTCTTTCCATTAGAATAAATGACAAAATCAAGGCAGATGTGTCACAACCAGATAGATCCATTCTGTGTGGAATTGCTCACCTGTGCTCAGGTGAGAAGTTGTTGGCATCCTGGCTGATCAGTGTACAGGGTACGGCAAATGGTGGGCTATGGACTGGGAGTGCTTGCCGGTTGGGCGGGGCTGCACTCGTAATAGGCTGTTGTTGTACGTGCACTGAACGCTGCCCTGGAGTCGAATTGGCTACATTGGGGTGAGGAGAAGGGGTCTGCTCACTTAGAGGGTGCGTTCCTGCTGAGCTGGCAGCGACACACGGAGAGACTGGTGTAGAGGGAGGAGTTAATGGCTTAAACCCAGGAGTAGGCTTCCTGTCACAGGCACTGTAGGTTAAGAGATGGGGCAAAGGTCAGCATCAACCAGAGTGAAATAATCAGTAAGCCGTGGTGCAGTTTCTAAAAAATATTCCCCCCTCCTTACCTGTAGCTGTAAAGGCACTTCTCTCCGTAGGGCATGGGACTCCTGTCCTGGTGACAGGGGGAAAGCTCTTTGGAGGGAGTCAACTCGCGTTTGATCTTGGCTGGTGGTGGGCCATGAAACATCACTGGACAGAAGGAGACACGCAGAGAAACAACAGAATTGAGCACATTAGATTAAGTCCTAAAATCACCTGCATACTTGAAGCCATGAACAGAAGTTCAGCAGTTATCTTAACCAGATTTAGTCATGATGGATAAATGTACGTTTGGCCAATATCTGTGTATTCCCCAGGCTGACAAAGCCATTTAGCCGTTATTTATCATCCGCCGAAATAATAGTTGACTGCACTCTGAAAACAACCATCTATCCAGCAGTGTGGCTGCTGTAGTTACCGTGATACTAACAGCTCCACACACAAAAGCTATCAAACGTCTCGTCTGATTCCCATTAGGCCAGGCCAATACCAATACCCATGAATCAATGTGGCTGCAACATAATGGTGGAGAATGATTTCCTTCGCCCGTGCTGTAACCATTAGACACTCGCTTGCAGCTTTCTGCACATCGGCTGCAGTTTCCGGGGCGCCACATAATAGCCAGGCAGAAACTGGATCCCCGTGCGCAGAGGAGAGGGAGCCAAATAAATCACCAAGGGTGCTGATGGACCTAAGCGGAGCTAACAATGAGCATGTGATCTCCCTTGTGTACACTGTGGAACCTAATGGCTTGAATGAGATTCCTCACACAGGGAGAAAAGCAAATGATGTGGAGATTAGGCATCATTCCTGACTACAGAAAAGAGGTAGATTAAGAGATGGGGCTGCCTTCATGCAAACACACTCACCATATATCTAAAATAAACTCCCAACACCACAGAGCACATTGTACAAATCCATCAAGCTCAGGGTAGGAGGGCAGGAGTTGTCCATCATGCAGTCTTTTGCAGGGCACATATGGAATATCTGGCCTTGGTGAATAGACAGACAGGATGCCATCGGCCTGGCAACCATAGCAACTTCTTTGGATTTTACACACACTCACGGAAGCACACACACACACACACACACACTCACGGAAGCGCGCACACACACACACACACACACAGATCTCAAACAGCCAAGCACTGTAGCACCCTTGATTGCACATACATATGTTCACTTACTACATATCTGAATGCACCACAGAGCTGTAGGCTAGGGCTCACTGTCCCACATTAACAGAGATTTCAAACACAGCCAAACAAAGACAGGCAGCAACCACACCCAATCTCCACCTCCCACGCATCAGATGAAAACATGAACCCAGAATGACGAGGGGTCATAAAACGCTCCATTGGGTATAACTGAATTCCATCATTCAGCTGCAGCTTGAAGGCAACATGCAGAGACAAATAGCAACGTGTGTTGAGGACAGGGTCCATATTCTTTTTTCAGGATCTGAAACAAGCAGGCAGCTCTGAAGCTGCCCTATCCACTGGAATCTGGCCCACTCCAGCAGCAGGGCCTGAGTGCGGGAAAGTGTGAAATCAGATTAGAAGCTTGGCTCATGTGATGCCCCATGCCAATCGGCTGATTAAAATCAAAATGGTGGAGACGGAGAGAGGGAGAGTGAGAGAGCTCATCCACAGAGCTGCATTTTGAAGACAAATAACCTAGATGCCTGGTCAGGGACGGCAGTATAGCTCTACATCAGAGCAAAAACAAAAACAAAAAGTTGTCATGGTTGTTGGTGAATAATTTTGATGAAATGCCCTGATATTCCATCCAAACTGTCATTGCTGCATGAGTCACCAAAAAAAAGAGAGGGCCACGGGTCTTGAACCAGGATGGCGAAAACATCCTAATTATATTATGGAATATCTTGAGGGGACAAAAAGACTCACAATAATCAGATGAATAAGTACTCACAGCTATCCGACTGGAAATCTGGGACAAACTGCTCGTCATCAGGCACCTGGGCTGTGAAGATAAAGCAGAATATGTGAGGAACAGAAATCTCTGTAAAACAAACACCTCGATGAAGCAAAAAAGTCTATTGGCTCTTGGTAAATAACCAAGTGTTTAAGTATTTCAAAAGAGCAACAAGCAAAAACGAGGTTGCTAAAAGCTGTTTACAGCAGGACAAAAAAATAGTCAGCAGTTTCTTGTGTGGAGGACTTTGCTCTTCTTTCTCTAATTACCAACATGGAAATATTTCACATCCCAAGTTAATCTTCAATCTCAAAACTTTCCCAGTTTCATTTGAGTGGAGGTATATTCTAAGTAGGGATTATAGAGCCAACTGCAAAGAGGCAGAAGAGCAGGGAAGTTCTAAGACTCACCTTCAGCGATCCAGATTTCTTGCAGCTGGCTAAGGTCTTGAAAAAGTTCTGATAAGATGGAAAGAAAAAAGATCCATGATGAAACTGTAGCCCTGTTTTTCAAGTTGAATCACAGCATATATCCTCTGACATATAAACCTACATCATTTATTCCCACTAGCAACATACCTTCTGTGTCCTGAGCGAGTTCTGTGTCCACAAATTTCCTTTTCCTGTCAGTAAGAGGCCTGTTGTGAGCTGGTTCCTCCGCGTGAGACTGCGGAGAAGAAGAAGAAGAAATGTCAACAGAAGCTATCACTCTCCTCCTAGTGGTCAGTGCAGAGGATATAAACTACAACTGAATAATTTATCGGTAGTGACCACAGGGAGGTCCGTCCAAAATGACTAGCCATGACTTGAAAGTGCAGATGTGACGTGTGGGGCGGACATGTGTCCACTTACACTGGGTGGGACCATAAATGGGACTTGCTGGTCATAGAATCCGTCCATGTTATCAGGGTGATTGGGGCTCTGATATTGGGGGGGAGGGGGAGGCGTTTGCTTTAAAGCGACAGCGTCTGGGTCGCTTTATGGGTCACTGGAAAACACATAAGCAGGTGTCATGAAACTAAAAATCTACACACAGCACCAGGCATTTGCCCTTTGAGAATAAAAACTTGTCTCGGTGCTGTCACGTTTGAGGTCGCTCTGTTCCTTCGAGAGTAGTGTGTTCATGTACGGTCAGTTTTCTACATCACAGTCGGATGCTGCATCACCGCTGCCATCCTCTCCCAGTCTTTCATTTAATCAACAAACAGCTCATTATGCTGAGCCACGCCAAGATAGAGCAAGTCCTACTATGTAAACAGTGTCATTGTGGAACACATCTAATACAGTTATATAAGCTGGACTCACTGGCCATCTGTGGGCACTACCTTCCACTATAATCAGCTTGCAGAATTTCAGTTCAAACGAGCAGACAGCAGTCCTACTATTTGGAGCGTGCACCACGAGGCCAAGCCCCTCTTACACGACAGCAAGAGGCCAGTCTGAGAGTTAATTACTGTTCTGGACTGACACAACCTGACAATTGTGGTGTAGCACTTGGCAGAAGTCCCACTCTAGCTAGCACAGATCCATAAGGTTTCACACACACAAACACACACAAACACATTCTGAACCAAAACATAAAAAAGTTCCTTTTACACAACAAGGTACCGCTGAGTTACCAGCATTGCCCTCTATTGTCATCTCTCCCCCAGCAGAGAGATATGACTCACCCCTCCATCTCCTGTTAATGGATGACGAATAAAGAATAGCTGAGGGCAATTATTACACAGCACAGACAGCACTTAAAACATTAGCACTGGCTGGTCATGTGGCTCGCGCATTTAAATGCCCTTCTTTGACGTGATCATACATAAACAAAGTAGAAAGGATTTTTCCCAGCAAGGAAAATTTAAAAAGAAAAAAAATCAAAAAAGTTACTTAATAGTAAAATCAACAACAATAACGGCACACTAACGGTATGGTACATTGGCACAGACCAGAATCTAAAGAGAAATTGCAATGTGAAGTGGTCCCTAGACGCATCACCAAGTTTTCCAGCTACCACCGTATTTCCTGTACGTTACAGAATTACAGCAAACTTTATTAGAACTTTTCTCAAATAACACATCACATTTTCAGCCGAGGCTGGGGACCGCTAACCACCACCCCCTACTGCCTCTCCCTCTCCTCCTCCCCGCCCTTCCCCCACCCATCCCTCCTTCTCCACCTTGTTTTTCTCAATGAAGTGAAACTCGATCCGCGTTGAAACACGGAGGGAGCAAAAACAATGGCCACGTCCATTCATAAAAAAATCACAAGGAGTCGCTTGACCCCGATGATAAAATGCCAATATACATATAGATGATACAACACACGCTGGGGATAAACCGCGTCTAATTTCTGGACTTAAAAGTGAGAACCAAAGTGAAGATGTTTTAGTAAGATGGCGTTTCTCTCCAGGAGCGTTGGAGAAATATTTAGCCACAACATGGATTCATAAAATCAAGTTCTCGGCGGAATAAGAATGCAGCTTACCTTGACTGCAGGAGAATTACGTCCTTTGTACCAAGAGAATATCGTAAGAACTGTCCACAAGTACAAAAAAAAAATCAACGCGTAGTCCTGTGCTCGTCTGCGCACCGATGAAGCTGCTGCGCCTGCCTCGACTCACAAAACTTGACTGAGCTTTTCGGTAACGGCCCACTCGCTTTTCCCCTGGGCACGAGCGGCACGCGGAGACGCGCGCTGATTGGCTGAGTGGCCCTGTCCGTCATGGAAGTAACCAATGGCGATTCAGGAGGTCATTGATTATCCATGAGGTCCCGTTTGGCCAATCACAGCGCAGCAGTGACCTATTTTTATGAATGGCTGGATTTCATTCACATTTTTTTTCGAGCGTCAACGCCAAGATGTGCTTGTTAAAGGGCCAGCTGCAGTGGAAACGTTCTCAGGGCCTGTGGAGAGATTAGTATTATTACTACAGGCAGATTGTTAGATCCTCAGAATACATTCATGATTATGGAACATTAAATAAAAAGACAGTTTTACTGTAGGGACATTGTGTTTAAGAGAAAATATGCAAATGTATAAGGATTATTTTGATCAGAACAGAAAAAAAGATTTTGCTGGTCAGATCAAATGTTGCTTTTAAAATATTTCTAACATTACCGGCTTTGGCTATATAGATTATATATAAAAATAAGTGTCTAATGTGTAGCCTCATAGAAAAAAAAATCAATACACCGAGTGGCGTACAAGTTTGAATTGTTGAATGCCATTGCCTCTTTTAGAGTTTTGAGTGGTTTTTTTTTTGAGAAATGCTGGCATTAGGCTCTGCGTTTAACATGAGCTTACTATATTTTGATGTTTTACTCTACAGCATGAAGTACATCAAGGAAGACCACACATCATTCACCAAATGTTCATTGTAAAAAAAAATTGCTGAATAAAATAAAATAATTTAAGTAATTCAAAAATTTATAAATTTACATACAACAATACGAGAAATCTGTTGAGTCCAGCGTACATGTCGAAGTGCGTGTGAGTGAGAAGGAATGACAGCACGGCCAGGATGAAAACGCTGTGGCCGCCAACCCGGAAGTCAGGCATTGTTTCTGCCTCCATTTCTTTTAGGAAGTTGATAGGTTTTAAAAACAGTGCTTGTTGTCAAGTGACTAAACAAGACTGAAGAGGTTTGTCAAGGACATTTAATTTTATTATGCCCAAAACAGAAAAAGTGCATTGTGGCGATGATGAAGTCATGCTTTCATGCTTTCATTCATTCATAGCCTCGCGCTGTACTTCTAACGATCTAACCGACACAAACACGTCGTCCCTGTGGGACCGTCTCTCACAACAAACAGCAGATGGATTTAGTAGTTATTCTGATTAATAAACATGACTACACTCAAAAATCCCCTCAGACCACAAATAAATCACCATTATTCAAAAAAAATAGTTTTGTTTGGATTCACTGTAAGATCTTGTGCTCAGAAATATGTCTGTAAGGAAGGGGTTCCTCCTACCCAAAGGTTAGAGGTCATAAGAAAAAAACTTTTACCATAAACATCACCAAACACAGAATCGCCCTCCTGTAAACTGTACGTGTCACTACGAGTTACAAAAAACAAATTTAGCTGCTGGTATGAAAACTTTAATCCCTCAAATCCCTGGAGCCATGATGCAGAGATTATGCGAATCTGGAAGAGACAAAAATAGTAAGAACAAACAGTCAGACTACACATACGATACAGCACTATCTCTGCTGGTCATCCCTCAGGTCCAAGGTCAAAGGCAAACGGCTTGCATTTCACTATCTGAAGACGTGGCACTGAAAAATGTGTAGGTGAGAAGGTTTAAAAATACCAGCTGTCAAATTCAATTGTTCGTGTGTGAAGCATTAAACAGCAGAGGACACATTTCAAACCAACAGCCTGCAGGTTCACCGGTGCATCTCTTTGTTGGTGCGGATGTGGTGGGTGGTCACTTGGAGGCGTGTGGAGAGTGAGCATATTGTGTAGCTGTTCTTACTTGTTCCTTAAATAAATGTGCCATATGCAATGGGGACATGCTGCTAGTGTACATACCTCTCGCCGTGGATGACTGTGACAGTGGGTGTTATGAACATTTAAAGCGCCAATTTCCTGTTCCCTCAAAGGCTACTACTGTAGGTTAGTGTGACACTGACATAACCGCCAGGTCAATGCTGCTTGGATACAATGTGGGCTAATCCCAACCTTTAATTAGGTTGTGAGGCTGCCAAAAAACCCAAAACACTACACCTGGAACCCTCCAAAGCTCAATCCTTAATATATAAACACGAAAGGCCACCGTGTTTTTGAGCAGAATTTCAAATCATTTCAAAGCCTCTGTTTTGATCACATGACCATTTCTTCACCAGCTAAGGACGCTAAGGTAAAAAGATCCTCACATTTCAGCAAATGAATTCAAGATTTGTATCTTTGTGGGATAAAGTATTTTCAAACAGCAAACGCAGGAGCAATGAATATTGTACTGTGATACTGTTTAAACAAAAAACAGTATCACAATAATATAACAGATATGAGAAACGGACCTGTTTTTATTGTTATTGGATACGTTTCCTTTAAATAGCGATACATCTTCTTGCCTCTATACAGTTCTTTCCTGATTGGAGAGTTCAAAGTGTATCAGTGAAGATACCTGAGTGATGAGGGAGCGTGTGTGTGTGTGTGTGTGTGTGTGTGTGTGTGTGTGTGCGCGCGTGTCTCATATTCCTTGTCCTGCATCAGTACGAGGCAGAAGTAGGCGAGGCCATTATAACAGAGAGTACTGGCAGTCTGTCTCAGCTTGCAAATGTCAGTCAAAAGGCGCATTTCAGAAAGAGTTGAAACAGGAAAGTGGTGCCTTTGGGCGCAGACTGCTCTCCCAGTGAGGGACAAGATGTGACTTGCCTGCTATTAATAGCACTTTGGGAGATAATTCCTGCCTTGTTATCTTAGCAGCCATACTCAAGAAGCCTTGCCAACGGCAGACTCTTCTGAGGCTCAGAGTTGTATAACCATGCCTTCCTTTATTATCTCTCTCATGTCTCTCTCCCATTCTTAATTCAATGCCTGCCTCTTCTTTGACATTTTCTCTGTCTCTTTCTGATTCCTCCCTTTCCCTCGCTTTGCATTGGCTGCCTCGGTGGGAAGCTCGATGGGGGCTGAAAGGGCAGAAAGAAACATTTGAACACTCTTGAAAAGGATTAAGAGATAGAAACCACATCCTGTTATTCTACTCTTATCTTATCATCTACTTATCAATCATCTGCCATCATCCAGATTTTTGATTTTTTGGCTAGCTAAATAGTGTTGTTGATACTGTTACTGTCAGAAATCTGAGCTTCACCTCATTGCTTTAGACTGACACATTTCTCTATTCTGACAGCAGAAATACAGCACGGTTTCTGCTGACGGCCATTTTAGTTGTCATTATACACGGTTTCTTTAGTGGAAAGTTGGAGCAACAGGGGGAAGTTCGCATTGAAGGCTTTCTGCCGGAGAGTTCCTCCAACAGTGAAAGGTTTTTATTCAAACTGAGCTGCAACATTTTCCTTAACCTAACCTCTTTCTGAAAGAGAGAGTCAAAAGGGGCTTTCTGCCAGAAAGACTGGGCAAACTTCTCCTTTGTGGAGAACTTTGTCACTTCCCAGCTGCTTGAACACATTACAATTCGATTCTGAGAAATTTCCTCGTTGGAAAAAGGTTTCCTCAAATAAACTGATAAGGCAAGGCAAGGCAAGGCAAGGCAAGGCAAGGCAAGGCAAGGCAATTTTATTTGTAGAGCCTGTTTTCACAAACAGTTTGTCTCAAAGGGCTTCACATGGCATCATAACAACATCCTCTGCCCTTAGACCCTCACATCGACTGAGGAAAAACTCCATAGAAAACCCTTTTAACAGGGAAAACTCTGAGAAACCTCAGGGTGAGCAACAGAGGAGGATCCCTCACCCAGGACGGACAGACGTGCAGTAGATGTTGTTACAGACAAGAAAACAGTTTACAATGCAGAATGTGAGAAACATGGAAATGTTAATAACAGCTGAAGAAGGAAGCTTCTGGAAGGGGAGGCAGGGAGAGCAAGCCAGCTTGATGGGGGACTGGATGGCAGACTGGTTCATGGAAGGGGAGCGCGGGCCGGTGTAACAGCAGGGGATAAAAGGGGGGGGGGGGGGGGGACGATGCAGGCGGCGGTAGGAGGAGAGAGATGGAGCTCTGGTGGATCTGTGGAAACACAGAGAGACTGCGAGACACCAAGGCCAAACTACAAAGTGCAACAAGTAAAGGTAATGACAGTTCCAAAAATGTGCGGGGAGAAGAGGCAGTGATGTGTTGGTAAAGTAAGAGGACAAACTGAAAGGAACAACTTTATTTGTAGTTCAATATTGCCCTTGCATCAAGAAATTGTCACTTAAAAGACCACAACCTGTGTTACACAACTTAGACAGAGAGTGTTTGTGTTATTTACTGAAGTACTGCAGGGAAATGCCGTCCTCTTCAAACCAACGTGTCGGCTATTCTCCTCACAGCTGAATCTGCCTGTTTAATGTCATCAGTGACTCACAGGTTTTGTTGGAGTGTCATTTGTCCTCAACTGACCCAGAAAATAACATATCCTGATCAGACCACCAGTTACATTAAAATATATCCAGATCTTGTTTAGGAGAAATCCAACGGTGCTTAAATGTGCATGATTAAATAAAAGACAAGGCCAAATGCATATTCACTGTCTTCTGTTTATTTGGTCAAATGTTTTGTCCATCGAAATGCCAACAGCTAACAAGCAGTGAGGGGGACAGACACACGGCAGACTGATCATATTGATTCCTCCAACTCTTTTATCCAGTCACATCCAGGACCACACGGGGGATGATCTGCCCTTGACCCTCTCTGGACACAAGTGGGCCTGAGGGGAAACAGAGAGGTCCTAGTACAGATAGGCTTTATAAATCAGATGAGTTAATTAACACTCTTGTTGTTTAGCCTCCTCTGTAATATTCCCCTGGAGCGCTGAGATAAATTTGCTGCGATTTCTGATTTACTTTGATGATTTAAATGTAAGTGCAGAACGATAAATTGACGGGTCTCTGCACAGGATTTTTTTTGTTCCATTCTATCTTTTTTTAAAATTTTTTTATACAAGAACAAAAATAGTTTGAGCCCCCCCCCCCCCCAAAGTGTTTTTACAGCTGAAGATACGAGCAGATGGTGGAACTGTTCCGGCACTTTATCTAAAAATCCCAATTTGCATGAAATGCCTAAAAACATCATGGTGAGGCAGGATTTCAATGACAGGACACCTCGCTCAACTCATTCATAACATTTAAAAGTCGCACAAAGTAATCAAAGAAGCAGAGATGCCAGCTTTTCCATTAACAGTAACTTGAGCGTACAGAGAGAGTCGCCGTGCGTTTAGACTTTCCTTTCTACAGCTGTCTGCTGGCAGGTGAAAAGTGTCACAGTATGAAGCTTCCAGATTGATATTTTGCAGAGTCATATTTACAGAAAATTTGCTTTTTGAACCCATTTAAAAAGTTATTTAAAATCTAAAAAGTAGCAGAACTAGATTGAAGAATACAAAACAGATGCTGTGTTTTTCTCACTGCCAACAAATCCCATGAAAAGATAAGTCACCCCTTCAAAAAACTCAGCACACTCCACTTATGCTGAGTGTGTTGCCACTGCATCCGAAATCTGTCACACTCTATTTTGGGTAAATCCTACTGCTGCTGGAAATACGCGATACGTCACCAAATTTATTATAACCCACAGTTGAAAATAGTCTCCAGCAAATCCACTACTACCAAAAACTACAACCAAGCTGTTACAGAACTGGATTCAAAATACATATATGACCTGATTTGAGTGGGAATGGGCCGAATGCTTGAAGAGAGAAACATTGTTGCTGTTTTCATGGGATCTGTTGTCTTATCTTCCAGCAAAGACAATGATGAGCAAAGATATCACATCCCTTGTTTGCTAATAAAGTTCAGCTAATCACATCAATCCTTAACAATGACGGGAACCAACTTCAGCTAACTTGAAGGTAAGATGAAACAAGCAAGTATTGATTAAAAATGTTTGTCTTGTAGTTAAAAAGCACGCTGTTTTTAGGCGATACTTGCTTGATTATGACGCTGCTTCAATTTGATAATTTCTATTCAAACATGTTCAATTCTGTGTCAAGGATAAGTGCCCATTTATTAGTTTAAGGCAAATGATTATTTCAGAGGACATGAATAGACATGAGCTGTGACACACATTGAAGATTCACTCGGACAGGGTTTAGAATGGCTGTTGTAATTGTAGAAACATCATCTGGGAATAATCTTTTTTATGACACAGGACAGCTTGTCTGCTTTTTCTTGATTACAAACATGCACCCAAAAAAGAAACGAAAGAAAATCCACAACAAATATATCAGATGAATGAGCTTTGAAGGAAAGAATATGCTTGTATTGTCTGATCCACACTCTTCTTTTGTTCTCTTTTGTTTCAGCAGGCATGCGGCAATGAAAGTTGACTTCCAATAAAATGTTATAAACAAATATGTACATTTGGTAATATAGCTGTCTAAAACCATTATTAATAAATGTTAAGTCAGTGTAAACATGCACTCTTTTCACACTGATTTCTCTTTGCACCCAGGTTCCAGTGAAGACAAAATAAGCAGAATAAGATTACAGAGGTACTAGTTTGTACCTAAAGGGTATAAATGTTCGTTGGGGGTTGTGTACCCTTCAGTTCACCTTATACGATGTGTGCTAGTCCAAATGTTCACCTCTTGAAGATCTATTTTGTACGTTTGAGGTAATCAATGTGCAAATTTTCCTTTAAGGGAACATTCCCCTAAAGATTTGATTGGAGAATTGCAGTTATGTTTGTCACGTTGCACTACTTTCACCTGGTATTTGTTTTAAAGATAATGCAACTCAGAATTGTACTGAAGTGGATTAGATATCTGTGAATGAGCATACAGTAGACAGTGTTTTCATGGGGCCTGGGTGCTAGAACAGTGACTCAGTGTGTTTTAAAGGGAAACAGGGTATAAAGGCATAAAAGCCTCATCCAATAATGGGAGCTCAGTTCGTACCAACAGGTTGCCACACCAGTCATTCTGCCCTGTGTTGTTCACCTTCACGTTCAAGACAGTTTTCCTCAAACTACTAATTCATGTAGGTAATTTGTTTTTTCTGCTATTTGAGTTTTGATTTTTAAAGATGTCACCATGCCTTAACAGGCTTTCAGATCAGTTTTGGTACTCTTTATGAGCGCATGCAGTTTCACATTTGGATTCATGTGAGAAAAAATCTTTTCAATTAAAGGTCCACTTACTACTTCCTTTTCTAAAAGTTTACTAAATGGAGCTGAATAGGGCTGATTCAGTATCAATATCTGAGTTATAAATATCATAACCTATTATCATTCCACTGTTAAGATACCTACAAAGATAAACATTTTTTCTAAGGTTGCAACAACATGGTGACTGAGTTAATTTACTGTTTTCCTGCCCTACTTGGTAATGTCAGCCTCTGGGCTCTATCCTAAGTATGGGGCTAGCTGGTGATCAGTCAGGTGCGTGTCACTGCTAGTTTCACATGAGCGAAATGACATTTTCATTGCAAGTACACTGGCCTTTAAGTAGTGAATTAACTTGCACTCTGTCCACACAAGCAGGTGCTTAAATATGTTGATGAGTCATTGTCTGGTGCGATCATGGTGTAATGCCATTATAAGACACCAGAAAACATTTGAACTCTAGACCAAGAAGAGGCTCTTTGGTCAGTGGCATTATGTGTGAAGTGCTATTTGATGGCTGCATTGATCAGATGAGTAGATACGCAGCTTTGCAATGTGGAAAATGTGGAAACGTTGAATGCCACCTCCTCCCAGACCTGTTTCACCTCCATGGCTTTGGTGGATGTCTGCTGCTCCCTTATATAAACTTGAGAAGTGCTTGGCACTGTCACCTGGCATGCATTAGGAGATCCATTTCTCCTGATGTGAAGTGTTCACTTCTGAGCTGAAGTGCATCTGCCACTCAACAGCAACACGCCAAGTCCTGGCGCAACCTGGGCTTTAAAGGAAATGACATCAGGCACTCTAATTGGTTTGATTGATGCCCCTTTTGAAGCACACCTATGAATAATTAGGTGCCTAATGACTTCTTCTTTGTGCTGTGTGCTGTGGCTTGCGCTCTGATCACATGCTCTCTAAATCCCAAACTGAAGCTGAACATGCCCCAAACACGCGGTCAACACATAGCACCATCAGCCATCCCCCGAGTGAAACAGATCACCTATACAGGGCCCCCAGACTTTTTTGCACTCTAAAATATCCAAATTACCAAACTGACCAATCTCTCTTGATAAAAGTCAAAGTTAAGTTGAAATCCCGATCACAATAAGCAATAGCTAGGGGCTATTAGAGCTCGTCAAATCACATTGGCTCAATATTCTGTATAGATTGTTCATTGTGCTGGGTTATTTAATTCAAATTCTGTCATGACTTAAGCAGCGCAGCCTGAAAGTGGTATCAATTTGAACCAGAGATATTTATGACAATATGGGAGGGAACAAAGACATCACTCACTGCGTACCAGAACAGTTAACATCAATGTGACTTTGGCTATACACATTCATGCCCCAGTGAGGATGAACTTCTAGCTTCATCTTAGCACCATGGACACACAAATCCCATACTCGTCTGCCCTTAGTTGTTATAATTGTGAGAAGATGCACGTCATAGAGCTAGCATAGCTCAACACAGTCCACATACTGAGCTCAGTGCAAAAACGCTTGTTATGTAAGACATGTAGGTGCTCGGGTAGCAGCCAACATTTCCGAATATTATACATTTTTTTTGAGGTTGTTTAGCACGTCGATATTGATGTGTGTGTGTATCTCAAATTCTGACCTCTAAAGTTTTGTTCCTCATTGACGAATCCCCCCCACAACAAAACTCTACTTTCCCTAGCAACTACCACTTGTCATCATTTGTCTTCCCACCCTTTGGTCATATGACAACTCTTGAATGACTTCCACCCTCTTGAAGAAGACCATGTGTTGCTGGTAAAACCTCTCAAAAAGCAAACAAGTGGACCTTGACTTGAGATCATTGGGATGTTTTCTGTCATTTTAATGTTGTCCCTCCTGTTTCCTTCCATGGGTGAGTAAGAAGCCAAGCTGATCCATTTAAATCTGAATTACACTGAAGAGGAAAACTGCCTGTGGACAGAGACTGAAGCGGCTCTATGTGGTGGAGAATACTGATCTGAGCCCCTCTAAGCTAAGAATTCCACATTAACAATGATATATTAAAAGACAGTTGTGTGTACAGTAAATGTGAGCTACACCTGCTTTCCAGAAATATACACATACATCTATGTCTGCACACACTGTATATTATCATTTGCATTACTTGGGGGGGGGACAGAAATAGGAGTACATTCTTTACAAACAAAGCTTTCTGGCATATATTTTATATTCATAATCTCTGGTTAAAAAAAAATAACCCATCTTGTCTGGTTTCCATTACAATCACATCTTTATGTGGTGAATTCAAACAAACCGTGTCTTCCTTAAGCCCATCCAGCATCTCGCAGTAGCAGCAAGCTTGGAATTTGCACTCGGACCACACAGCGGACATTGTGAGTCGATGTTTGACATGGGCATCAGAGGCGTAGGGTTTCACAAGAGGAAAAATAGAACCCTCCTTGAAATAGACAGATAAATTTAGTACCCCTTCCGATGCAGTGTTAACTAAAACCCTGAGGGGCCTTGCTGTTATCCCCGAGGGGATTTATTAGAATCACTGTCTTGTTAGAAGTGTCCTTTGGCATATTTTGCACAGGAGCTGCTGCTGAATGGTTTTGTTACAGTGCACCAACCACCAGGAGAAAGCTTAAATCTCAACTTTATTCAAGACTGTTCATTTATCAAGGGATAAACTGGCAGCTTGTTCCTCTGCATGAACCGTATGGTCAGATCCTTTGAAGGATCTTTTTTTTTCTAGGCCAGTGATGCTACGAGGCTAAAATGCCTGCATGTTTGCTCCTGTTCTAGGCAACTTTTACACCCCGCTACCATCAAGCTCTAAACAAAATACGTCAATAATGGATGAAGATTTTCCACTCATCTTGTCAGCCCTACTATGTTGTCAGTCCGTGGGGAGACCTCAGAGCAATCATTTTTACAAGGAGCCACTGATCCATTATTCATACAGGTATTTCAAACAAGAGGTGCATCTTACTCCACTTACTCACCAGCCTTGTAAGCAGCCATGTTACTGCCACGCCGCTCTCATTTGAATCCCCCCCCCCACTATGATGTGTTTGATCTCTTCTCTTCTAAGAATATTAACTCACTATTACTTTATTTTATCTATTTCCTGCATTAATGGCTGTAAGGATATCCCAGCAGTTGTCTTCAGTAGGCAGTGCAGCACATATGGCTGAATATTTTGGACTGGGGGGTGACTTACATGTGGTTAGGACTGAATCCACGGCAAGGACGGAGCTTTGCTGACAGACTAGAGGATGATGATTACACAGGAATTGGTCGATACTGTATACTGAGAGTCATTTCGTTTCGGGTACTGTCCCTGCAGGTTCCCTTGGGAATGAATTGTCTGTAGACCTTTGGACATTAGGAATGTTCCACTTGTAAATGGGATATTTTCAATAAACACCCACTTTCAAACTCCAACCTGGGAACCAGCTGATTGATGGAGCTGCCTCTACAGTGGGTGGTGTGTGTGTGTGTATGTATATGTATCTGATATCTGTGTGGTTTTGCGCATGGACGCACATGTCCTAGTCACGGCTCCGGTTGCGTTTCTTGAAGAAAAAGAACGGAGTCTTCTGAGGTGGACCCAGTAGCATAGGGACCTGGTTCTTGTGTGTGATCCTGATCTGTAAGAATGAGATAGAGAACACCATGAAAACCATTTTAAGCCCCAATTGGACCATGTGAACTTTTCCCGGGTTCCAGGATCCTTTGTAGGAACTATCTTTGTTTCAAACACTGGAACCAGTGTCGGAATATAGTTTTATTTCCAAAAAATTCCCACCACTCAAGGTAGTACATTCTTAAATTACAGAGATTATGGGGGAGGGTCTTTCCCCACTGAACAATCTGATTGATTCAGCAATTGCCACATTTTATTTCAACTGCCGTGTTTAAGAAATTCTTCAAACCAGCAGCAACGTCATTGAGTAGAAAAATGAGAAATCTTCGTAAGACTGAGGGGCTAGCAGCAAAGTTCAATTTAATTTCCAACTGGTACATCCAAGGATGAATCGGAGAAAACAAAGGAATATATCAATGGAATCGTTTGCCTAGCTCTCCCTGTCTTTAGACCACGGTCAAAATACCGACAACAATGGACAGACGGAGCCTTTTTCAGTCCCAATAACAAACAGTTCCTGAGACTAAGAGTGCACTCACATTTTGCATTTAGAGTGCAAATGCGCTTACCACAGTATGGATCCCAATGTATGAGTAGGCTGTAATGTTCTAGAAGCTTTCGGTCAAAAAGGGCTTTTGGTACAACTCTGTCATCAATATCTGCTTTAAAATACATCACTTCCTCCCTAACATGCTGTTGCAAAATCACTCTGTCTGGCCTTGAAAGTAACTCAGCATAATACAGCAACAAGCTCTCAATCTTCCACCCCCATGAAGGTCATCTGTGACAAAAGAAAACATTTCTGAAACGCAGTGAGGATGAACAGACGACTTCCTTTTGCTATAAGTTCTGTGAAATTTGATGGCATGGCAGTGTTGGAGGTTGAGTCTGAGGGTGTACAGAGGAGGACGATGAACAAAAGAGTCAGGAAATGAGCCAACACAAGAAAGCAATTTAAAGCAGACTGAAGTTGGGTTATTCAGCTCTCAAGGTTAAGAGATTGTTCATCACTGGCATCCAGAGCAAGCCAAGATGACCCAGACTGGGACAGTGACATGGGTCTGAGCTAAAGCTGTGCTGCTGAGAAGCTATCCATATATATTAAGTTTGTGTCATTTCATGTCTTGTTCTGGCTTCACCTCTGTCGGAGGAGTGACATTCCCTGCCCCAGGATCCAGTTGTTGCCAGGTTTGTCTGCCAAGTCCTGTGACTTTGAGTGTCAAATGAGTGGCAGTGTACCAGAGCAGTACAGCTAACCTTGCAGGTGTTGGCCCCACCTTCACAAAAGAATATGCTAATGTATGCATATTTCTATTATGAATCTACTCTTCTGATATTGACATTGGTCTGATACTTGCTCAGATAGTTGGTGCAGGTGTCAGTGTCAATGGGGCTGCTCTATTCAGTTACATGTATGTCCGTGTGCTATATCATGCATTAGAAGTATGCCAGTACACGTATCGGCTACATTTTTCTAGAAGGAGCCCAAACAGCATGGAGGGAGCTAAACATTGTCTAAATAGTGCAGAAGCATTTGGAATGACTTGTCCAGGGCATCAATGGATGATCCCAGTCTCTTCCACACAGCCAGGCATACAGCTTATCAATCAAACATTGGTATCATGGATCCAGTAACCCAAGAATACATTCTGAACTGTATCTCATGCCATTCCTTATAAATTTTGTAACACAGTAAAATTTTTGGGTCTGAATGCTTGCAATATGTAACAGAAAACTACAAGTACATGTGGGTTGCATGGATAAAATCCCAATGTATGTGGGCGGGTCAGTTTTCCTTGATATATTTATGCAACAAAGATCTCCAAAGACAGAATCTCTTTTAAAACCACTCTCAAACATGAAGTAGTGTTTGTGGTTGGAAATAAAGAGCAGCAGCAGTGTTCGCTCTCACCGTGCACGGGGGCTGCATCCAGGGCTCACCATCAATCTGCATGGGCAGCCGCCGGGACGTCCTGTGAACAGAGAGCCATGGGATGAGCAACAGTGGTAGGGGGTAGGGCAGAATGAGCGAAAATGGGGTGGGGAGGTAGGTTGTTTAGGTCAGACACACACACACACACACACACACACACACACACACACACACACACACACACGTCTCTGAAGCAAGAGAGGCCTGTTCACACTACCCCAGGACAAACACTACACCCTTTGTTCCCATGAGACCCATTCCCAGACAGGCCCCGACTCTTTAAACTCACAGACCCACTGTATAGACACACACAGTCACCACACACACTTAAAGTTGGTTTTAGACTTTCATGCATACCTCTCTGGCCAAAGAATCACAGTATGGGAGAATGAGTGTGATGAATGGTCGTTTAATTCTAGTCTAGGAAAATATTGGGGGCAAGAGAAAGATTTCTAAATGTCACTTCTTTGGTACAGTAACTGACTCACTGTGGATGCTACAGTAGATGGGCGGAGTCTTGTCAGAGCCACAAAATCATGATCTAAAATCACTTTTATGTATTTAAAACATTTGTTGGACTCAAACAATGAGCTCTGTGACTCTAACTCAAATGGGGTTCAGTAACATTAACACAATTGAGAACTGAGAGTTTCAAATCCTGAATGTGTGATGTGGAATTTGTTGTTTAAACGTGTTTTATCGTGATCGTTTTTATGACAAATTTTATATATTTTCAGCAGAGGAAAGGCTAGTCTTTGTTGAGCCTTCAAACTCAAGCTCACAAGCCAGGACAAGCAAATGACAAGTCTGATAGATTGGGTTTTAAGTCCTGTGTTCTTCGCTTTGTACAGTCGTTTCAACATTTAAAGTCAAGCAAATGAGAGGAGAAAATCACATTTAAAATTTCACAATTTTAGTCCTTGGCCAGAGGTGTATGATTTCCAAACTGCATATAATACATAAGTTGTTGTTTTTTTTTAAACTTATTTTTCAAAATCTTATTACAAACCCCATCTTGCTTGTACTCCGAGGCAGTAATCTTTGGAAACATGTTCCCAGTCTTGTATGATACTTGAATAATTCTGTCCATTTGCACTGTAACACAACTAATAATGTGTATTGATTAAATATGAATAGTTTTTGAATTCGAAGTGACCAATGAGGAAGTTTTACTGGGTACTCATCTTCCGGTAGAGGTTGTTAATGTAATGAAACACACATGGTGTTACACACGGTGCTTCACTCACAATGAAATCGCAGAGAGGAGGGTGGGGGCACTTTTTAATTTCCAAAAAAATAAGATGAACCAAATGATAACTAATATATTTGTTTAAATTGGTTGAAATCCAGAGCTGCATAAGGGAAGTTGTTTTTCCACTCACTGAAGGTGTCTCTGCTGGCTCACTTGATAAGCAAACAGGTGAGTCAGGGTTTGTTGCATGGTAGTGCTACCATAAGATAGGCACATGAAAATGTTATCAAACAGCTCTACATTTATCCATGACATCTATTTATGAGGCCTGTCGTATGTTAACATGGTGGACACAATAATATAAACCAAACAATTGTATTCCAATCAATAAAATCAATATACAGCTGATGTATGTCCTGATTATGTTGGTTGTTGCCAGGGGTGGAAAGTAACGAATTACATCTACTCTCGTTACTGTAATTGAGTAGCTTTTTTGTGTACTTCTACTTTTTTTGAGTACTTTTTAAAATCTGTAATTTTATTTTTACTTAATTAAATTTCTTTTTTTCAAGTAACAGTACTTCGCTACATTTTAAACCGATTCCGTTACAGAGTAAAATAAATCCACAGTTTCACAAAGGTCGCCCTGGCAACAGCTGCAGCCAGCGCCCAGGTGTACGCCAGTGACGTCAGCCGCTTACCGCGAGACATGAAGACATGGAGACTGAACGTATGACACAGAAACTTCAAAAATGAATTCAACTGAAACGGATACGGTTGAAGTTGCGAAGATGAACAAAACAAAATGAATCCCTGGCCATATTTGACGGACATTTTCGAGTTCAAGAACAGAGACGGGAACAGCTTGGTTATGCAGGGGAAGCTTTGTCCCAAAGATACCCGCATATTTGTGTTCAGAAACTCGGCATCAAACCTGCGCAAGCACGTACAGGTAAGATAACGTTCCTTTAAATCAATAACTCAGTACAGTAGCTACCGTTGCCATTAACGTGTATGTTAGCAATGCCTTAGGTAAGTAACTAACAGTTCGATAGCATTGGTGGCTAATGGTTTGCCATACACAGTCCTGACCCCCCCCCCGAAAAGTAACTAAGTAACTTTTACTTTGAGTACATTTTGAGTGAGCTACTTTTTACTTTTACTTGAGTAAATTTTTACGCCAATATTTTTACTTCTACTGAAGTAAAATTTCAAAGTAACAGTACTTCTACTTCAGTGGATTTTTTTTCTGTACTCCTTCCACCCCTGGTTGTTGCATGCGTTGTATGGTAAGAAGTTCTCGAACTGAATGTTATGGTTATTTACCAATAAAGAGGGGAGAAAACAAGATTTTTATGCCCCCTATTTTAAATAACCAGGTGTGTGTGGGGGGGGGGGGGGATATTCAAAACTCAGAGCAGCACTGTAACAGATAGATTATTTCCTATCCAGTGACTGCTTCTGGGTCCAGCTGCTCACTTAGTAAAACATGCAGTTGCCATCTGTAATTCATTAAGTAAAAGAATGCTTTTGTTTAGATACTGCAGGGATTTTAACCTTCAAGTGCAAAGAAAAAAAACACCCAAAAGGAATTTATTTTTGATAATACATTTGTAGAGTGCGGCTGGATTCACAACATTCAGCAATTATAGGAGTAAGTATCGCAAAAGGAGGTTTGTGTCACGAGACTGATGAAGGAGGGACCAGAAGAGAGGGGAGTGGATTAAACGTGGCAGTAAACTGACCTGATGGTGACATTAGCACACTGAGCCAGTCTGCGTCCTGCACTCTTCAGTCCTGTGTAGATCTGTCCCATCTCTATGGCCCCTTCTAAGCCAACCACCTCCAGCAACTGGTCGCTGAAGTCTGGATGGAGAGAGGATGTGTGAGAGAGAGTCTGAGTCTTATGAGGCCAACAAATCCATACATTCCATTAGCGTATGCAGCAAACAAAATAGCTGACAAGGGCTAGTACTTGGAGCCCAACGTCCATTGGTAATGTGCTTGACAAAGGACAGTGATGCAGCAGTTATACAAAGACTGGAAGTCTTGTAACAACATCCCTGGGACCCTGCACACACACAGCACCCTCCACAAGACACCATGAGGAACAAGGTAGCAAAACATTTGTAGACTAGATGAATGAACTCTCATTATCCCTTCGGTACTCCTGCCCAATCAAGAATTGGCCAAAGGTTCCTTTCCAGCACCACAAGCAGAGTCATATCCAAAGTAATAGGACCACACCAACCAGCCCATTTCTTTATTAAAAAAGGGGAAAAAAAAACCACCCTAATTAATTTAAAGTCAGAGGGTTCACGTTCATAGATGCCAGAATTGAACTACTATCACTGTCCCAGTATAAAGGAAATGGAATGACTTATTTATGGAAGTATGTCCATCTCCTAAGAGGAGGTTGCAATCAGAGCAGAGGTTCCTTTGGTTCACATTTTCTGTCACAGGCCAAACGGGTTAGCAGGTGGCCTCGTCCCCTCTTGATGTCTTTGGACTGTGGGAGGAAGCTGGAGTACCAGAGAGAACCCACACAGGAACAGGGAGAACATGCAGACTCAACTTAGAAAGACCCCGTGCTTGAACCCAGAACCTTCTTGGTCCAAGGCAGCAGTGCTAACCACAGCACCACCATGCCACCCTCTGTCAAAAGATGACTTGGGCAGGTATTTTAAGAAGGAGTGTATTTTAAGTTCAGTTCTAAATAAATGGACATTTTCTAACCTCTCAGAGCTCCTCTTTCCATATTTTGTTCATGCTTAAATCTGCTAGCCAGGGGAAAAGTGTTGAGGCATGTTTGTGTTAGGGAACAGTTAGAAATAATGGACTCTAGGATGTGTACTTGGCTTACACAGGTACAGAGAGAAGTTCATCTCATGAAATATTATTTTGTTGTAACAGATATGTGGGTTTTGGCATGTTTTTTCAGATACATATTTTTGGCTCTATTGTATAATTGTACTTTGTTTTGTAATGCTTCTGTGTGTTGTATTTTGTTGTGGACTTTCCCCAGGAAGCTACAGAGAGCATTCATGAGACAAATCCTGCTGTTGTTGCCTATTGAGAAATACATCAGCACTCATGGGGAGGTGGTCCTTACCTCCCACAAAGCATCACATGCTCACTTTCTTTTTTTTTCCATTCTCTGATAAGAACATGGTATTACACAATCATCTCATAGACAAATGATGAAATAAGGGAGAGAAAGGAGACAGCAGAGGAGAGAAAATGCACTTATCATCTTCTCTTGCTCATTATGAAACATTTAATAATTACAGATATGGTCTTAAAGGTCAGTGGTGATGTGTGACATTTTCATTTCAATCAATTATAGCTACTACATAACCTAATGTGATTGGTATATTTTGTGTTCCTGTGGCTCAGACAGTTTCACAGGTTTTTACAAATGCTTTGTGAAATGAGTTACAGAGGAAAAATGTGAAAATATTTCATCTTCGCGGCCAGCATGATAATTTGTGAGCTGCTACGGCAGAATAAAATCTCAAACCCACTCCTACAACTATGTTGGTGACAAACACTAATTAACTGTGGTCATGTACAGATCAGACAGACGAGCTTGTGCCAGCGAACATATCCCAGTTCTTCTGCCAGAAAACAGTCAAAAAAGGATGAATATGCACCCAATCCAGATAAATATGAAGACAATGGAAGGATCATTTTATCAAGTGGAGTTGGCTTCAGTACAGCAGGAGAAAACAAAGACCCCCGTTCTCAGAGGGTCTCAGCCCAGACAAGCTACAACTGGAAATGTCGCCTTTTGTGCCTGGAGGCTGCACATCTGTCTGGTCAGTCTTGCTTTTATTTATTTTATTAAATTGTATTTTGATGATTTCCTCAAGTCTTATTATTTACATTGGTTGTTCTTATTTGTTATTAATTTATCTTAATGTATCTACATACACCAGCATTTATATGTGTTTATTTTTTTAGGTGGGTAAACCTCCTAAAAAAAAAAAAAAAATGCTGACTGACTGCTTCTTTGTTTTATTTACCTTTTGGTATGTCACATTTGACATCACAAACATGGCCTTAGGGGGCAGGCCTGCCCCCAGAAGTAGCAAGGCTAGATCTGAGACTAATTTTGGATAAGTCCTGCAAGGAGTCTGGTCCCAAACTCACTGGAAAACTTGGTAAAAAAGCAGTACAGTAGAAAAGGGCATGGAGGGTAGTGACAGTATTTCTCTGGTTACTTTTCTATATCTTCAGTAACAGTCTATTTTTCAAACTCACCACCAACTGTTTGACGTAATAGCAGCAATGATGATGATGATTGATGATGGTTATTATTTTAGATCAATGTTTGTTTGCACGGCTAGTATGACTGTACTATGCTATTTTTATATTGTCACCACAAACTCAGTGTGGCTAAAAGCATCTGCCTGTTACCGCCCGGCTGGGATGATTAGAGTGGCTGGACGGAATCAAAACAGCAAAGTTACTGGCTGAAAACCTGAAATAATGAGCTAAAATTCTAGAACTGAGGACAACTTGGATCATTCTTTGTGGATTCATCATTAAGTGCAGCCTGTTTATCACAGTCATTTAAAGCCTTTAATAGAAAAAAATATTGGTTAGAGGAGTGGTTTCCAAACTGATACACTCAGTCCTCTGCTGTATTCCCTCTCTTCCTTCACAGACGTCTCCTTCTCTGTCCTTGTCTACCTGCTTCTCTCTGTGGGTGCCCCCCCTATCCGTCTGTAAATTGAGACAGAAAGGAAGAGAGATTAATCCCTCTCTCGGTGTGTAGGGTTCCCACCAGAAAAAGCTGTTAGGAGCACTAGGGTGTACCATTTTAGGGGAACCAGTGGCACAACAGCAGCCGAATGTCTTTTTCAGATGAGGGCCCAGCACCACCTGACTGTGGACAGGCCCTATAGATAATTAATTCATGGGTGCTGTTTTAGATTATGAGAATTGAGAAGAGGTGTGATTCCATGGTAGCCTAAATGAAGTTAATGCTAAAATTGTCAGTGAAAGACAGATGTGTTGATGATACGATCCTCAGCAACAAATGCCCAATTAGAGCAACACGTGTGTGTTTTGCTTGTGGTAAATACTGACTGTTGCGGGCAAACCTGAACAAAAACACTGCAAACAAAAAGTGTTGTAGGTGTTTATTTACAAAAAGTACGGGGATGTAAAATCTGATCACAGGAGACACACGTGAGGAGGTATTTTAAAGCCAAGTGTGAACACTCAGTAGAGCTGACCACTTGGTAAGATCACATCAAGACAGATTCTCATACCAGGTACGCACAGGACCACAGAGTCTGGATCTTCTCAACATTTATGCCTGAAAAAGGAAGCTTTTGTTGTTACTGTCACAGACGTGCTTGTTTATGGGGAATTGTTCTGTCTCTTTAAACATAAATTAAAACTGTGGTGTACACAGCTCCACAAGCGCAACCACTGGCTAGGCTAGCACTTCTAATGTAATTGACTAGGCTAGGGCTTCTAATGTAATTGAAAAAACAGTACAATAACAATAGGTCTTCGCCCCAGAGTTCCTTCATGCTCAGGCCCGAATCAAAGCTGCAAGCAGCATTGTTACGGTGTTACGGGCCTTTGACTCCTTGCACCCGCCGGGGCCGAGCAGCATGAGTTGTCTTGAATCCAACTATGTAGGTAAGAAAGTGGTGACAGTTGTAGTTTAGGAGATAGAAGCCTCAGTCTGACACAAATTGTCAGTGCCGAGCTGAGAGCTGTGAATTTAAGACCCCTCCTCCCCTCTCTGTTCTCTGGCCCCTGTGCCTGAGTGGACATGAGAGGAGGATTCTTTGAGAGTTTGTCATGGGAAAAATGCTCATAAATCCAAAGATTTTGGTCAAAAGTTGAATGTAACATCTTATTTTTGTAGGGTTTTTGGTCAGAAATCTAGTGATGTTATTTGTGCAGTTTCATACATGGTGAGTTAAATATTAATCTAATTAATGCAGAGTGACAATCATGCCCCAACCAATGACTTTATTAATTCTGCTTCCTATTTCAACCCTTCTTGAGGACTATTAAAATCCTCCACTAAAAAACATAAATTATACGAAAATATCTGACAAATCCAACCCAAAGTGATTCTGATGTTTATAAAAATATAAAAACAAATGTACACAACTTCTTCACATAGGTAGGAAAAGTACCCCTCAGTCCCCCTCCCCTGCTGCTCTGCCCCCTGTGCCTGAGTGGAGAGGAGAGGAGGATTTTTAGAGTTTTAAACTCCATGACTGTTGTCAAAAGTTGAATGTAACATCATATTTTTGTAGGTTTTTTTGTCATGGATCTAGTGATGTTATTTGTGCAGTAGTGTGAGTTATAGTTTAGAAGTGAGAAGCGTCTGTTTGAGGCTATGTGTGTCTGAGGAGACAGTCTCCCCATTGGTTTACATTGTAAGGTGAAAAGTGGGTCCTGGAGTTTGAGGGCTTCTAAAATCCAAACCCTTCAAGTTATTACAGACTACTTCAATATCTTTTGTTCATCACAGTGTCATGAGTCATGCATTAAATTTTGAAGTCAATACCATGAACAACCTAGGAGGAGGCAGTGTTTGCTCGGGGTCCAAAATGGGGACAAAATTGTCCTTTGATGTCCATATTGTGGACTTCCTGTTGGATTTAGGTCATAAGTGTCTCCAAATCATTTGTAGGTTTTGAAGAGATTAATAATTGAGTTTTGGTTCCATTTATCTACAACATTCCTACGGGCCGTGGCAGGCTGTAGAACACGTTTTTAGAACTGTAGGTGGTGCCGTGGAGCACATTTTGGCGGGGGGGGGGGGTAATTTTGACATTTTTATAAAATTATTCACCAGACCGGATATGCGTGTCGAATTTGGTCAGTTTTTGAGCATGTTTAGGGGGTCAATTTATGGTTCAAAGTGGCGGCAGAAAAAAGAAACAAACTTGGCAAAAACAATAGAGTCTTTGCCCCGAAGTTCCTCCGGGCTCAGGCCCTAATAACAATGGATGGGTCGGCAGTCTGCCAGATGAGGTCACAATTACAACAGTGATCACCGGATGAGGTCACAATTAGTAAATTATGTGTCCACTTACACTTGAAAGAGGAGGGACAGTCAAAGTTAAAGAAGCCATCTACATCAAACAGGAGCATCCATCCCTGAACAGAGGAGGCGGCCGTCGTCATACCTGTCCCTCACCTACAATACAGTACTGAGCAACAACCTCCCTAGGAAATTCAGCACTCATTCACACCCTGATCCCCCTGGCCCTGCGAACCCACATAGACACCGGTTGGATCAACCACCACTCATGAATACTTGTTGCGCCAGCAAATGTCAAATTGAAACCCAGAGTTCACACGCAACCAGCAACTCTGGAGAAGGTCACTCCCATGCAGAGACATTAAAAAAAGCCAGCAACTCCCCACAAGTGACTAAGAACCCAAGAGGCCTCTTGGATGCGGGATGGGGGGGAAACATTTTGTAGGGAACTGAAAAAGTCCAGTTTGTTGACTGCAGTACAGTACCTAGGTGACACCGTGACCTTGATAACTGAGAATCTTCACTGACTTAAAGCTAACATTATGCTTTGAACAAATTCAGCAGTGTGGTTTTAAAGTACATATTTTATGGTGAATGAAAAAATGTTGAATTGTATTAAGCTTCTGGGAAACTTCCGTCAAACCACAGATCAACAGAGACAAGAGATCTCTGTCCCAATATCTTTATCAGCCTTACATGGACCCTATCACAGTTATATTGTTTGGGCCAATATGTTTTCCAATACGGCATAGCTGCCAGAGTGCATATTTAACCAGGGTGAAGGCAATCAGAGAACCTGTACATAGTGATATCAGTACAGAATTGTTGCACAATGCCCTTCAGTGTTTTCAGTTCAACAAAAATATTCACTGTACAAATGCATATATATATATATATATATATATATATATATATATATATATATATATATATATATAATACATTTATTTAAAAGGCTTTCTCATCATTCAAGGACTCTACATAGAATACAAAAAAGTAGCAGCAATAAAACAAGAGGAACAACAAAAACAAAACAAAGACAGAACAATAGATAAAGTGTCATGTGCAGAACGCGATTTACGTAAAACAGATGTTTTTTGAGTTGTGATTTGAAATGGGAGAATGAGTCAATGTTTCTGAGTTGGGCTGGTAATGAATTCCAAAGTTGGGGGGCAGAGCGGCTGTACTCCCCATGGTGATGAGATGGGCGGAGGGGACAGACAGGTGTACGGAGGATGAAGATCTTAGGGCAAGGGAGGGTGTGGGAATGTGGAGGAGATCGTACAGATACGGGGAGGCGAGGTTATGGATGACCTTGTATGTACAGGAGGACTTTGAATTGGATATGGACCTGAACCAGGAGCCAGTGGAGCTGTTGGAGAACAGGAGTGAAGTGGTGGATAGAGGGGGTTCAGGTTATGATGCGGGCAGCTGAATTGTGGACAAGTTGAAGTTTATTGAGGGATTTGTTGGGGAGGTTGTAGAGAAGAGAGTTGCAATAGTCCAGACAAGGGGTGTCGAGACTGTGGACAAGGATGGCGTCAGTGTTGGGGGTGGGCGGTTGATACTTCGCAGGTGAAAACAGGCAGTGTTGTTGATGTGGGATTGAAAGGATAGTGTGCTGACAAGAATGACACCCAAAATCTTAACCTGAGGGGAGTGGAGTTGTCAATAGTGAGAGAAAAGCTGTAAGTTTTGAATAAGGTTTATATATATATATATATATATATATATATATATATATATATATATATATATATATATATATATATATATATATATATATATATACACACATACATACATACATGTATATATATACACACATATATATATACACACACACATATATACACACATATATATATATACATACATATACATATATATATATATTATTGATGCTTTTTGTGCGTCACTTGACATGATTGGCAAAGAAAGGAAAATTGAGTTTTATACATGGTGAGTTAAATATTAATCTAATGCAGAGTGACAATCATGCCCCAACCAATGACTTTATTAATTCTGCTTCCTATTTCAACCCTTCTTGAGGACTATTAAAATCCTCCACTAAAAAACATAAATTATACAAAAATATCTGACAAATCCAACCCAAAGTGATTCTGATGTTTATAAAAATATAAAAACAAATGTACACAACTTCTTCACATAGATAGGAAAAGTACCCCTCAGTCCCCCTCCCCTGCTGCTCTGCCCCCTGTGCCTGAGTGGAGAGGAGGATTTTTAGAGTTTTAAACTCCATGACTGTTGTCAAAAGTTGAATGTAACATCATATTTTTGTAGGTTTTTTTGTCATGGATCTAGTGATGTTATTTGTGCAGTAGTGTGAGTTATAGTTTAGAAGTGAGAAGCGTCTGTTTGAGGCTATGTGTGTCTGAGGAGACAGTCTCCCCATTGGTTTACATTGTAAGGTGAAAAGTGGGTCCTGGAGTTTGAGGGCTTCTAAAATCCAAACCCTTCAAGTTATTACAGACTACTTCAATATCTTTTGTTCATCACAGTGTCATGAGTCATGCATTAAATTTTGAAGTCAATAACACGAACACCCTAGGAGGAGGCAGTGTTTGTTTGGGGTCCAAAATGGGGACAAAATTGTCCTTTGATGTCCATATTGTGGACTTCCTGTTGGATTTAGGTCATAAGTGTCTCCAAATCATTTGTAGGTCTTGAGACCAATAATTTAGGTTTGGTTCCATGTCTCTACGACATTCCTACGGGCCGTGGCAGGCTGTAGTAGGCCGAGACCTAGGTGGTGCTATTGAGCACATTTTAGCATTTGGGGGGGTTAATTTTGATATTTTGTAAAATTTTTCGCCAGACTGGATGTGCGTGCTGAATTTGGTGAGTTTTTGAGTGTGTTTAGGGGCCAAATTAAGGTTCAAAGTGGCGGTGGAAAAAAGAAACAAACCTTACAACAATAGGTCTTCCCCCCGAAGTTCCTTTCGGGCTCAGGCCCTAAAAAAGGTTTATATTTGATGGAGTAGACTGTAAGAATGCTACAGGTTCTTTTTTGTTTTTTTTTCATACCCCCTCATATCTGGGTGCCCCTAGGGGTACATGTACTCACATGGTGTTTGAGCAAAAATAATCATTCATTCAGCTTCTCAAATAATCAGTTTCTTAACATGAATGTCTGATATATCTCTTTAGTCTCCCTGTAAATGCATTATTCACAGTCATTATTCAGGACTTCATCCTTTTGCTATTGGTCAGGCACAAACACACATTCACCAGAATGCAACAAATGGTGTCTACAGAGCTTCCCAGGCATTACTCATTATAGGATTGGGCATACATCAAGAAAAAACTGAACAGTTGGGGATGAAGGGATGAAGGAAAGGGATAATGACACAATAGATACACATGACAGATGGGGATTTCTTCATGTAAAGACAGTTTGTCATGAGTAGTAGAGAATAAGAGAACCAGTCTTTTACTGCAAAGTTTAGGACGAGGCAGATGTTTCCATTGAGCTCTGAGCATGTTCTATTTTAGATTGTGAAATTTACTATTTATAAATCATTTTCTGTTGTGCTGTTTAATATATAAATCCCATCCACCGCACACCCACATATACTGTACACCTCTACTTCCTACGAATGCCAAACATGGGCAGGCTGTCCTGCCCGTGTCCCAGTTTGAGAGCATGATGGCAGAAGAGCCCACTGTGCTGGTTCTCACCTCAATGATGATTCCCGCCTCAACACATCTTTGTGTTTTTGACTCTCAATCAAACAGCGCTGTTACTTCTCAGTGAGGTAGAGCTAAGAATAGACTAGAACAGCCTCTTACATAATGCCGCAGCAGTGCATTCTGGGACGGGATGGGAGTGCTTTGCCAAGCAGCGGGCAGTGAGAATCGTTAATGTGCTGCACTACATACTTGCTGTGCAGGCAATGTGATGATGTGATGTCACTGAAAATTCATCCACTGTTATAAACAGAACACAACAGAACTTTGCATGATCACATTTAAAAACCTCATTAAATCCTAAATCCTGATACGAAGAGATCATACACACACACACACACACACACACACACACACACACACGTGTGTATATATATATATATATATATATATATATTTTTTTTTTTTAATCTATATCACAGAGTGAAGTAAAACAAAGTTTCAGTACATTTCAGTCTTTAAATTGGTTGTAAATATGAGTTAAACCTTGCATTATGTGGAGCAAGCAACTTATCACTTCTCATCCGTTGGATGACTTGAATGGAAATTAGGTGATGCTGTTTGGGATTCAAACTCTTGGAGATGAGATCCAAAAACTTGACAATTTGTCACCAAAACAATGTGATACTGTCTTTGAGATTACCACATGAAACCCACAAGATTTCCATGTTCCTTGTGATTCTTATAACCTTTTATGCCACAGCTATTGAGGCCATTTCTGGTGAGTGAAAATGCCCCCTGCCTTTCCAGAGAAAGACCATGGGGAATCTCAGGGCCGACTCATGCAGGGCGATCCGTCCTGTGCCCAAGCACATTGGTCCCCAAAACTCCACAGCATATGTTATGGGTCAAATGATTAATTGAACAATCAGGAAAAGAATTTCTAGCCATAATTGTGTATGAATATGTTACATCTGGTGGATCTCACTCAGGAGGCAACACAGTCAAGTTTTTAAAATCCACAATAAAAGGTTGTAAAATGTTAGTGAGGTGATCCTCATGTCTTCCGGGTGACGGCTCAGAGCAGGATGCACTGATGGCCATTCACTGTGACTATGTTAGGAGGTGGTCTGGGTGAGCACATCCTTTTTACAGTGTGAAAGCAAATGCGTCCTGGGCCACATTTAAAAACCACTTAATCAGCAAATGTCCCTTACATAAATGATAAACTACATATTATCACATCTGATGATCTGAAAACCCCATAGAGGTAAATTATGGAGGCAAACTGACAGAGGTGGTTCTGTGTGCCAGGGATACACTGAGGAACAGACCCAGTCTGGTCATTCTGTAAACCGTCAGCCACCATAACTTTCTAGAAGACAGAAGCAACTACCGGTTGTTGGAGATGCTTTGAAAGTCTCGATGTTTATCGTAAAGGAACAAGCCATCTGCCAGGGTGCTTTCGTTTTCAACAAAACTTAAAGTCTGGAGGAATCAATGACAGGATCAATTCATTGTCTTTGACTCATTGGTTTTTTTTCTTGAGTAAAAAAAAAAATATATATATATATGTGTGTGTGTGTGTGTGTAATATCACCACCCAATTATTTACATCTACCTCAATGTGAAACTGAAAGATAATTTGTAGATTCTCTTGAGTAATGGCTGTGACTTTTATTGTGCATCAGCTTGTTATTTTAGATTGTAATTATAAGCGAGCATATTTGTATATCCTTCCTCCGCCCACTTGCTCTCCCTCTCGACTGGCCTGTTATTGTCTCAGTGTGGTCAGAGTCATGGCAGATGGTCAAGAGGAACTACAGCTCACCTCGCTAGTCTCAGCGGAGGTAAAGGTAGGGGTAGAGCACTTGGCCGTTTGACAAAGAACGCTATGTTACTATGATACAGGACAAAAATACACCACGCACCATGTCACTGGGGTCTTGCATGGACTGTAAGTGTCCAGATGGTGATGGTTTCAGCTTATTTTCTGTCCAGAAACAAAATGTCATGAGAATTTTCCAGAGATGATGGAAATTCTAGCCACCTTCTCCAACCTCATTTGGGGTGAAAGTGCTTAGCTGCTTTAAGAATGAAGAACTATCATTCATTAACTCTGAACACATATATTAGTTGAAGGTCATCCACTTTCCCATCATCCACTGAGAGCAGCTAAGCAGCTTCATGCAGCAACTATTTCTAGCCATGTGTATTGGCAGTGTGTGTGTGTGGGGGGGGGTCAAAGTAATTATAGTCTGCTGGTCTTGTGTGAGAAGAAAACAATAAGCAGTTTCTGGACGTGATGGGCCGAAAATAGCCTCCTTCATTGTGTGTCACAGCTTGAGTGTAGTTATGAAGGGTACGCAAGAGATACTGTTGGAAGCAGGGTCATAGAAGGAAGAGAGGGTGAGAAGAGAGGAAAGAAAGGTGTGATGGGTGGAGGAGGAGAGGGACAGCAAAGTGTTGGACCCAAGGAAAAAATTCGTCATGAAGGGGAGAAGGTAATGGAAACCTGGACAAAAGATATCTTAAATAGAACACCTCCGTAACACAGCAGCAGTTGGAATCTATCTATATATCTATATCGATATATCTATATCGATATAGATATATATATATACACAGTATATATACAATTTTTATCATAACAATTTTTATCAATTTTAATCTAATTACCAAAAGTTTATTTTGTTTTATTTTCAGCCAATACTATTTGTCACTGAAAAGTAGCAAAGATTAAACTGCAATGATACCTCCGAATGTATTAAAATTCAATACTGAATACAGGACATCACAATTCTCTATGTTTTATTGTAATAATTAAGAATTTGTACCCATTCCCTCATTTCAATGCCTCGGGTCCTGGCTGCTTGCTGCATCTCCTTTGTTAATGTCATTCTTTTCAGCTCAATCTGAAGCAGGATGTTGAGGAAATGTGATCCAGGAGCAGAGAGGAAATAAACAGAGGAGGGGCGAGATGGTGCATAGATAAAAGCTGAGGAGGAGCAGAATGATGGGATAGGCAGACACTGGGGTCTTCGTACGTAAATCCTGTTCCTGTCATCACCTCCCATCCTCTCTGTGTTCCCTCGACTGCTATCTATCTTCACCCAACTGACAGGAATTGACTTTTGGCCCCATTTGATTTTCAGACAGGTTGACTTTTTCTCTTCACCTCACCACTTCTGAAAATTGTATGATGAGTGTATCATTAAGGGAATGTGGGGGGGGGGGATTTGCGTCACAGCTCACGACGAACTGCAAACACCAAGAGTCGGGTACTATTGTTCCATCATTAAGTCAGCAATAGTTCCAGTCACAGAGCTGAATGAGTGGGAAATGGAGAGATAGCATGCTGGGACATGGATGTTACAGTAGACTCCCATGTCAGTTGATAGTAGTGCTTATTTGAACCCAAACCCTGATCTTTCCATTAACCTCACCACAAGAACCACAGTAAAAATGACCCCAACATAATGATGATGTGCTTGTTGATCCACCAGAGCCCCAACCGCCGCCTGCATCGCCCCCCCCCCCCCCCTTATTCCCTACTGTCACACCGGCCTGTGCTCCCCTTCCATGAACCAGTCTGCCATCCAGTCCCCCATCAAGCTGGCTTGCTCTCCCTGCCTCCCCTTCCAGAAGCTTCCTTCTTCAACTGTTAACATTTCCATGTTTCCCACATTTTGCATTGTAAACTGTTTTCTTGTCTGTAACAACACCTACTGCACGTCTGTCCTTCCTGGGTGAGGGATCCTCTTCTGTTGCTCACCCTGAGGTTTCTCAGATTTTTCCCTGTTAAAAGGGTTTTCTATGGAGTTTTTCCTGTCGATGTGAGGGTCTCAGGGCAGAGGATGTTGTTATGATGCCATGTGAAGCCCTTTGAGATAAACTGTTGGTGAAAACGGGGTCTACAAATAAAATTGCCTTGCCTTGCCTTGCCTTGTTTCCACATAAACTAAAATGCTGCTGTCATGCCGCTCATTACATACCAGCAGCAATATATTCATGGGATTGTAATGGCTGTGAACGGTCCTGTCCCTACCAATCAGTCGACAGCATGACTGACATCTAAGGTAGACTCTGAATCAGCATTATGCCAGATTTGTTTGGTCTACAGTTAAAACCATAGACTGTAGAAAAGAGTGGAGACGGTCACCATGATGATATTCAACTCATAACACTGTCATAACCATGATAAAGATACTACCATGACACAATAATCCTGTGATAATATCTTGCAATAAAAAACTGATCACAAATCACTGTGGCGTCAGCGTCACTCCTCAATCTTCTCATTAGTTGTCAAAGTAGGATCTGAACACTAACTGGCACAAGTTTAGCTCCAGCATTCAAACTTCACAGGCATTCTGCAGGTCAGCACTGTGATTTATGCTATGATTAATTACAATAACTTAAATTACTGTTTTACAATTTAATATCAATATACGGAAGACTCCACTTGTGTGTCTGTCCTATTTGTCAGTTCTGTCCTTGCCTTACAGAAACCAGAGCAGAAACACACCACTGAGGTCAGAAACGCTGCAGGCTTCTTTCAATGACTCTGTGTTAGCCTGGCTGATTGCATTATCTGCACAAATTGATTTAAAAGCTTTAGTTTATTGTGCCAGGGAAAGACACTGCCATGAACAATTAGTTGTATGATAAACATGCAGGCATGCATAATGCATACACACTGACACAGGCACGCACGCACGCACGCACGCGCACACACACACACACACACACACACACACACACACACATATGGCCCCGCGCGCACACGTGAGCACATCAATGCATACCTGGCATGGACACACAATTGTCCAGAAAATATAGCACTTGACTCTGAATCCTGCCTGCAAATGGCAAATAAGCAGGATAAGTTAATTTACCAAGAGTTTAGCCCTGACAGATGACTCTAGAAAAAAATGCGTCCAGTCTCAAAGTCACGTGTGTGTGTGTACAAATCCCTTGTAGCTGTTCTTTAAACCCCTGGTACTTCTCAACTTTATTGTGTTCCTTCCTCCTGAACAGCTGGTATGGCTACATCTATCACCACTGCCCTCTTCTGCCCACCACTACTATGTCTGGGTCACCAGTGGCCGTTTGTCTGGAGGCTGAAGTTCCACAGCACCTTAGCCCTGTTGTTCCCAACCGCTTTTGGTGGTATGTCCCATTGGGATGTACTTCTAGTCCATGCTGGGGACAGATGTTTCTGTACACTATCCCCACCACTTGGTTGTCCTTCTCCATGTACGCTTTTGTGGCAAACATCTTACACCCCACTACTATGTGTTGGACTGTCTCAGGAGCATTCTTACACAGCCTGCACCTTGGGTGTGTTGTCGTGTGGTAGACCTTGGCCTCTGTGGCTGTTGTGCTGCCATGATGAGCACCTCTGTGCTGTCTTTCATTCCAGCGTGTTCCAACCATTGGTAGGTCTTCTTGATATCAGCCACTTCCTCAATCTGGCAGTTGTACTTGCCATGTAGGGGCTTGTCTGTCCACATCTGCTCCTCTCTCTCCTCACTCTCATCAGGTTTCAGCTGTCTGAAGTATTTACTGAGCAGCTAATCCTGAGGAGCCCTCTTCTTGGTGTACTCTTGGATTTCGATGTGTCATTCTGGACAGCGGCTCTGATGTTCACCAGTCCTCTTCCTCTCTCTTTCCACTTGCTACAGCCTCAGGACTTAAGGTGAAACCCTCCGTGCATGGTGAAGAGGTTTCTGGTCTTGACGTCTGTGGCTTTTATCCTCCTTGGGCCAGCTTATCATCCCAGCAAGGTATCTGATGACTGGCAGTGTATACATGTAGATGGCTTGGACCTTGTTCTTACCATTCAGCTGACTTCTCAGTACTGGAGGTATTTGGTACTGGTTGGCTTCCTTGCTGCTCGTGGTTTCTATTAGATTGTGAGATCCCAAGGTACTTGTAGTCGCTCTGGATGTCACCTATATTTCCTTCTTGTAGGTCGACCCCTTAAGTTCTGATCATCTTGCCTGTCCTTGATACCATCTGGCCACATTTGTCCACTACGAATGACATCACAATGTTGTTGCTGTAGATCCTGGTGGTGTGGATCAGTGACAACCCAGAGTTGAGGTTGGAGGCAGAACTGCCATCTTACGCGCCTCTGTATGCGTCCACTTACCCACCCAAAACCCCACTGAGACTGTGTCTGCCCCCCAACCAAATCAATTTATTCATTCAAATACTATTAGAAGAGGAGTCAGTCAGAAAAACCTAATCAAAATTAACATACATCCATCGTCATCTTCCGCTTATTCCTACACATTAAGGGTCGCAGGGGGGCTGGAGCTTATCCCAGCATCAACGGGCGTACACCCTGGGTACACCCTGGACAGGTCGCCAGTCCATTGCAGGGCCAACATACAGAGACAGACAACCATTCACACTCACATTCATTCCTACGGTCAATTTAGAGTATTCAATCAGCCTAGTCCCCAATTGCATGTCTTTGGATGGTGGGAAGAAGCTGGAGTACCAGAGAGAACCCACGCAGACACGGGGAGAACATGCAAACTCCACACAGAAAGATCCCGTGCCTGAGCCGGGACTCGAACCCGGAACCTTCTTGCTGTGAGGCCACAGTGCTAACCCCTGCACCACCATGCAGCCCCTCAAAATTAACATGACCAGGTTATTTCAAAAGAATATAAAAATTAGATGTGGACAAGAAAATATCAGATCTCTGATGCCAAAAGCTGTATTGGTAAATGAATTGATATCTGACCTGCTCTGTCTCACTGAAACCTGGCTGTGTGATGATGAGTACGTCAGCCTAAATGAATCCACTCCTCCCAGTCACATTAACATTCATATTCCTCAAGGCTCTGGCCGAGGAGGTGGTGTTGGTGCCATTTTTGACAGAAGTCTAGTAATAAATCCCAAACCCAAAATAAGTTTCAATTCATGTGAAAGCCTGATTCTCAATTTGTCTCATCCAGCCTGGAAAACTCTACAGCCACTTTAATTTATTATTGTGTACCGCCCTCCTGGTCCTTACTCTGAATTCGAATCTGAATTCTCAGAGTTTATATCCAGTTTAGTTCTTAAAACAGATAAAGTCATTATTGTAGGTGACTTCAATATTCATGTTGATAATGACAGCCTGGGTATTGCTTTTATGGTAAATGGACTCAATTTTATATAGCGCTTTTCTATCTTAGCGCTTTACAGTGTCATCTCATTCACCCATTGATGGTGGAGGCTACCATGCAAGGCGCCAACCTACTCATCAGGAGCAATTACGGGTTCAGTATCTTGCTCAAGGACACTTTGACTTGGTCACCGGGGTCAGGGATCGAACCAGCGACCCTTTGGTTGCTCGACGGCCACTCTACTCATGAGCCATGCCGCCCATATTGTATCTCTCTTCTAGACCTAACTGGTTTCCATCAACAACACTTTCGACCTTGTCCTGACGTATGGAATGGAAGCCAAACATCGAGTTGTATTTCCATCAGTTAATCACTGGTCAATATGTACTAATGAACGACACACCACTAAGAAAAATTGTAGTTTCCAGATTTTTGTTTGATCAGGCCGTAGCTAGATTTAAGGAAGCGATTCCATTGGCGCTAAATTCAGTGTCATGTCCAATTATAACAGAGGATGCTGTTGTCAACCTCAGTCCCTCACAAATTGATAATTTTATCAATTATGCAACAGGCACCTTAGGAACAACTTTGGATTCTATTGCCCCTTAAAAAGGAAAACCATGGAACAAAGGAAACAAGCACCTTGGTACAATTCTGAAACCTGACAGCTTAAACAAAAAGCTCAAAAACTGGAGAGGATATGGCGCTCCTCAGAATTGGAGGAGTCACATGCAATTTGGCAAGATAGCCTTAATACTTACAGGAAAGCCCTTCATAAAACTAGAGCTGCCTACTACTCAGCATTAATATAAGAACACAAGAACAACCCCAGGTTCCTCTTTAGCACTGTAGCTAGACTGATAGAGAGTCACAGCTCTACTGAGCCAAGTATTCCTGGTTCCCTGACTACCAATGACTTCATGAACTTTTTTAATGACAAAATTATACTTATTAGAGAGAAAATTCTTCTCCTCCTGCCATCAGCTGGCACCACATCATCTAGAACCTCAGAAGCCTTAGAGGGAGCTGTGGGCCCAGACATATACCTGGATAGCTTTTCTCCCATTAATCTTCATGAACTTAGTACAGTAATTTCCTCCTCTAAACCATCCACCTGTCTTCTAGACCCCATCCCAGCTAAGCTGCTTAAGGTCTCTCTACCCCTCGTTAGCACCTCCCTCTTAGATATGATCAATGTGTCACTGGTTTCAGGGTTCATCATAGCACAGAAACAGCACTAGTCAAAGTTACCAATGACCTCCTACAAGCATCAGATGAAGAACTGGCCTCTGTGCTGGTCTTATTAGATTTCAGTGCAGCGTTTGATACCATGGACCATCATATCCTTCTACAGAGACTGGAACATGTCATTGGCATTAAAGGAACTGCACTAAACTGGTTTAGGTCATATTTACTACTTGACTTGAGTCAATTTCCTGTGTACAACTCAATGTCATCCATGTAGAGCAGGTGGCTGATTGTTGTCCTGCTTTAGAATCGATGTCCATTACCACTCTTTGTGATGATCTGACTGGGGGGGGGGGGGGGGGGGGGGTCAGGCCTATGCAGAACAGTAGTGGTGACAACCCATCTCCTTGGAATATGCCGCATTTGATGTTAACTTGATGTTAACTATTGGCTTTGAGTTGGCCTCGAGGGTCATCTTCCACAACCCCATTGTGTTTATGACAAAGTTTCTTAGGTTACTACTAATGTAGTATAGTTCCAGACATTCTAGTATCCATGTGTGTGGCATTGACTCGTAGGCTTTCTTGTAATCAATCCAGGTGGTGCTCAGGTTGGTCTGTCTGCTCTTACAGTCTGCTGCTCTGTCAACCAGCAACTGGTGCTTGGCTCCTCAGGTGTGAGTGCCAATTCCTTTCTGTGCCCCGTTCATGCATTGACTCATGTGCTTACTTATCTTGGCCACTATGATACCTGACAGGAGCTTCCATGTTGTGGAGAGGCAGGTTATTCATCGGTACTTGGATGGGATGGGGCCCTTCTGGGGGGGGTCCTTCATGGTGTCCTGGGTTAGCCACTTTGGGTGTCCCATCCCTTAGAAGCTGGTTCATCTGTGCTGCAAGGCGTTCATGGAGTGCAGTTAGCTTCTTCAGCCAGTATGTGTGGATCATATTGGGGCTTGGTGTTGTCCAGCTCTTCATCATTGTCACTCTGCCTTGGATGTCTGCTATGAGATGGTTATTGGTTCTTGTTCTGGGAGGTTTCTGTGGTCAGTTCTCAGGTCCACTAGCCATTGTGCATTGGCAATGTGTGATGCTTCTCTTTCCCATATGCCCTTCCAGTACTTTTCCATCAGCTCTTGGTGGGCCTGGTTGGTTGTTATTCCCCTGCCACCAAGAGTACAATTTGGCTGGGTTGGAGGAGAACAACTTGATTATACGCCTGGCCTCTACGTCCTTGCTGTATCCCTTCTGTCGGGTGGCCAGAGCTGTTAGCCTTTATATATATATGTGTATATATATGTGTATATATATACATATATGTATATATGTGTGTACATATATATATATATATATATATATGTGTGTGTATATATACATATATGTATATATGTGTGTACATATATATATATACACACACACACACCGATTGATCTTATGTTAAGGTTTTTGTGCTGTCTCTGGTTGGAATGGATAATCAGGTTCAGAAAAATCCTTTAAATGAGGATAGTTTTCTTGGCTTATTTAAGATGCTACTTTGGGACCACATATTGGATTTGAGTCATCAGTAAACCAGAAGGAAGATTTACACAAGTGGCTGTAAAGGCTCTGAGAGTTTCAGTGATACAAAGGTGTGTATAAGCTTGTGTGCACACTTCAGAGGTTGGACCATGTGACTATAAATACCTGACTATATGGACTAAAAGGTCCTGCAGAGCCATAGCCTCAAGTGTGCAGGAGGGTGGGGTCAAAGGTCACTAAATGGTGGTGTGACTTGAGCTTAGATAGGACATGCAGTGCACTCAGAGGCTTATGGGCCTTGAACATCAACACTGCTTGATATCTAGACCTTCATGAGGTCAAATTCCATTGCCCAAAAATGAAATATGATCTAAATTTACCAGAAGAAGGTCTGACTAACAGACTGTTTTAGAAAGTGAGTACATGCAACCAATAAGAATTTCATTTGACTGAAATATACCAAATTTTGAACCTCTGACTTAATGAAAAATGTCATCAATATACACTGGTTTTAGTAACACAGACCTGATCTAAAACAGCCACACACGTACCCACTGTCTTCAATGAGGGAAGTAGTGCTTTAACTGGGATTGAGACAGTTTAGAAGGTTTTACAACTTATTCTTGGCATTCCTTCTTCCTCCTACGTCTAGGAGTCATTTTGAAAACAACCCTGATTTTGCTTCTTCATGATTAAACCCTTCAATGATGTCAATAGTAATCTATAATGAATTAAATATTCATCCACCACTCACTTGACCAGACTCTTCAGTCATCAGTTAAAGACACACTTGGGGTAATGCATCTATGCAAGAAAGGCCAATTAGAGACACTGAGTACTGTCATCAGCCTGTTTTATTGAAGTTGAAACATTAACAGCAATAGGGGAAAGTATTCTTCTCCATTTGCTCCAGTGCATTATGGCTGATGAATGTGCCTGATTTGAGTAATCCCTGTATCTTCAATGACCTCTTTCTGTGTCTTTTTCCCCCTTTGCTCTTCCTCTCTTTGTAGTTTCTGCTTCAGTATAACCTTGAAATTTCCATGGCAACAAGGTTAAGTTCAGGCAACAGAGATGTGAAGAAAAAAAAAGATAGGAAAGTGACAGATGTGGGAGGAATTGATTAAACCTTGGTGAGAACTTAGAGAGGCTGATTTTTTAACACTGAAGCTGCAAAATATATATTAATAAAAGATTTAATGATGAAACCACATAATTAAGAAAGTTATTTTCCATCCCAACTTAATTTGATTTTTTTAAGTGCCACTTAACACTGAGCAATCGTTGTAATTCCAGTGTACAGTTGTTAATTTGCAGGATGAATGTTCCTCTGTTTGGTGCCAGGGGAATTCAATGAAATATGACTAACAGCACAGGCGTATGGCTCAGAGGTAGAGTGGTCGTCAAGCAAACAAAGGGTCGCTGGTCTGATCCTCACTTCCTCCAGTGACCATGTCTAAGTATCCTTGAGCAAGATACTGAACCCCTAATTGCTCCTGATGGCCCTGCAACGGACCGGCGACCCATCAAGGGTGAACCCAGCCTCTTGCCCAATGTCCGCCGGGATAGGCTCCAGTCCCCGTGACCCTCAACTGACCCTGATGTGAAAGACTGAAATGACTAACTTTGGTATATTTTAATCAATACCATCACTCTTCCAATTAATTAACTTTATTGTCAGTCATATTAGAAGCAAGATGTTAGACTTACTGTAACAGTTCGAGAGTGGCCTATGGAGGCACAAACAAATGGACCTACACCACTTGCTGTTTTACAACGCACAAAACCCAAAGGTAATTTGTCTTTGGGCAGATCTTTTCCTGACTGGGGGGGTAACAGGGATCTGTAGCTCTGACTAGAATGCAGAGGAGGACCTGAGTGAAAGAACCATACAGGCAGGGGGAGAAAGAGGTGGAGAGAGAGAAAGAGGGAGAGAGCCAGAAAACAGAGGAAGTGCTACAATCACAAATTAGGTGAGCTGAGGTGATACGATACGTGTGTGGTGAGAAGAGAAAGATGCTGGTTCCAATAATATGATTAAACTTGAGTACTGATCGCACTGTCCAGACGTTATCTGACATTCTCTGATCTTCAGTGTGTGCCTAAGGCTCTGCACATCTTTTGTTAGTCTGTATTACAATAAGATTTTTGCATTTTCTGAATTTGCAAAATTTATTAAATGTGTTCTTGGATATTTATGGTGTGGGAATTCTTCACAATCAGTTCATCAGGTCCAACTCAGCGATAATATGCTGTCCACAGTCTGGAGGCATAAAATATATTTTCTCCAAGGTCCTAAGTCCCACAGTGTGTCTGGGTTGTAGTCATGGCGCTCCTTTCAGTCTCCCGGCTTACTTCTATTTCACCTCACCTGCTCCCATCTGGCTCTTCACTCCAGAAGAATTAATAAACACTCCTCAATCTTCTTCGCCACATTCCTTCATCAGCCCCAGTGGTCTCAGCACCCTCCCCTGAGTCCTTTCCTTACTGACAATCAACGTTACTTATTTTAAATCGTCTGGGCCTGTGTTTGCATCCATAAATTAAGCTTTAGCAAGATTTTAAATTGCATTTAATAGCACTTTTTCCACCTTTTAAATATGAAGCACAGGTGCGTTGCTGCCACACATCAGTCACAGGTCAGCTATTCTGCAGCGCCTGACTAAAGTAATTTGTATTATTCCTGACATCCTATCTGCTTCTATTCACATCTTGAAAAACACTCTGGCCTCATACGCATGTATATTTCTGAAAGGCAGCAGTGCTAACTGTAGGCATATATCAGCATATAATTGTCTTCATTCATCAGCTCAGAATTGTCTGGTCTCATCTCTGACATAATGTTAGATTTGATTCATGAGATTCCCTCTTGTGATGTGATGTTTGGCAAATGTCTAAATACCAGGTCATCCAGCACTTCCTGTTCCCATGGGCAAGAGGATGACCGAGGAGGTTAATGTGAAGAGCCGTTTCTGATAATGGACTCAGCCCTACATGAAAATCTACTGCTTAATGTTCTCACTCCCCATTGTCAAATACAGATGCTTCTTAAGCAGCCCAGTACTCCAAACTGCTGCCATCTTCTAAGCAATGGTTTTAGATGTGCCCCTCCATCCATCAGTGTTCGTGTGCTTGTCCTGGCCTGGGTCATGGTGACAGCTAATCCAGATGTACTCCACCTTCTCTTAGAGGATCCTAACCTGTCTCCAGGCCAGTTCAGATATAAAATCCCTCCAGTGTGTTCTGGGTCTACTACAGGCCTCCTAGCGGGTGGACTTACCCTTCAGTGTGAGGTGTCCAGCAGCATCCCAGTCAGATGTCTGAACAACCTCAGCTGACCCCCTTTGAGGCCCCTCTGGCTCTGGGAGCTACCACTAAAGCTAAGCCCAGTGCTTTTTGCCCAGCTAGAAACATATTTGTCACTGAGACGTTCCCCTGGTGTGGCAGTTGAGATTTGGACCTTCCCATCAGATGCTGCTTTTTTCAGTGAATTGGCAACATCAACAGATCACCTCAGACCTCCTACTGACTTCCCCTCATTTCCCTTTTTTCAAACAAGTGTGATGTCATTCGTCTTGTTCAGACTCTCTTGAGAAAAGGAACAATTTCTTGCCTGCAGAAAAAAATTGCAGATGAGAATTCCATACATAGGAATTCACAGTGTAGACACGAGCCCTGAGATAAACTGGCCACATTTTTAAACAAAAATCACCCATGGTCCTGACAGCCACATGGTTTTGACCTAGTCTTGTTGGTAAATACCTAAAATGTCTTGACTTTTCAACATTCATCGCACCCCCTCTTCTGTTCTACTCACCCTGCATGCAAAACTTGAGCTCTTTAGGATCGGTGACGGTGCTGGCTGGCATCCTGTCAGGAACCTTCTTACTCATGCGGTTGTAGTTCCTCCTCTTCTTCGTCTCGCCCCAAAGGTTGGATCCACCGTGCATGCTGGGAATGTTGAGTACAGCAATTCCTTCCAAAGATGTGTTGCTGAGGTCCAGGATGATCCCATCACACTGAGGGGAAATGAAGGGAAAGGGACAAAAGAATATTTAAAGTTATGCATCATGAAAAATACCCCTGTATGCTGTACTTACACCGCAGCTTCAGAATGACAGTAACATGTATTAATATGCAATACAACCTTATGCTAACAGATTTGCTCGTTAGGTCACCATGTGTTGCTTCCATCTGTGCAAAGACACACAGTTGGAAAATGAAATCTGGTAGAAAGTACTTCAGTCCTGTGTTCAGTGTAGATTAATGTCAAGTGCCACAAGCTTGGCTGTGTAAGAAGTGATTAATACAGCAGCTTTCTCTAGATGTCTGCAAGTAATTCCGCAGCAGCTCAAACTTACTGTCCTGGCCTTTCATAAACCTACGAAAGTAAAAAGATGTCAGTCACAACGAAATACAACCAAAATTGGCCTAAAACTGAAACTAAAGAACCCACCTCTGTTTAACTAATTATGCTTCCAAACTGCAGTCGAGTACACTAAGGTGTACTGTTGCATGTATATCCTACAGTAGAGGCAATTGTCTGGTAACTGGAAGGTTTCCTGGCTCCCCACTGGAGTGTGGGTGGCTGTTCTGCATCTTTCATGGCAGCCTCTGGCATCATTTTATCATTCACTATATCTAACCTTATTCTGGTTCAAACACACCTAAGAATGTCTTGTTGCTGTGACTCAGCATGGATGATAGAAAGGTGCTGGGTTAAAGCGCTATTTTAATGTTCAAGTCGTCACTGTAATAAGTGCCTTGAGCCTTGAGAAGTTTTTTTTCCCACTTGCATCACTTTTTACAGAAGGCAGAAAGAGCCAGCCACGTCTATTTAGCTTGAAGCTCATGGTGACTGAGGGCTAACAATAGCTACAGCAACTAAATAACAGCTAAACTGTCCTAAAATCTTTGTCTACAAATTCTGACATGTCATCCGGTATAATCTATGTCTTGTTTATCCAGCTGTAAATTCATTAATTCACAAACACTTTGTTTCGTAATAAAAATAAAAACATTGCATAGCACCACCAATTTTGAACAAAAATTTTCTGTCTGTTTCACATTGATTAGAAGTTCCTGTCTCATGCATTTTTATAATGACACTGTCCCTAGCTTACCCTTAACCTAACCATGTCAACCCTAAACCAAACCATAATCCAATTCTACCCCCCCCCCCCCACACACACACACAGTGTATCGATATGCGGAGAAAATATCATGATTTATAGTGGTATAGATACTTTGCTACACCCAAAGTTTTATCACTATCAATGGTGGAAGGTGAATATACATGAATAAAATATCAACCTGATCGTAAATGCAAGATCAAATGAGCAGCCACTTACTTACTTTATTCTATTTCTCTGCTCTGTTACGTTTTATGTCTTTATTCGCTTCCATGTCGGTTTCATTTTTTTCTAGTGAGTTTTCCTGTTTTTTTAAATGAGGTAAACCAAGTTGAAATTTGACGTGTATAAAACACATCCATTAGTAGTCCTTTCATTATTACTTTGTGATGTCAAGACAACTCAGACATGGGTTAAGGTAGGAAATGCTGATTCAAATAGCTTGGTTTTATGTTGTGTTTCAATAAATTGACGGTTATTTGCACATTACATGACGATGTTTTAGAGCTTTTTCATTTTGGATGAATCTTGAAGGCTTTTCTACCATCCGTTTGGAATGCCCTATGACTTGGCTGTTTCAGAGAAAGGGTATGTCAACAGAACACATTTTCAGCAGAACTGTACTTTTTTGCCCTGTTGGGAATGGCCTAATTTGGTTCTTTTTAAGAGATAGGGGTGGTTATAAAGAATAAGATAAGATAAGATAAACATTTATTCGTCCCTCAGTGGGGACTATGACAACAAAACATTGCTTTGTCCCAAATTAAAAGCTGACAACAATCCATTTCAACGAGAGACCCTGGAGATTAAAACAACAACAACAACAACAAAAACCCCCCCTCCCCAAAAAAACAAAACTTTGTTGTGTTTTGGGGCAAATTGATTAGGGGTATCTCAAAATGAAAGCCCTTTTTTGAGTCAAGTCTACATTTACCACATTGAAATGCTGCCATAAATAAATATTCCAACACACATAATTCTGACACTCGTAATAGGGAGATTTAGCAAAAATGTCTGTAGTTTTTCTGTACCATACTCTGAGCGGGACTTGTGATAGAGTATTATTTCATGGTGGTATTGCTATTATTTTCAGTAAATGATCTCAGTGCTTCTTCTATGACTGTGACTCACCTCAACCTCTATGCATTCGTTCAGCTTCTTGCAGGTGGCAGATATGGTCTCAGTGGTGCCAAACTCAAAGTACCAGAGCTTGTTCTTCATTCTGAGGAGAAACACAGACATTTTTGACTGACACAATAGACAAACATGCAGGTCTGGCATCGCTTACAAATGAGCTCTCTGTCATGAGCCTGATTTGTTTTGGGTGCACTGGACACATATTGAAGCTGTCGGCTGCCTCGAGTCATCTCACATTTTGAAATCTGACAGCTCAGGACAGCTAGCGGCCATGTGACCAAAGAGGTCGATGTTCCAGCAACGTACCTAAAGTTGAGTAACCAGCATGGGCAGATTGCTTGCTAGATACTGATGTTAACCCCACTATTCTGTCAGAAAGGCGCTGGGCTGTTGTCCGCTCTGTCATCAAAACAATGCACACATTTTCGCCTTAGTGCCCTCATGCCAGGAGTTGAAACATCAACATAGCTTCTGGTGGGGACATGCGGTGAAACATTGCTTGTGGAGACTGTAAGATCAGGGTAAATATTATTTTGATTCACAACATTCACAGCCACCCACAGGTCTGTCTGCACAACATTTCATTCCTGCCCTGTAGACTGTTTGTCAGAGGTGACCTGATGGATGGAGATTTGTTTTTGTCCTGTTAAAATTTGGAGCAGATTTGGGACGCAACAATAGCTAAAGGAGCAAAGATGCAGCCGGCCAGCAGAAAAACTTTGTCTTGGTCACCTGTAAAATTAAATCAGTGTATCATATGAACCAAATTTAAACAAGGGAGTAAATATTTCGACTGATTTCTGACAGTTACAGAATTGACAGCTTAAGTTATTTAGCTAACCAGAAGGCTAAAATCTCATTACCTACACAAATACTATTTACATTACTTCAACAGTAACTGGCTCAGCAAATTGTTCTGGTGACAGTGACAAAGCTATCCTACCAGTTTACCTTGTTTATACTTGATAAATTTGCTAATTAGCACTCTAAGTTTAAGCTAATGGAAATACTTGTTTGCTATCCACTAGCATTATGTATACTCCAAAAATAATCAAATCAAAATCACTCTAATGAGACAAAATTTCATTCCACCATCTAATGACTGTAAAGATATTTCAGTCCGGACAACAGAAGGGAACCAACACTGCCATCATAGCAACTAGCAGTGATGTGGTGACCACACTTTGAAATTTCAACGATATTTAGCAACTTGTAGCAGTGACTACCAATGGAATCAAAGAAAGTTGCCGGCTGGGAAGGTCGACTAGTGATCAACTGTCAGTGATACATGACAAGCAACTTGCTTTACATGGAAATGGAGCTGTAGGCCACACTGCTAGCATAGCCCACTGTTTCCTTGTACTTCCTTGTTTTGAGTAGGTTGCATGAGGCAGAACAACCTGCTTAGGCATAAATACAAAAGAAGTTTCCAGTTGTAAATGTCAAACCAAAAGAAAGGATTGTCTAATGGCAAAAATAAAGTGGTGTACATACATACATTTTGTTGGCGTTTGGAGTATGTGGTAGATGCGCTGACCAACATCTACTGAAGGTGGGAATATTATTATGGATTGCACTCCCCCACCCCATAATAAATCCATACTTTCCCTTTAATCTTGACAACGAAGTGATTTCCTTCACAATATCTGGGGAAAAAAACCCTGAAAACCAGCACAATCGGTTTCTCAACCTGCATTAAAGTTAAAATGGCACATACTGTATTTCATAGTTTGACAATATATTCATTGCATGTGGACATGCTGCTGATAGTGAAAACATAGCTATTGACAAAACAGCTCAGTTTCATGAGGGCGTATCACAGCCAATGTTATGTGCCACCGTGGCGACGGCAGGTTGCTGGTTGTTGTCATTGTTTCAATAGTTTCATTAATTTTTCTCAAATATTTCAACTCTAACTCAGGTGACAGAACAATGCCCAATATAAAAAAAAAGGTATTAAATGTATTAATTACTGTTTTTTTTTTTCCAATGTAACTGCTGGATTTGTTCATGTTTTTCTACCATCTAATTGACTCTATGTCCTCTACTCTCTCTCTCTCTCTCTCTCTTTTTGCCTTAATGCTGTACTTCACCAGAAAGCTCTGCCTCTGTCAAATCAGGGGATTATGAGCATATTTGAGATCGCAATTAGGAACCATTGCGATTCTTAACCAGGCAAGCTGCCTAACCCCATTAAGCTGCTTCAACTTGAAACAGCCTGTAAAAAATGCAATTAACTCCATTTTTTTGCCGCTGCTATGGACAGAGGGTGTAAAAGCCAAACAGGCGACCTCCATAAGCCTCCATTATTTCGATTTTCTGCACTACAATGGATGAAATGCTTCAACAAAAATGGTTCTTAATATCATTATTGTGACAAAGACTGGATATTGTTTTTTACAATGGACTCAGCTACATTTAAGTCTAAATGAATAGCCCCTGTTTGTAAGCAAACTTATCTGTCAGTTTTTACATTTCAAAGGTTTGGAATGCTGGTGGAAATCACCTGAGAGAGCATGGTGACTGAAGGTGAAACCATGTTGTTATAAAAACATGGTTCAGAAACTTCAGCAGAGCTTGAGGGCTCTAAAACTTTGTAGCAAGCCAGCCCTCACCCTTTGTGGCCCTCCTACCTGGATAGACTTCCCTACAGATAAACATCTCCTTTAATCCCCAGTATGAGCAGTGACCTCATGACCCACTAAGTCTTCTTTTTTCTTTTTTTTTTTAACTGTTTGGCCCTCTTTTTTAAAATTTTTTTGCCATCTCAAGTCATGTGACCAAGGCTACCACGCTCTCCAAACCAACAAACATTTCACTGCCTGCATTTAACTGCCTGCCACATTTTGGAGGCTCACACTCATCTCTTTCTCTCTCTCTCCTTCTCAAAAAATACTCCTTTTGTGTGTGTGTGTGTGTGTGTGTGTGTGTATGTGTGTGTGTGTGTGTGGGGGGGGGGTGATACTGGCTGGCATTACCAGGTAAAATCATCAGAGTTAGTTTTTCTTCTGTCTTTTAGAGGTTTTGGCTTTCGTTTGTGACCTCGAGTTCTCGCAATTGGAACCCAAAACCAGGAGTAGAAAAGCTGCCCTGTTGGGCTCAATCCACTCAGGAACCATAATAAAGGTCATGTTGGATAGTAGAACACATAGGGCAATGGTTCCTAAACTTCCTGCACCCCCTTCAGGAACGTTTAACCTCCTGCTGTGTCCCCCTACTACATCAACAGATGATCAACTCTCAGAAGGTGGACTAGCACCACCAGTGGCTAGGCTAGCAGCGCTAAGGTTGATGCTAGTTCTGTCATTACAGAAAGCTGATGTCTTCAGCTGTTACACTGAGTCCTCTGACAGTTTGCGGGCTAAAGTGGCATATTTTTTTCTGACCCAGAAGGAACTACACACATACTTGTTAGGCATCCCTAGAACCGTGTACTTCCACTAGTACAGAAGAGGCCAAGATATTCCAAATTGTACCCCAATTGTATGTCTCCCATAGATCCCAGTAAATGCCAACAACGTTAGTTTAATCAGCAAAGTTTATGCCCTTACAAACTTTATCAGAAATAAATAATAGCATCAGTAGTAGTAGTTGTAATAATAGTAGTAGTAGTAGTAGTAGTTATAGTATCTTTAAAATACAGTTTAAGACAGTACTGCTTCAAAAATCATGAAGGAACATCAGGTCAACAAGCTATAAAGTATGTTGCATGTGATAGAAAGATTCAGCCATTTCACTTCCTCACATTGAGATTCTGGATCAGTTTTAGAGGATTTTTTTCTGCCCAACTGCATAAGCCTTGTGAATATGCCACAGCTCTGATTTGCATATCTGACTGACTTTTGAATCCTCTCCATAGCAACATGGGAAGTCATTTCATTCAATGTTCAAGATAACAGATTCAACAACACCATGAAATGATTTTTTAAAATTTTTTTAACTATTGTTTTATTTTTGGAACAAAATAGAAGGTAGAAAGGGTGGGGATTGTAATTCTTTCATGAGTGTACAGGAACTGATGCTTTAAATCGCTAACAACAGAGCTGGGAAGAAATTCACCAAGACAGTGAGCATGGATGATGAACGGACCAAGAGCGCCACCTGAGAAGAAAATCCTCCTGACTTCATTTGTAGAACAGAGGTCAAGAAGGTGTTACCAACTGATCTCTGCTAATACGATCAGGTGATACGTTTCACTGACCTTTTTCTTCAGGCTCAACAAGGCAGCTTAGAAAAAGAGCTAATGGAGACTCAATCTACAAAACACTCGACAAGAAAGAACAGACGGAGCTGATTGATGTGATCACTATTTACAAAATTAACATCCTAAAATGCTCAATAGAGAATTCTTTAATCGTGTGAGATCATTTCCTTGTATTTCAATTCAATCGAATGTCTAAACCACAGAAATGCCCCCTGGTTGGTCATGAGAAGGCATGCACTTCTCCACTTTTCAGACCTGGACATTCTTTTTGTAGTCTGTAATTACGGATATGTTTACAGATCCGTATGTTTCTGTTGAAGTCAGTGAATTTTGTTCTAATGTCCCACATATACAGTCATTGGATAACTGGAAGTTTTTACCCTTGAATTTCTATTGGCTGAGATGCGCATTTACATTGAGATGTATATTTCTCATCGTGGAGTGAGGCTAAACAAACTGCACATTCAGATCTTTATCTTTTCTAACAGCATTCAGTTCACACTGGTGTCATGTCCAAAGTGATTGTGAAATGTTAATAGGTCTGATCAAGGGTACTTCCCACATTGATATTGGGAGTGGTACTATTGCCCTGAGTATGCTAGGGTACTCAAAAGAACTTTGTTAGTACTTGAGTTTTGCTAAATTAACAAAAATTTCATCGGTTTTGCAAAGGGAAGCAGGTGATATGTAGCTCATACTGTAGCTTTTACATGCATTTTGTCTTTGACCAGGTGTGTCATCATGACATGCTCTTTGACCCAGATGCACTTGCAGGCCCCAAAGTTTGGCACCAATTTATTTAGCATGAGACAGTACTTGGGCGGCACAGTGGTGCAGTGGTCAGCACTGTGGCCTCACAGCAAGAAGGTTCCAGGTTCGAGTCCCGGCTTGGGCATGGGATCTTTCTGTGTGAGTCTCCATGTTCTCCCTGTTCCTGTGTGGGTTCTCTCTGGTACTCCAGCTTCCTCCCACAGTCCAAAGACATCAAGAGAGGACGAGGCTGATTGATACTCTAAATTGACCGTAGGTGTGACTGTGAGTGTGAATGGTTGTCTGTCTCTATGTGTTGGCCTGTGATGGACTGGCAACCTGTCTAGGGTGAACCCCGCCTCTCACCTGAAAGCCGCTGGGATAGGCTCCAGCCCCCCCCCCCCACCCCCCCACCCCACAAGAAAATGGATGGACGAGACAGTACTGTAACATAATTAAACCCATAGCCTTAAATGTACAGAAAATGCTAAGTTTAGAACTGCTACTTAGATGTGAGGTCCATGTTAACACGATGTCTGAAATATCTTTAAAATCCCTTAGTAATCTCTGGGAATAGTAATCTGAGGGAAAAAGACCGTGTAATTTCTATTAAGAAATTTGTGACTGGAAATTTGAAATCAAGGGCACGCTCATCTGAGATGCAACTCAATGACCATATTTTTTATATCACCAACTTTCCCTTGAACAGCTGTCCCCTGAGGCAGTGGAGAGTGGCACGCCATCAGTTTACAAGCCTGTGGCCATGAATTATGAACCTGACAAGCTTACACACACAGATTTGTAAAGCAAGAGGGAAGATTTATACGTGGCCCTTTTTTCTCAACTGTTAGAGATATTACAAGTGTATCACAAACTTGATTGATGTTTTAGTTAGCTTGGGTAACGTCCAGGTATTGTTTTTAATTTCTTCTCTTCTTTTCTACTGTAGGAGGCTGGGAACAGCAAGCGCATTGGTGCCTCCTGCCGGTTAAAAACAACAGAAATAATGTAGGTGTTTATTTGCCTATGGAGCCGGATCAATTGAGAAGTATGTGGAGATGCATTCTAATGCCAGGTGTGAACTCACGTACTTGATCAATGGATCAGCCAAGATGCATATAAGTTTTACCGAGCCTGAACAGGCCTTTTATATGACTGGAGAGTGAGAAATCATTAGCACCTGGACTTTGGGCTCCCGCAGGTCTCACTACTGTGAAGATTAGTTGTGGAGCTTGACATGATGAAGTGTCACGAATCACACAACCCCTCTGTCCCAGCAAGCCCAGGACAGCAGAATGACACTGGGGGGGCATGTGCAAGTAGACAAACGGGGGTTGGTGTGTGAGAGAGACACCCATGGATACAGAACTGTGGGATTGCGAGTGTCAGTGAGGACAATAAAGCACTGAGCTAATGTTGTTATGGGCCTCCGTCACCAGGCCAAAGGTGATCTATCATCTTGTCACCCTTAGAGAAAAAAAACTGCTCGTTGCTCACAATGAAACCTTTCAATTAAAAGTGCTGTTAAAAGGATGGATAGTGCCAAGCCATCAGTCAGGCTACAATAGAACAGTTGCAGTTGTCCATCAGCTGTCTGTTGCTGTGTGGAAGCGCTGAAAAAGAAAATTCATAGAACAATAACCCCCAGTGTTGGCTTACTGTAAATAGTGACGATGAGAGAGTTGGAATTATTTTGAGTGTCAGTTCATGTTTTGTGAATGTTCTTGCTCGGAGCTACAGTTTGACAGGAGCCATAAGAGGCTCACAGTTGTCAGTAGAATGGAACGAGTTTGTTCACTACAGCAGTGGCGAAGCTTCATGTGTCTCCACATAAATGCCTTACATCTTTGTACTCTGGCCCGTGTTTAATGCATGAGAGAGAGGGCCCCCAGAGTACAAAGGTATCTTTCTTTTATCTTTTATCACCGTCTCTTCCTCTTGCCTGTGATGCTGGAAATAAATATAGGACTAGAAATGGAACCTCACTGCATTAATTATTGAAATTCAGAGTAAACAACTCTCTCTTGCGCTTCCAGTGCTCATTTAGTTCAAGTGACGAGGAGGAAAGCAGGAACATACATGTCGTTATCATACAAACAACATAAAACACTTGTTAAACATACAACAAACCAAAGCAACTTGCTTCTCATGTGAGTCAATACCCCTCACAACAAGGTTTTATATGTTGCTACACTATCAAGAGGGCAAAACCGGGCGCATTTAGCCCCTGGATAGCAATTCATTTTCTTCTTTTTTTTTTAGCTATTTTTACTGCTTAGAGGACTTGTGATTTCAAACTTTTAGAATCTCACCCTCGGGGACTTGTGGTCATTTGCATTCTTAAGTATAGCACACACACACAAACACCCTGTACAACATACACAGAGGGGCTTTTAAAAGACTGTAGGATCCAGAGACAGCTAGCACTGAAACTGCAGATAGCATCTCTTAGCATCACCCTTTCATTTCCAAAGATGTATAAGAGAACCTATGGTGGCGTGCAGGATTAATTGAGCATGACCCTATATATAGTTTAGCAGCACTAGCGGCAACTTATTCAGACTCAGGAAAAAAAAAGAAGAAAACTTGAATGATTTTTCCAAGGCAGCAACTGTAGGTTGTAAGTATTACATGTGTATGTGTATGCATATGTATTGTAGTACAATATTTCGGAGAGCCGCTAGTAAGAGAAAATTGAATGCGACAGGGATGACATATTTTCAGGCAAATCCAGAAGTTTGCACCGCCACGGTTTCCTCAGCCAAAAATCAATGAGAGTTTTGTGTTGGATTTTGGATTATTGCAACTCTAAAACTTTTTATGGGGGCATTCAGAGTAGCAGTTCTGATGTAATGTTTATATGTGTGTGTGTGTGTGTGTGTGTGTGTGTGTGTGTGTGTGTGTTGTTTTAAGTGGAAACAGTCATAGAACCACCACAATGTCAGTTGTCAGTGTTTTCATATTCTAAGCCGTGTGTTGGATTGTGAATCAAAACAAAAGTACACTTCTAACTAGTTTTGAGATTAGATGTGCGTGGAGCAATTTTATGTCTGAATTTGTGAATCTTGCTGGTGTGACAAGGTTGAAGTCAACTCTCTGAGTGTGTGCGACTAAGGGCATCGTCACTGCGATACTTCTCTTCCTCTGACTCTGGCTTGTCACTCTGCTGACCTCTCCCTCCCTCCACAGCCAGACTGAGGCAGCTTCCAGTGTTATATAACAATTCATTAGACAGCTATGCGCTTGTCCCCACGGGCCGCCGTTTGAAGATACCTTCTCTGCAATTAGAATGATGCGAGTGTCCATTTACGTCACAACTGTCTCTAACTGCAGCTCTCTTCCTTCTAGAAAATCAGCACCTCAGTTGACTTTTTAGTTGAAAATGTGTTTACCTGCAACGGCAAACAGCAGATAACCAATAATTGGCTTTCCTATTGTGGCTGGCCAACAAATGGCATAAGTAATTAGCACAAACAACAGTGGGTGGCTCGTTTCACTTATTGAAAACATGGATGCAGCCCAGTTAGCCTGCACACACTCCCACGTCATAGCTCTGCTCAGGGTTAACGCAAGTGAGGCACTGCCAATATATTGATCCCAGTGGGCCAGCGGGTTGTGTCCAGTTATTGATTTGTGCTCAGTGTGATACTGAGCGTCCACATAAAAGTACACGCATGCCAACTGGTTATGAGATTACGGGTTAGCTAATGGTGTTAAGATACTGGCACAGTGAAGGGCTTCTTCTGGGCTTAAAGGGACAGTTCACCTCCACCTCCTCTTGTCTCTAGAGCTGTGTATCCATCTAGACCAAAATAAATGACATTTGGCCTGCCATTATCATGGACATATCATTATGAATAACTAAATAAGTAAACTAATAATCACAGTGAAAATAATAATATAAAATAAATGTCAAAATATATGGTAATTACTGTGAATGCTCTTTAAATTTGAAGCTCCCAATTAATTCATTATTTTGTTCAAAACATGATCCGGTGACCGAGAGGCACTTTGGTGCGAGTGAAGAAAAGAAAGGAAAGGGAGAGGAAGACACGGTGTTGCCAGACAAAGGGCGTTTTAACAACACAACATGTGTTTGCTAAAAATTGCATTAAAAGCCTTTTTCACTTAACGGAACACCATCTGCATGAAGCTGTGGGTGGATTATTTTGCATAACCAGCAATGATTTCTGTGAAGACACACACCTGTTGTTCAAACGTGAGGGGATTTTTGCTTGTGTGCTTTGAGTACCTCAAGACAAATTCCATCTGGTTCTATTGTATTTGAGAGAAGCCAGACATCTCTACCACTGGTTCTTCAAACTCTAGATGAAAAAGCAGCACTCGAGACAGGAGTGAAAATAAGATTGTTTTGATTTAGAGGTGAACTGTCCCTAAACATAAAATGAAAAGAAATGCTCAGTGTCACTGTTCAGTTATTTCTCGTAGCCATTTAGTAAGAATTCTGTTCTCTGACCTGCTGTTGAACTTCTCAGGATGCTTTTCTCGCATCAGGTGAAAGCGATGGGCAATAGAGGCATCCTGTAAGAGACAAAATATAAGAGACAACATTACCTAAAAGCTATTGGACTGAGATTGATGGGAAACCTGATAATATTTAGATTTTGCATGAGGGAGACTTGCACAATGATGTAAATACCACTCAATGTGACTACAAGGTGGCGCTATAGAATATACAGTTACTTCTTAATCATGTTTCTACACATCCCATGATAACAACAGTTTCATTTTGATGTAATTCACAGGTTTGTTACATCAGGCTTACTTCTTACAACCACGAGGGAAGGCTACGATTGATGCGTCAAACGTGAAATCTGGAGATCATCTGACCATGTGGACTCCAGTTACAACAGTTTTTCGATGGCCATATATCAAAATTGGCCGCCTCACCATTGATCAAAACCTCACAGTCATCCCAGTTAACTTGAGATGGAGTAAGTAAAGACACACATGCAAACAATACGATGAAACTTGTTTTGCTTCCTTAGCTCATTTGGCACCTCTTCACCAAGTTTGGTGAAAATCTGCCCCACAGTTTTTGCAAAATGCTGCTGGGAGACCAACCAAAAAGTGAATGTTCCTCAAGTGTTGGTGTTGCTGTTGGGAAGCAGGTCATTGAGGTTTATTTCTGCAACACAAACAACCTTCTTCTTATGTTTTGGAGAAACCTACAAACTGACCATAACACCAAAGGGCCACATTCACACCACAACCTAAAGCGGAATGATCGCATGAAACTGAGGATACGGTGATGAGGCAAAGATCTGATCAGGGCTCTGGAAGGCCTTTCTCCTCTCACATGTGTTTAACTCCTGACCTCTGGGTCAATGGTGAGTGTAGCCTATGACCTGACTTAGCAACAGATATAAAACGCCAGCGGGCAACTGGGCTGTCACGTTACCATTCCACATCTTAAAACTTGAAATCTGAAATGTTCCGTTTTCATTGATCAGACAAGAGCCTCAGATTAAAAAATGTCATCATATCCCTAAACTGCACACAGGCTGCATCATATATAAGTGTAATTTAAATTTAAAGCCATGACGTAAATGTGTGGGCAGTTTTACATGGAAATATGTCTCCATTGAATGCTGCCCTATTAACATAAAGACCATGAATATCCTGTAATGTGTGTAGGCATATAGCTCATGCGCACAAACCAGAGCAGTGTTCCGGACACTTTAGCTTTGAGTGGATGTGATCAATTAAAGATTGGACAGCAGGTTGAGCTTGAGCAGAGCTGCTTCTGCTCCACTCAGGCCAAAGGAAGGATCTGTCTCACAGAGATAAACAGCCACAGTAGAGAGGACATAATACACGGAGGCAGAGATCGTATCGACCACACGTCATACAAAGTGATATAGTTAACATAGATGTTTCTATGTGCGGCTCGTGACAAGGAGCTGGGAGAGAGCGCTAGGACACGGTGGATGTTAAGGATCAACGTTAACGTCATATAACGATGTTAATGCATAAAAACAGAGTTAAGGACCCCTCCTTTTACTCTCTCATTGTATAATAACAGCATCTGGTTCTACTTTAAGTGCTTAACTGAGTCACGACGCAGGACACAACCTGATTTACTTCAACTGGTTGATGCATAAAGGCAGAAAAAGACATTGTCAAGTCAATAAGCGATGGTTGTGAAACCGGCTAAAACCAACGATAAGAGCCCTTCTCTGGGTTTCATTTCCCATACAATATTCTCATCACATGAAAAGACATAAAATATCACAAGAAAATAATCATTTTAATCGCACTCATTTTCAACAGCGATAATCCCACCTAGAGGGGGATAAAGATATATCTTATTATTATATTTATTTTTATAGATATATTTAAAACTATTCTTGAATAAAATAAGACTGATACTTAGTCCATTCTGTTTCGTCTCATCTTGCAGGAAAAAATAAGAAAGAAATGGTAACTACGCATTTGTACTTTTGGAGTTATTGTACAAATGAAGGGCAGTTCAAGCTTTTTATTGAAAAGAGGATCAATTGGTTTCAAGCAAAAATTGCATCATTTGATACAACATACATTTACATCTGCAGCAGCACGGCAACTGTGTTCTTGCTTCACAACCAGTGATTTGGTTTGCATTAACTGGTTTTTAGTGAGCACAGTAGGCAGTGTAAGGTAACCGGAAGATGGTGATATGGCCAATGTTACACGTGGCTGTGGGAAACAGAGTACAAGAAGAGCTGCTGTCAGCAATAAGAGGAGAGGAATTACCTTCAGTTGAACAAATTATGATAATATTTCTTGTCTATCACGGTCAATCATGTAATATTAGCTACATCAGGACTCATTTGAATCAGAGGTTTCCTTTACCCATTTCCCTCTTTTTCAAATAGTATTTAAAAAAGCACATCGAACACGTATAGAAACCCTCATTTTTGTGGCAGGGATTGTACAAGGACATGGTAGAGCATGAGGGCATGGGAGGGAGAGCATGAAGACATGGGAAGGAGAGCACAGGAATGGCCGGGAGAGCATGAAGACATGACACAAGGAAAAAAATGACACCATATTAAACTTCTTGAATATTTCACCAGCTATGAACCCAGGAAAATGTCTTGAAAGGAAACATATTTCTATCGATGCTCCTCAGCAATAGTTCAGTCTTCCTGCTGACAGACAAACCAACCAACCTCACTGACGTTTAACACTAAAGGTCAGAGAAATGTAAAACACGAAAAGATAAAATCACATATTGCAACATCTGTAAACATCATGCAGCATGTGAATATGACCAGCCTGGCTAATCTCTAGGTATTAAACTGCCACAGAGATGTGAGAGGTCAATAGACAAGCCAGTGCCTCTGACAGGCTGAGCTGTGACGATGACCTGGCGCCTTGCCTGCCTGTGCGGTGTGTTTCTCCTCTGCAGGGAGAACGGAAGGTTGTGACAACACAGGTGGACAGGTACAATTACATGACACAGTTGTCACCATCCAAACCATACACTGATGCTACAGGCCTGCTGCAAAACACCCCCTCATCCACACGCTGCTGATGCGCTGCGATCTCATAGTATCAGCAAATATCAGCTCTCAAAATGGAAGTTCAGCTTTAACTGGCCAAGAATTTGAAACTGAAACCTTGTGAGCAAGGAGGCGAGGATACACAGGACTGACTTTGCCTTCAGAGCTCAAACTAAAATGTTTTATGTGTTATTCTGATTCTCATTGGCAAGGTGACATAAATAATAATAAAAGGATGTATAAATAGAAAAACAGGGTAGAATTCAGCAAGAGAAAGTTGTTCATCTGCCTGAGGAGCTGTCATCACGTGCAGGGGGATTTGTTATCACCGATTTCGGTACATTGCATTGTGACCAGCACAGTGTGGCATGACACAAAGTGGCTGCAAAGCTTTCCAAAACATGACAGCCTGCTTCATGTCATCTGCTCTCATTCCTCTGCTGCAGGAAATTTCTGACCAGCCCCACTTTTGTTCATTCTGCCCCCCCTGAGAAATCTGGCAGTAACAATATGTGACATTTGCCGTTGCCTGTGTGATGAAGGTTGTTTTGATCTTGCCGTTTGAAGTGATGCACATGGTGTGTGGGGGGAGTAAGAGGAGGTGCCACTGGATGGGTGCAAAGAATAATGGGGGGTGGGGTGGCAATAATAAAAAAACAACAACAAAAACATTGGCCTGAAAATGTCACCTCAGTGGGGCCCACAGCACCGGTCTGAGATGAAGCGTGAGCCTCAAAACTCATCCATGATACCGTTAAAGTTGGGTATACAAACAGATCGAACCTTTATCCTATAAAACACCTCTCGTAGTGAACAATGCAGCACGATGCTTTAAATATGCGTAATATTTAACATGCTCACCATACCTTTCATAAATAGTGAACAGTCACAAATGTGTTTTCATCACTTTGCTGTTATTAGCAGCTTACAGAGGCCCCCTGGAGTAAAAAATAAAAGAGCAGTGCAAAGTTGTACTCTGGATTAATAAATTAGAACATAAGGCTCATAAACTGTATTCATAATCCATACACGTTTGTGAAATACATGCATTAATTTGCAGTTAGTAAGAGGTAAAATCTTTGGATTCGGTGGAAGCGGTCAGAGAAATAGTACGTTTAAATGTGGACATGAATGGGGATTCTGTTCATGCTGTTTGCGAATCCCTGGCCACAGTTTAGGAAACTGGCAGTATAGATTACAGTGTATTTATGAGCACAGTTTATAAATCCATTTGTTATGAATAATGAATCCAAAATGAGAGTACTGATTTGTGCTTTTACTTTCCTCGGTGGAGGCTACATGAACTTCATAGAGTCAACCTGTATTTGTTCATGCTGTCCACATGCATGTCTACTATTCAATATACAGATTTAAATGAGAATTTACTCTTTGGAAGTGAGAAAAAAAGCACTTTATTTTTTAAGAATTCGTGGCTGTGAGTGAAGTTGTGCCACAGGTGGAGCCTTGAGGGTTTTAAAGGTATCCCTGCTGCTAGAGAATTCTTTGATCGCATTCCTGACAATTGCTTGACACAAATTCACTTACATAGAGAAATGGGCTCATCAAGATGTTAGACTTCATTGATACATGTGATAAAGGCATTTTGCTGGGAAACTGTGACTTTAAATGACCTTGTTTGCAGGGTATCCTGTATAGGTGTGTGTACATGTGTCTGTGCGGCCACGTGTGTGACTATGAGTGCTCATAAGCACAGCTCTTTCTGTTTTTAAGACCTGCCAGGTGTCACTCAGCACGGTCATTCATTACTCTTCATTATTCATAACCTGGCCTGAACCTGGCAGCTGCTGACTTCCTGTCACTGATACTTCCCCTGACCTTCAGTGTGTGCCAGCGAAATTCCATCTCCTTACCTCTCGCTTTCGCTCTCTTTCAGACACACACATATTTGAAAGTAATGCCAAGGAGAAGAGGTAACTGTGATACTCTTCTAGCTGTGTAAATTTCAGATCCTCTCAATTCATATGACGCTCTGGCGGCACAAAAGCAAACACTCGCCAACCAAAGCAAGGCTCTGACTTTAGCTTCTCACAACAGTGCTGGAACAAGTACCGCTGGCACCGTCTGCACAAGAGCGATGTTGACCTCAGCTTGAATTTATCTCAGATGTCTCAGCGGAACTTCACACCTGCATCTACCATGGGCTGTATAGAAGAAGCAGGTGCGCCAACTGTGATGTCACACATTGGATTTTATGCCTCAAGTTTGGCGTTTTGAGTGTCGTGGCTTTTATAAGCGGGGGTGATCTTATTGGGACAAGATTGCGTAGCTGGAAGGGAGACAGACATCAGCTTGGTGACTTGTAAATAAAAATGTGGACACACAGCAGAGTATTTCCCTCCAGCCTGAACACTGGAAAATGTACTGGCCTTGGGGGGTTGGTGAGATGTTGTGGGGGAGGAAAAATCCTGACGAATACATTCGTGTGGTTCAAGAATTCCTCTGTTGTTGATGGTTACCACCTGTACGTGAAAGGTGTAAGGGGTTGGTGATTGATGGTATTTATTGCACCCGCTATTGTGAGCGTCGGGGTAAAAAGAGACAGATGAGCACAGTGTTTTAACCCAAATTTGAAAATATTTCATTGACAAGGAAAAAGTGTGACCCATCCATGGTGTACCCCACCTCTCGCCCAATGCCAGGTGGGATAGGCCCACCCCCCCCCCCCGACCCTTAACGGATAAGCAGTACAGAAAATGCATGGATGGATGAAAGGGAAAAGTAGTCAGTAGTTGTCATACTGCTGGCACGTTTGACAAACTGTAAAAACTAGGTGCTCCCATTGCAAACAATCAAAAATACATACTCAGGCCTTGGGAAAGAAGGCTTTGGTGTCCACATGGCTACCAAAGCCTGTATTGTGGTACAAATTGGGATCCTGCAATTAACATTGTAATCAGTTTGCAGCACTCACACATAGACATATGTGTTCTGGGCACCCAGCCAGAGACACTCATGCAAAGAGGCAACCCACTGAGGGGTCAGCTTCCTCCATGCAACATGAAGCTGCATCTTTAATGGCTGCTGACATGGTGTGATTTCCTTCCCTTAAATTCCTCGCCAGATTTTTTCCAGGCTGTAGGTCAAGTACAGGAACTATTGCTGACCTGCATATTAATAGGCTCATTTCATTTGCTGTTCTCATGTATGACTGCTGTTTTTTTCATTCCTCACAATTGATATTTCAAGAGACATTTTCAAATTAAATATTATTCTAGTTAGATTCTTCCACCTTGAATACACAACACATATCTAACAACTGATGGAGTTATAAAATATACATTACATGGACAATCTTCTCTGCTTCGTATCCTGGAGCATGGCAAGCCTATTTCTTAATACAAATTTAAAAAGCAGGTAGCTCCTGCCAATAGTATTATAGTTACACTTGATAAATCCCCCTTATTTACGCATGTATGTGACTTTTTTAACCTAAGGCAGACATAAAAATCCCAGAATCAATATTTATAGAGGATACACTCTGGTAGACCCCCTGATCTGCTGCTCAGAGCACCTTTGGCTCAGCCAACCCTTATCCTCAGCACCATTTCACAATTAAGTTGTCGACAGAAGACAGTGGAAGCTTTCAGATTCAGCCTTGTCAGCCTCCCGTCTTCCTAGCAACCAAACCCTGAATAGCAAGGTTTTTGTAATGGGATGGCAGGAAACACACACCCTGTATGGTTACTAAAGCAGATTTGAGGGCCATTAATGGCTACATCATTTATGTGAGTCAGAGATTGGTTTGCTCAGGTGTTGTGCACACTCAGATACAGCCATCTGTCTCTACGGCTCCTGGAGGCCAAGCAATCTGTCACATGGTTTAAAGGCTGTGCCAAACTGGAGTGGTTGGAGAACCTCAGAATCACTGGTAGTGATACAGCCAGCTTTTATATTTGGCTGGTTTTAGCCTTATTAGCTTTCCTGTCCGACAAATTTTAGGATAAAAAGGACAAATGCAAGTTAAGTAAGTATCAACTGGTCCGGAGCGAATAAACTAGGCTGCATAGTAGTAATTTCATCAGAAGATGGCAGTAGAAGCATTGTTCCACAAGACTGTAACACGGAATAAAACAAAAAGACTAGCAGCCCTGCCATTCAGAGACAAAGTTTTGAATATCTGGGAAATAGAAGCAGCTGATTGGATTTGCAACTTCAGCGCTTTTTGGGATGTTTCTGTCAATCTTTTCTGATGCACAAATTCAAAATGTGCACCAAAATATGCCGATGACACCTTGACTATTATCAACTAATTACATACAAGTATCAAAACTTTAAATATGTTGCACCTTCACTGCCCTGACTGATGATGTGAATCTTTCAATATGAATCCCCCCATCCTCCTCCCCTCCTGCTGCTGCATGAAAATAATCTTATAAAGCTCAAAACATAACAGAACATGAAGTAAAAATAAATTGATGAATAGAAAATATTTAGTCTTATTTATTCTACTGCCGTCTGCTTCTGTAGTTGTCAGTAAGCCTTTCAATACCTTCTAATCAGTGTTTCCTTTGTCCTTCCATAAAATACATCCATAAGTTTTCAACTGTTCAGCTTTAAAGCAAGAACTGTGTGTTCACTTCTCTTTGATAGCCCAGCAATTCTCTGCTTAAGTCTAACAACAATGTTTTCCTAACCTTAAGAATTTTTTATGCCAAAACATACCCAGACTAAGTTGTTGACACATCTTAAAGGAGGGGTAGGCTCCCAGATTTCTATGTACTTTTTGTTATAATCCTTGATTTCGTCATGATGTCTCAATGGCAATCAATAAACCATGCTGTTTAAAAAAGGAAGCATCAAAATCCCTAATACATAAGGGATGCAGGGCCAAATTTACCTCCACCCAATCAAAAATGGCTACCAGTTAGATTTGTTGTCATGTTTAGCTGTCTATCAACAGCCAAAACCAGCCTGCACCTGATTGGGCAGCTTAGCTGTCCATCAAAAGGCTGAGACCTATACACCTATAGATTACCTATAGACTATAGCGGGCATCAACACCTTGTTGGATCGGTGTGGGTGAGCAGCATCAAGGAAGACAAGCATGGATCCAGAAGAAAACACTTCAAAAAGAAAAAGGTCTCTTGTAAAACTAGCAATAGATAAGAGGGAGTATCATAAAAGGCTCGGTGCAACGCGAGGGATTCTTGGGGATTCATTTGCTCGCTGGAGAGTCTAAAAGAATCAAAAGGTTTAACTACAGACGCACAAGTAGCAGCTTTTCTTTTAGACAGGTAAGAAACCAATTTGCCGAATTTGCTAGCTAGCTATCAAGGCTATATATTAGTGGTAATTTATTGTCAATGTGGGTTGTGAGCTAGAACAAATCGCTATGTAATGGTCGCTGATCTATTTAGTGACGTAGTTTACCGGGGAGGGCGAGTGGGAGTGAGGAGGGAGGGTTCATGATCAGAGTGTGCTTCAAAATGATTTAGACAGATTTATCCCATATTGTTTGTATATAGTGTGTTTTTGTTGAACTAAAAAAAGAAAATGAAAGAATTTGTAAAAAAGAAAGAAAAAAAGCCCAAAACAGGTGGCACCTTTCCCTCCTTTAAAACATTATTTTGCAACAGTGAATGTCACTTCAAGAGCTGTTGTCATTTACTAACAATGAAATTAAATTTTCAAAAACTACAAAATGGGTGGCACGGTGGTGCAGTGGTTAGCGCTGTCACCTCACAGCAAGAAGGTTCCGGGTTCAAGTCCCAGCTCCAGCATGGGATCTTTCTGTGTGAGTCTCCATGTTCTCCCTGTTCCTGCGTGGGTTCTCTCTGGTACTCCAGCTTCCTCCCACAGTCCAAAGACATCAAGAGGGGACGAGGCTGATTGATACTCTAAATTGACCATAGGTGTGACTGTGAGTGTGAATGGTTGTCTGTCTATATGTGTTGGCCCTGTAATGGACTGGTGACCTGTCCAGGGTGAACCACACCTCTCACCCAAAGGTTGCTGCTGGGATAGGCTCCAGCTCCCCGCGACCCTTAATAAAAATAAGCGGAAGACAATGGATGGATGGATGTGTGATGATTGCATTTTATTTTGATGAGCTGAAGAAATGTGCTTTGAAAAGGTTGTGGTTACTTAACGTCTTTTGGTGAGATCAAGATGACCAATTAATTTGTTACACAGCCTCATAAATAAAGTTCCTTTTTTGGTGTTGATGTTTTAGGGGACTCAAAGACTTACAGGTAGGTAAAGTGGGTATATTACAGTAATGCACTTATGACAAACAGGCGTCACAAAATAAGATTAGTAGTGGAGTTGCAAATAATGGAATAAGATACCCCCAATTGTCATTACCTCAAATGATAAAAGTATAGAAATCGACGGAATTATCAACCTTACACTTCAGAATTTTCTGTGTGATCCTGATGATTCAAAAATGCATGTCAGTGTAAAAAATCAAACATAATTGAACCTAGAAAACATGTCAAATACAATTGTTTCCACCAGCCTGACACAAAAGCCAGGGACAAACAATTGGATTGGGGTTATGTTGGTGTGTTATGTGTGCACACTGGCACAAATGCAGAGCTCAGCGGGAGGGTAGTTGTGTAACCTCGCCGTGGTGCATCCTCTTCCTGCCAAAACTCACCAGCTAGATTCTACCTGTGCACATGATCAAACGCTTCACACTTGGTTTTATTTATAATCACCTGCACTGCATATTTGATGAGTAATACTTGAAGTGTTATTTTTACAACTTAGAATTGCCAAAAGGATTAAGAAATTAATAATTAATATGAAAAAAAACACCAGATGGCTCCTAGTAGCTGTTCTGGTGATGACTCAGCTCAAGGTTTGGCTTAAACCTATTGATGGCTTCACTAAAATGTGCTCCATGCTCCTAATGACACTGTAGGTATGGTGGTGTTGATTGTTTTAACTGAGGCCTCACTCCAAACAACAATAAAACAACTTTTTTAACATTTACAGACCCCTCCATGGCTGCCATAGCATCATGAAGAAAACCATACCCTTCACTGTTAAGACAAACACATCCTCTGTTTGACATCAGTCCGGATAAATCAGCACCATAGAGATTTCAAGATGGCCCTGTTTGTCAACTCCACATAAACGTCCCTGAGTCTTTATAGTGGTATCTCCATAGGGACACGATTTGATAAGAGGGTTGCTAAGCAACTGCAACCTGGCTACATATTTTTTTTCCTCCAATTAAAAGAAGAAAACTGTCCTACATAACATATCATTTCTTCAATCATGCTGCTACTGTAACATCTATGTCTCAGTGAAACAATCTGAGCACATGACGTTTGTGTCTTATTGTAAATATATCCTTTCTTAGACATAATACAAAAAGAGGATGAGTATCTTATTAAAGTGCTGCTATCAGCAAGTAAAAAAAACAATCACAAGACTGTGGTATAAAATGGAACCACCTACCGAGGAGCAGTGGGTGTGCATTGTGGAAGAACTATTTGTAATGGAGAAAATTACACATGAACTGAGATTACAAGAGACAAAATCTGAGGATAAATGGGAAAAATGGACAGATTATAGAACAAAAGAAGAGGACACCACCATTACCACTGGACAATAAGAACATTGATATAAAGATGAGAACTAACTATGTATATGTATGAATGATGTGCCCTGACACTGTAATTGTTGATTTGTTTGTTGAAAGATTAATAAAAAATTCAATAAAAATTAAGTTAAAAAATATATATATATATCCTTTCTTGATGGGTTTTCACCAACAGTGATCACACTAGGTTAAATTAAAGTACTGCTAAAATACTAAACTAAAGGAAATAATCAAGGAAATTCAAATGCTCCCATAGCCAGACAAAAAGGTAAATACCCTTCTCTGTTCTGTGCTGCTTTAAAGAGCTGACACCACCTTGCTGCTAGTTAGCTTAGCATAAGTAATGATAGCAGATGGCAAGCCTTAGCATACTTATGTCAAAAGTCATCAGATACACTCTTTATGCACTTTGTCTTTGTTAATATAAGTAGGGTTGTGCTTAACATTTGATATCAAACATTAGAATCAGACAATGTTAGCATCAGACACATTCAGAACTACAGGCTTGAAAAAACTGATGGTGCAACACCTGAAAAAACGAAACAAAACATTAGTTGATAATTACAGGAGAATCTGTTGCTAAAAATCATGGCTGACTTTGTTAGTGAGGATGAGGATGATTAATTCTGGATGACTTTTAACGAAGGTATGCTAACACTTCCCTCTCAGTACCATCCACTGTGCTAAGCTAAATAGCATTCAGCTAGCTTGTGTGGGTGTCAGCTCCCCACTGCACACGCAAGGGATCTCTGTGTCCTTGTCTAGTTGTGGAAAGGATCGTAAATAAGCAGTTTTTCCCCGAAAAAGCTGTTTTGAGTTTAAGCTGTCAATCATATGTAATGTTGTACTTCATTATTATTCATTTATTATAATATTCTTACCACTCCAATAGAGAAGTAGTTATTGACAATACTGTAGGGGACAGGGTCTCCCTTCTCCTCCTTGTCATCAGGGACAATGTCTATGTTCCAGCGGTCGAGCACCACCTCGATGCTGTGCTCAATATCCCGAAGGAACTTCAGCAAGCTTCCTCCCTCGTAACCTGCCAAGGAGAACCACAGAGAACCAAGAGAAGACGTTCAGATTTCTGCCTGGATGTTAAGATTATGATGCTTGGAAAACACTGGACTTTGGTCACGGCTTACAGTCAACCAAATATGGTGGCCAGCTGGGTTGGTTCAGCCAGTATAGAGCATGTTTCAAATGGGGAACAGCTGTCTAAAAGCTGTTAAAGGTAAATATTAGTGCTTAAATAATTTGTTTCTGGAAGCTTCTCAGTTGGCTATTACAATACAAAAAGACAAATACATGCCTGTGTGTGTGTGCATGTGTGTGTTTAGCAAATGAAAGCTGCTGAGTGAAAAGTTGCAGCTCTTATGTGTCAAATTAAAAACTGTTAATATGCGGAGCACTTGTGCTGTGAATCCTTTGCCAGCCATTGATTTGCTGCAGTTTTCCGGGCCAGTAATTACAGCGGCTGCTCATGACTGCTTGATTGTTGCTGCTCGGAGGAGCACAAGAGCACTTTTCCAGGGTAACAAATGGAATTTTGTTAATAAGCTGCCAATATCAGAGGGCTTTAGGATATTTGTTAGGTATTTATCTTTCCAACAAATAAAAATTGATGTAAGAACTGGAGTCTCTGCAGTCATTTTGTTTGATGAAAATGTACCTTTAAAGGATTACAACCAAGATTTCAGTTAAAGTGATGAAAGGGAGGCTGGTAATGCTTTCCTTATCGCTGAAGCGTTTGATTTCAAAGATTCTGGCAGCAGTGGGGTAACTCTCCTTTTTCTTTTTCAAAGTACAAATTATGATGATTAAAGTTACCACATTTACCCTTCAAGTGCCTCAACTAAAAACATTCTGGTGGTTGATAATTGGAATGCTGGTTAGTGTTGATGGACTATCCATGGACCATCCCACAAATTCAGTATGTACAGTACATTAGTCCATGGACACGCTTCACCAATTGGGTCAAGGCCTCTTTGGGAACAATGGGCACTTAAGCCAGTGTCTTTCAGGTGGTTACAGACTGTCTGGGAACTGATTCATGTGTTGTGGTGCCAAAACTTTAGAAGTGACCCCTAAGGCAGCTTCATGGTGAATAATGAACATTTACAGTTGCAGAGATTTTCAAAATAAACACGAAGATCAGGCTATTCCCATCAGTCGCCCCCACCCCAAGCAGGTGCCCTGACTGACTGCATTATGTGCTAGAGCAGCAACCAGGACAGGTAGACTCATCTGGCTTCCCACCTGCAGGCATGTCTGCATAAATGCCCAACCTCGCTGGAACTAATATGGACACCAAAATGTTGACATCAAACCAGAAAAGAGGCAATGAATGCAACTGCAGGGACAGAGTAGAAGCTCTAATAGATACTGGCAGTACCCACACCTATGTGAACAGACAGGATGTCCCAAGTAGGTTTTGCAACCCTACCGGTCTGCTGGACACATAGTGACGAGAAACCTTACCCCACTGCTGACCTCTATATTGAAGTGCAAGGGCAGCCCCATCTGTTAAGCATCAGGGTTGCTGACAGTTTGTCTCTCCCTGTAGGTTTTGGTTGATGATTTGCTAAACACAGTACAAAGCTGCTATGTTGCTGTGACAAGGGCCTGAACTAAATATGCATTCCCAACTCCCACTGCCTTGCCCCTTTATGATGCAAAGCTAAAGACAGTTTTGAAGTGCGTAGTCAAAGAAGGCAGAAATGTAAACACAGCAATAAATCCACAAGTTTAGGCAGCTTCACATGGGCCCTTGGGATTGCACATACCCACAAACATAATTCTGATGCAGCAAATGACCCAAACTTGTCAGCTTATTTCTTGAGAGCCGGAGAGAGGGAGTCTGAGGTTGAGTCTGATAACAGACAGGGGAGGACTTCCTGCAAAATGGCATCCCTTGCCATCAGCATGGCCTGGACATGTTGTCCTTAAGTAATCTGAGATACAATATTTACTTTAGGTAACAAAGAATTTTTCCCCTCTTTCACTTCTTCGTTTGTGATGTCTGTTGGTTTGTTAAGTTACTGCGTTGTCACAGCCAGAGTTTAGTTCTGTTCAAGGTTAGCCTGTTGTATGGGACCAGAACTGAGTAGCTTATTTCTGTAAGAGATATTTTTTCTTTTGAATATTATTTAGTGAGTAGAGCCTTATTTTACAAAATCCATCTGTGACTTCTTATGCTCGGTCCCTTACAGGTTCCCACTGTTGCCGTGGTTTTACAGTCTTCTCTGACACATTTGCTCATGAATACAGAAGTATATGGTGTGTTGTGAGTTGCTGAATGAGGCTGTGGGAAAATATTCAAAATAGCAAGAGAGAGATTCACCTCCTCCCCAGCGTAAGCAGCGTGCCAGGTCGTTCCCTGTACCCAGAGGGAGGATGGCCACTGGAGGATGCCTGGCAAAGTTGGCCTTATCTGGAAAAACAAGATGATCAATCTCAGCTTTGGTAACTTTTGGTTGAAGTGTTAAAAAGACAACGTTTTAATTCTGCATTAGAACTTGGACCCACACTGCCATAGCAACAGCCATCATTTCCATTGGTTATGATAACATCAAATTCATTTACACACGTTACTCTTAACTTTTTGCCCAAAACACATTTCCCTTGAATGGATATGTTTTGAGGAGAAATGAGGCAGGCAGAACACATTTGTGTCTGTTTTACCATGCCATGATTTTAGGCACACACTGCAATGAATTTACATCTTGTTTCCACATTGGGACATCTGGAGTTGTTAATGTATAATGTATGGATTACGCCCCTGCAAGGCCACAACTGCAACAACAACGTCAACTGATAAGCTTGCAGTGGGGGGGGGGGGGCTCATTGTGTGCCTCTTTTAAGACCTAGACGCATGGAGTATCTGCTTGGAAAACATTGTGAATAGCTGCATAGAAAGAAAAGCCTGTTTTATATTTTACTCATTGCTTACTTTTGGCTCCTCCTTGAGCTACCACCTTATTGCAGTGAAGGAGTTTCCGTATCCCAATGATCCTCTGAGCTAAGTTGTAGGGGATTTTTATGCCCCTGGTAAGATCACCCAAGACAAACAGGTCTTACAGAAGGGACCAGACAAAGAATAGCTCAAAAGACCCAATAATGATCAACAAAGTTGCACCAAGTTTTCCCTCACCCGGATGCGGGTCACCAGGGCCCCCCTCTGGTGCCAGGTCTGGGGCGGCAAGTGCCAAGTGGCTTGGCCTGCACCCATGGGGCCTGGCCAGGCACAGCCCAAAAAGGAAATGTGGAGGGACGCAAGGGTTTGGGTGCCATGAGGGATGGGTGGCAGTCGAGAGCAGGGACCTTGGTGGCCCCATCCTCAACTGCAGAGGCTGGCTTCAGGCACGTGGAATTTCACCTCTCTAGTGGGGAAGGAGCCTGAGGTGGTGCCTGAGGTTGAGAAGTTCCAGCTATATAGTCGGACTCACCTAAATGCATGGCAAAGGTTCTGGGACCAGTTCTCTTGACAGGGGTTGGACTCCCACTCTTGCGTTGCCAGCAGTGAGAGGCGACAGGCAGGGATGGTAATACTTGTTGCCCTTTGGCTTAGTGCTTGTACGTTGGAGTTTAACCTGGTGGATGAGAGGGTAGTCTCCCTCAGCCTTCAGGTGGGGGGATGGGTCCTGACTGTTTGTTTGCACTTATGCGCCAAATATCAGTCCATAATATCCCTAGAGGGAGTACTGGAGAGTGCCGTGTATGAAGCAGCTGGGATGAGAATCAACACCTCCAAGTTTGAGTCCATGGTTCTTGCCTGTAAAAGGTTCGGGTGCCATCTTCAGGTGAGGGATGAGACCCTGCCCCAAAGTACCTTGGGGTTTTATTCACAAGTTAGAGGAAGATGGATCATGGGATCGACAGGCAGATTGGTGCAGCGTCTACAGTGATGCAGACTCTGCATCAGTCCGCCGTGGTGAAGACGGAGCTGAGCTGAAAAGCAAAGCACTTAATTTACCGGTCGATCTACATTCCTATTCTCACCTACGGCCATGAGCTTTGGGTAATGACTGAAAGGACAAGATCGTGTGTGCAAACAGCTGAAATGAGTTTCCTTCGGAGGGTAGCTGGGCTCTCCCTTAGAAATAGGGTGAGAAGCTCTGCCATCCAGGAGAAGCTCAGAGAAGAGCTGCTGCTCCTCCACATCGAGATGTGTCAGATAAGGATGCCTCCCAGATGCCTCCCTGTTTGGATTTATCTACATACTCGGGGCAAATGATTGGAATTCCATTGTATGACAAGGACTTAAGGGCTCCAGACATCTGTATGTGAAAGCGAGTCATTTGTACATCCATGTGTGTGCATTAAAGTACGTTCAATAATTCAAAGTTGATTCAGGAAGTCAGTGTGTCGACATATATTCACTTGTGCTGCTGTGCAACATGATTTTGTTTTAACTGGAGACGATTTAGATATTTAGATTATAGCCTATAGAACTGTGCAATGCCAAAGATGGTTCTTGTATAACACAGTATATCACAGTTTTGTTGTTGCACTGATGCAAAAGCACAGTTGTTCTCAGAGTTTCAACTAGCAGGAACAAGCAGAAGGACTTTGAATGAGCCAATAGATGATATCTCACCACACACACAAAAAAGTCAGAACTGCATGATGAGAAGCTGCTCTCACACACTGATGGACAAGTTGTGTAATGGAAGCTCTGCTGGTTGGATGAACCGACAAAACGGCAAATGAACCATGAGAGAAGTTGTTGTCGTGACACATTGTGCAAATATAGTTGTAGGAAAAGGGCATTTTCATCGCTGCTTTGGGGTTGAATATCCAATCCATAGCATTTTTGTATCAGATTTGATTCTATACATGCAGTTAAGACTCCTACTTCAGTTAGACAGGATTTTGACAGGACCTTACGAAGAATGCTGCCAAGTGGTGAGACTTACTGAGAGGCTGTCAGTTTAACTTTCACCTCAGTGTCTCTGAGATGCAGTTTGGCTGAATGTTTGCAACCTCTCTGAACTCATGACTGTTTATATTTGTTGGTCTGACAGACGACAATACAGCATTTACAATAGCAGCACAACCAACACAAACAATGGCTGGGGAAGGTCCAACTCATAGTATACAGCATTCAATTTTAAAATGGTGTGATTGTGGGTCAGGTCTGTACCTATGCAGTCAAGGATCCAGCCCACAGTGCCGTCACCTCCGCAAGCAAGCACCCGGAAATCAGGGACATCGTGGAAAAAGTTGAGCCTGAGAGGACACACGATCCAGTGGACATAAGCAACACATACAGAACCAAGCACTTAACAGATTGTGTTGCTGTTGGTAAATCTTTTTTGATTGACTGGTTGAAACAGTATTTTTTAAGCTCAAAATGATCAAATGACTTTATCTACTCAGATGTGTTCCCTGCTCTCCTTTTCCCGCAGACTCCACGCCCTTCAAAGGGACCTTTAATGCGAGTTGGGACAAAGGTGTTGATAGTGGCTTTCATCTCGCTCCATCACAAGACAGGTTTATACAGGGCATGACCTCTTTCATACCGACCACCTGGTCTCCTATAGTAACAGAGCGCACACCCTCTCAACCCTGTCTAAGCTACCTGAATCGAGTCCAAATAGGGACGTGAAAAAGTGTGTGTGGTGCTACAGGAGGACGATAGTGAGGATGATAAATTGTCTATGTGCCATGAAAATATTCTAGATTTATCTTATTATAAACAAATCCTATGATAAATAATAACTGATTGATCCTAGTAACATGTGCTTTCTGTTTTTCCATAGCCTGATGCAGCTTTGTCCTCATTTGTTGCTTGTTTTATCCAGTGTTTTAGCATCTGATATTTTCCACTATTATCGGTCTACTTGAGGCCTATCACAGCTACATTGTTTGGCATATATGTTTTCCAATATCTGTTGATATTAATTATTTTTTTTGCAGCACTTAAAATCAGAAAACAATTCCGATTGTGATTTTAAAACGGTATAGCTTTGTGTGGTCTTTATTTAAATGGTCTTGTGCTTTATGACGGTGTTGGCTATTATTAATAAAGTAAGTTTTGTGTTTCTAAAATTAGTAAATATAGTTGTATCCATACAAGATTGGTGCAAAATGAACATAGAAAGGGTCTGAGATGAGCTCCAAGATGGCGCTGTGGATGGCTGCCTCTGTGTTGGTGTACATTGTTTTGTTTTGTGTTTTAACTCTGTTTTGCGCAATTCTGTGTACATATATTGATACTGTTATATTTTTTTAATATATACATTATTTTAATTTTTGTATGCAACAATAAATCCACAACAAATTCCTCATACATGTAAAATGTACTTGGCAATAAAGCTTTTTCTGATTCTGATTCTGATTGTATTTTCAGTCCAGCACAAAAATCACTATAATGGTTGCACATATTGGTTATCTGGGATTTTCTTCTGCTCTAAAATCATTATCAGGCTGAAAAGTCACACATCAGTCAGCCCTACTTTCCACTCAAAATTACACAATGCCACACACTGTTAATGTATTGTTATGTATTGAACTCAGAAATGAGAATATATGAGTTTCCAGTTGGAAATGGCAAATTCAAGGATGTCGGGCTTCCTACTCCTTCCTACTTACTTGGGTGTGACATCACTCCCAGTGATGACTTTTGGGTTCTGAGGTAAAACAAGCAAGTCATGTGTCCTACGCTCTATACCTGCTACCATTATATGAGCACGCTTTGCCCGTATGGTGAGTGGGCCGATAGCTGAACGAGCAAGGGGACTGGGAGGCTGGATGAAAAGTGCACTATTCCACTGTGCTTGCATATCATACCTACATACATGTAGGATGCAGGATCCAAGTGTTATGATGAATAGTTTATCATTATTGGTGAAAGGTGTGTTAAAAAGTCTCAAAACTCAAAACATTTAATATATCTATGTAAATCAACTCACAGGAACTGTTAGTATTAAGTGACATCCACTCCACTATTCATTAAAGATGTTAAAAAAAAACCTATTTAACTATTATTTCTTTTCTAAGTCTTTGGTCTACATAATTTAGACCTCAGTGGTCTCTGCAAAAATGAAAGTCGGGGGTGTTGATTTATAATTTGACGCATAAAACAGACAGCCCACTCTAAAGGCCACACAGGGAAACTACACCAAAATCATTTCCTCAATGAGTAACTGTGTATTACAACTGAAACCCTTATATATCTGTGTTACGTTTGAATCGTTGGATGTTTTGTAGGAGAAACGTGTATCAGAAAAGAGGCAAATGGAGGTTTGGAAGGTGTGAAACCTCGCTTGTAATGGCTGAAATTACAGAGAGCTAACAGCATTCCCTAAACTCAGAGAAAGCCTCCTCTCACTTCCCATCCTGTTGCTAGGGAGCCATGGTAACAGTTGGTGTCAACTTTAGAAGGGTTAAGCCTCTATATGTGAGAAGAGACACCTCCCCTCCTCAAATGAGGTGATTACATCACCTCACCGGAGCTATGAAGAGGCCCCTGTGCTCGCACATGTGTTACTGGAATATTAGACCTGAGACGTTTGAAAAGATGAAGTGAAGCATGACAAAGGAGCTTCTTTGTAATGAAGTAATTACTGTAAGTCCCCATGAGGACCGAATGCTCACAGAGAGGAAGACCAAAGTACAGGAAATATTTTATTATAAATAGAATTAAAATTCAAATGAGTTGAAGTGTTGTTGTTTTTTTAATTCATTATAAAAATTGTTTCTTTCAGGCAACTCTAGTATGACTTAGATTTATTTTATTCTAATATGACAAAAATTACAATTCTATTAGGTTCAGTATCTGTTTAGCATCACAGTGACAGAGTCTTTGTATTTGATGCTTCATTTGTACTGAAGCAGAGACATGAGTGTGACACTTTTCTTACATTTGGTTTTCAAGAGCTCCAAATTGTGACTAAGAGAGAGAGAGGAGGTGAGAGGATGCAGAGGGGAGTGCTTCACCTTGAAGGTAAAAAGCATTTACACACCTTGCGCTGTGCCGGGCATTTTTCTCAATGAATGGACAAGAGGCACATCAGCATTCATTTCAGTACGAGTACTGTGCTGAGCTCTGACGTAGGCACAAATGTGCGTGTGTCAAGAGGTCAAATGCGCGACACGACAGTAATGCAGTGTTCCTGTTCCCCCTCACTGAGCTCCACAGATGCTTAATCTCATATGGAGGGAGGAGGTGGCCTACAGCTCCAGCTTCCAACATGAGCAATAACTAACCTAAATTATACATACAGGATGCCTTTTTTTTTTTTGTTCCTATCCAGCATTAAGACACAATCAAATTTCTATCCACCGTAAGAAATATTCTGACATGAACAGCCTTTGACCAACAGTAGAGCTGCTTCTCTATCTGTTCACTGATAATAAATAAAAGCAGATGCATGCAGCAGACTGACCTGAGCATGGGTCCACCCTGCTCCAGACTGTACACCTGCCGGGGGTTTAGCAGATACCTGAACTTCCTCAGCACGCTGGAAAAAAAACAAAAAAACAGACAGAACATATTCAATTTACAGTGAGGCCCTTTAGAGCAGCACAAACCAGGATGGTTAACTGGAATATTCAAGGTAATGATGACGGTTGTTTATAGAAAGAAACAAATCTAAGAAGAACCTTCATTTTGGAATAACCTGGCGGATCGTCATGTTGTGTATACAGACTGAATCAACATGTGGACATAGCCACGGTGACATCACTGATGTCACGGAGCTGGAGCGGAACGAGCAGAGGAGACACAAACAAGTCACACTGGTTGTGTCTTATCAATAGTTGTGTTTTAATCAACTTTTATGTTTGCTTGAGGTAGTGTTTTCTTTTTTAATCTTTTTTCATTCCAAACCTTTTTTTTTCCCCAGAAAAAGAGTAAAGTGTCTGACAGAGATAGCCTTAATGTAAATTAGCTTAGCTTAGTGCTAGCTTAGCTGCTGATAGTGCTAGCCCAGCCAGTAGCGTTGTGAGTGCACAGCAGGAGGGTGAATGTTTCAGGGGGTGCAGGACTGTAAAGTTTGGAAACCACTGGTCCACTCAGTTTAATCCATATGATGTGGCCAGTTCCACCATCTTGTCCATAAAATACACACTGGGTGGCCTAGTTTTTCCATTACAAACCAGCTCATGGAAACACACTGAATTTAAATGGAGCATTATTAATAACAAGTCAGCCATTTCTTTAAACACACATCACAATTACAGATGGACAGAGCCTTTGAACCTGAAAAGCGCCTTAAATTTGCATCATTTTTAATGACCGGCAGAGGCGACTCCACTAGTGGCAAAAATAAGTCACATCAGATAAAAGTTTGTAAGAAAGTGACTTGAGTTCTCACACGATCCTGACAAACCTCAAAAAACTTCTATCTGATGTGACTTATTTTTGCCACTAGTGTAGTCGCCTCTGCCAGTTTTAAGGCACTCTTCAGGTCCCAAGGCTCTGTCCATACTTATGCAGTCAATAATTGTGCGGCCAAAAAAGTGTTTGACATAAATTGACCACATCACTACAGACACACACATTTACAATCGATCCAACACAACAGGTTCATAGTTTTACTCTTATGAAGGTTTCAACTTCACAGATGACAACGTCAGCGTTGATACTGATGATTCCACTTTCTATGTATAACTGAGGTGGTACGGGGCCAATAATACAGCCTAGTTTAACACCACTTCATACGGACCGTGTAGTGAAATAGAACTGGGCTTGGAAATGCAGTATTCAGGGAAAGCTGTATGTTGGACCAAATTTGACTGTACAAGTGTATGTAATGAAGAGGCTCATAAATCTGAATTCCCTCCTCCAGATTATGGATTTCACTTCAGGGGAATATGAATAAAATTGTATTTCAAAAATAGTGAATGTGCGCAGCCACGAAAGAATTTGACTCATTGTGAGCGTGTTGTAGCTTTGCATTAATGCATGTGAAGAGCTTTTTGTGCATCCCACTTGCATTTTAAATAACCTGTTGCACAGTGGTGCTGCCGTTCAGGCTGACACATACTGAAATAAACATTAAAGAGTGACGTGAAGGACTGGAGTGTTTTCTTTGTTTGAATACTCTTCACTCTAAGATACATGACCTTTATGTTCCCGACCTGCTAATATGTACAGAGTTATGTAAAACACGCACTGAAACAGTACATGTGAGTTCATAGTTGACTATATTATTACAATATCCACATGATGTGGATTCAGAGAAAGACCAGACAAATGTGTCCTCTAATAAAAAGTAAGAGAGATGTGGACATAATGAAGTTGATTAGCGTTAATCTATCTTTAGGTGGAATGCAGACAAATGCAGGATAATAAATATATTGTGCTGATGCAAACAGAAACAGATCTTTTGAAAAAAAAGACGTGAAACTGAAAAGACAATGTAAATTGTAAAATGTCAATTTGAGAATTTAAAGTGAAATTTGAAATACAGGATTTCAGAAATCCAGAAATGTAAAGCCAGGTGGCACAGTGGTGCAGTGGTCAGCACTGTCGCCTCACAGCAAGAAGGTTCAGGGTTCAAGTCCCGGCTCCGGTACGGGATCTTTCTGTGTGAGTCTCCATGTTCTCTCTGTTCCTGTGTGGGTACTCTCTGGTAATCCAGCTTCCTCCCACAGTCCAAAGACATCAAGAGGGGACGAGGCTGATTGATACTCTAAATTGACTGTAGGTGTGACTGTGAGTGTGAATGGTTGTCTGTCTATATGTGTTGGCCCTGTGATGGACTGGTGACCTGTCCAGGGTGAACCCTGCCTCTCACCCAAAGGCTGCTGGGATAGGCTCCACCCCCCCACGACCCTAAACAGGCTAAGCGGAAGAAAATGGATGGATGAGACAGTACTTGATAGTATTGTAACATAACTACAGCCCCCCCCCCCCACCCTTAACAGGATAAGCATAAGAAAATGGAAGGATGGATGGATGGAACTGTAAAGCCAAACCCAGTTTTTATGTAAATGATGTGATGTCAGATTCATTATCCTTATTCAGATTGTGATTTGAATGCTTTTTTTTTTTAGTCCAAAACATGCAGATAGAGCCAACTTTATTAATACCCCCAGGAGCAATTGGTGAGAGCAGCTTGCTTATCACATACGTCACAAATACATTCAATAAAGAAGAAAACAGGAAGACAGTAGAATAAAACAGTGAGTAAAAGTAAAATGCCAAGGGTCAATAAATAGAATAAGAAAGAAATAGATAGAGGGGGTTACCAACATTGCCAATAAGATTTTTTTCAAAGTACATCAGTAAGAACATTTTTAAACAATGAGAGGGAATTTAAGATAAATAATATAATAAAATATGTGATTGAATTTCATTTTTTTATTTTACAAATATTTTCAACTGTATTTCTGTCCATATTAAGACAGAACATATCTTCTGGTTTGTTAGGGTTCTTACCGTTCCCCCTGTCTCCCTCCACTCTTGGGATTGACCAGCACCAGTAGTGGGTGAGTACCTGGGAGAGGACTGATCTGGACACACAGGGGACAAACAGAGTCACACAGTTGCTAACCAGCTAACCAGCCAATCAGCTGACTCAATGCAACTATCCTGATGCGTGCTGGGCCAGCTGACCTGCAGTGCTTGTCCGTCTCCAGGAGAGAACTTGAAGATCTGATTGATGTCATCAGGGCTGGTGCTGGGTGGCGACTCCCCTTCACCACGCTTCACCACAGAATGACGGTCCTGTGAAAGGAGGAAGAGGCCCGTGATCTCTTGTGAGGTCTCTTAGTCACACAATTATATCCCATATGAAGGATACACTTGAGGAAACCTGCTTTAAAAACACGCCTCACTCTTTTACCTGCATTACTACTCCTGCCAATCAGGACATTTCCATATTTGTGAAGTAAATCGAGTGTCTGATGACAGGTTCAAATATAGAATCATCTGTGAGTGTGAAATGTATGCAGGTGTGTGGTGGACATCAGTGTGACACGACTGGTTAGAGGGAAGCTATTGAACGGCACCATGTCATCCATCCTGACACCCCCCCCCCCCCACCCTCATTTACACCTGGTATTACCGTGGTCAGTTTCCAACATACTTTATGATGACAGCTTTTGATGGGGGGGAGATGCGGAGGCGTTTGATTTTATGTTTCATAATGTGATAAGTCTTCAGAGGCTCAGAGATGAAAGTAAGGGGGGAAAAAAAAATCTGATGATCTATTTTCTGATCCAAAACTGATTTTCCTGAGTTAATACTTAATAAGACTGCAGTCTTTCTTTTTTCAGTGCACCAACTTTTGGGCTGCCGCTCAAAATTAAAAAATCTCAGAACTTTTCTCAAACATCTTTCTTGCTCTTGTTTCGAAACAAATTAGCTACTAATGTCCATTTGTTGACTCCTTTCTCTCTCTCCTTACTCCCAGTTTTTTCAAGATTCATCTCAGGCTTTCTTATCTCACGGTAGTAAACTCAGTTACCCTCTCAAGAAACTGGAGTGCTGCAACTCTTGTGTGTGACAACAAAACACTGATCCTCATGATTTTCTTTTCAGTGCAAAATTCTTCCTTCTTGTGTTTCACTGATGGAAAAAAAAGAAGGAATTTCTGGCAAAACCTGTTCCATCTGTTACATAAACACAAGAGACAAAACAATTTAGTTACCTAGAAAATGGATCAGTAAGTCCCTGTTGTCTGTCAGAGCTTCTGTATCCTCAGCGTGGATGACATTTTAACGTGGCTGAACCTGGTATCTGATCGCCTCAGCTCAATCCAACAGTATTGAAATCACAATGCATTCTTCCTGCATTTACATCTTTCATTTACTGACTTTTTACTACCGGTAATCAGATATACAGCTACAATCCACTATCTTAGATGTAAACAACAGCCCACAGACATCCAGCTACTTATCCAGGTTGTGATGGCAACAGGCTGAGCAATCTAACCCAGATGTCCTCATCTTCCCTGTTTTTAAGCTCTAGAAGTGTCCTCAAGTAGCTGGTCGGATCGTCAACATCTGCTTCCTGTTCTCCTCCAAAAGGAAACTTCCAGAACACTATTGTATCTTTACAGCCTATAGAGTGCTGCTAGCATCACAGTGAGTTCCCTACACCAAAAACCAGTGGGATTTTGACAATGGAGTGTGGATTATTGCATGAAATGAGATCCGTGGCAAACATACATTTTTAGACTTACACGTTTTTTTCAGCAAGCTCGTCTTTACATCACCTTTGTGGTTTTGAATGCAAAAATAAGAAGTGCAAAGCCAGCATTATACTGTGGACACACTTTACAGTGAATCCAGGACGTCACCGTCAATAAGCTTGTAGCTTCTTTTGTTTTCAGCGATATATTTCAGATGATATTTAATGCCTGCGACAAACACTAATTTGTCGACCACCGTTTTCCGAAATTCAGGGGTGTGGTATTTACTGACACGTTTATGTCGTAAAACCCAAATATTTAAATGTCTTACTCTAATGTGAACAAGAGGCTTTTAACCAAGAACCCGTTCAAAAATCCCATTGATTTTGAGATGAGGGAACTGAATGTTCGACAATGTATTCCTGCTCTCCTCTAGAATGGTACAATTAGTTAACTGCAAGCATCTGCAGTATTTTTCATACTGCTGAATGATCGCAGTCACGGTTTGTTCAGATTATTTACTGTACAGTATGAAACTTGGGGATGGTTAATGTAATCTTAAATCTCACATATGGACAGCAGGGACAAACATTCTCACCAAGACAGCAGGACAGATGTAGGAGGGCAGCAGAGTGTGGTCCCTCAAGGCTCCTCCATCACACTCCGGCTTCATATTAGATGCACACTTATTATGGAGCTGGAGGAAGAAGGCAGAAACATAAGAACTGTGGGTGGAACCCATCTGTGAATTGACTAGTATGAAACGATTTAGAGGTTGTTTCATCTGACATGATATATGGCTGTGTGACACTTCATACACTAGTAGGAAAAAATATATCCTTTGTTATTTTACATGACAGACAAAACATGTGCAGGGAGGTGGCGTGAGTGTTGCTACAGTTTGACCAAGTCAGCGCTGACATCTAGTGGATACAGAGAGAACTGGCAGCAGGTGACGGTGGCCTGTAGAGCCCCTCCCTCTCTCCTGACATATTCTAACCACACTCCTAGTTATCACCGAGTTTTTTTTGTTTGTTTTTCTATCAATTTAATTAAGTTCTATTTATAAGCTCAAGCTTCACTGACCAAAAGTACAAGTTTTTTTCCACAGCAAATGTGAATCACAAACATAGTTCTATTAATGCAGGCAGAGACTCTTTAGGAGAAAAAGGAATTCAATGACTCTTTCTTCAACTTTCTCTATTTCTCCCTTGCAAGCGTTACTCCAGCTAAGCTAAGTAACAGTTAGCTGTCTGGTGGGGTCTGGCGTTCCATAATGCACTGACAGGGGAGATTTGTCTGCTTTTTCTGGCTCTAAAAATTATGACTAATGAATATATTTTCCAAAAGCTGGCATTTTCCTTTAATATTATTTTCCTCCTTCGTCAAAAATGTCGCCATCATCATATTTGGTGTTACATCCTACCAATAAACTTTTTTTTCCCCCAATTTATTACAAGTTTCATATTACCTTTTGGAATTTATGATGGAAAGACCTCATTTACATGAACTACACTTCACTTTTTAGTTTTTGGGGTTCAGATTTAACCAGAGGCTTACATAAAGTTTAAGGCCATTTATTTGAAAACAGCATGTGCAACTGGGAACAAACACAATGTCTCCAATTGGTAAAACTGATTAATCATGTGAATCACTACCCCGCAGTGTTAACCTGAATGCACCACGCACCAAGAAAGTTAAGAGGGGAAGTTAAAAGGAGATATTAACAACAATTAAAACAAGTGGCATAAAATTAGTAACGTCTTTTTTTCTACATTGATTTTCTCCTAACAGAGTCAGTAACAACTTCAAGAGTCAGCCTAGTCCCCCTCTCCCAAGAGACATCTACTAGAGCCCTCTCTACAAATGGCACCCAAACATCATGAGACATCTGGTCATCATGCTCTCCTCATGTCGGCTTAGAACCACACAGACCCAAAGACTGAGACCCCCAGAGACATCGACAAGCTACTTGACTCCCCCACATACATCATACATGTGCTGCTAATGCAAGAACATACAGTAGAGTATCTACCAATGTGTTTATAGAATTTATACACTTTGATTAATACTGCTTAACTAAGCTATATATTGTGTTTTATTATGTAATGAACTAGAAGTATCTCCAGTATTTATCTAGAGGTATTACTGTAGTACTAGCAACTCACAGTGATCTGACACCAAACACAGTGCATGCCCGTCAGGCCCTGATAGCACTTGATGCTTCTGTGGCAGCGATCACACTTGGTAGGAGAGTTCCCCTCGATCCATACATGCTGCATAGCCTGAAGGGAATAACTTTATTAATACAAAGTTTAATCATAACTGTCTTTTTATTTTATGAACTATATTAGTCAGTTATTACAGATGAAAATGTAATAAGCTATAAACATGTGATTTTTACAATGTGGGCCTCAGAAAATCCATCGTCCATCAAGAAATCAGGCAGCAAAAGATCAGAAGATATTATTACTTTTCTATGTGGTTATCCTGTTATAGGAATTTGATTATCTCATTAACCTGCGATAACAAAGCTTGTGATCGCGATCTCAGCTTCCAGATACATCAACTCACAGTAAAAAAGTTTGTTCTCTTATGTTGATTGAAAACATGATGGCAAGGCAGCCTTTCCCTGCTCTTTTACTACAAAATACAATATACAAAATACAAAACCTGTCATTTGTACTCACATTGGTGTGTCTGCGTGACTTGGCGTAGGTGCTGATACAGGTGGCGATGTCTTTGGACACACACCGTTCGTGCACCGTGTACTTGCATACTGAGAGAAACAGAATAAAAAGATGGCTTGGCCAAAGTAGACCCTCTTACATGTTCCTCATCATTTACATGACTAGTGCTTGAAGGGTAGTCCAAAGATCAGCCCTGTCTCTCTCTCTCTCTCTCTCTCTCTCACCAAGAACAAGGTTGGTGAATTATTTTCACTCCAAGCACATTAGTCAGATCTCGCATAAAACACAGACAAGATGCGATTACATGAAATATGATGTTGTTGTTGATGTTTTTAGCTGAGGACTGACTCAGAACAGAGTCAGACACTGAGAGTGAGGGGCGAAACTGGCAGAGTTGCAGGGACAGAGACAGAGGCAACAACAGAGATGTGCAACGAGATCCAGAGACTTACAGGAGCAGCAGAGGCCCTGCTTCCGAACTCCCAGCAGCATGGTATGGCAGTAGTTGCAGTAGGCTGGTTTATTGAAGTGCTTCAGACGCCAAACATGCTGCCCATCCTCCTGTACATTCTAGGGGAAGAGAACAAAGGGCAGATGAAGCATGGAAATCATCAAACAGTACAAAGGATTCTCAAGGTCATCGACCACCATTGTCAGCTCCAGACTAAAGTATAGTGCATCATACGTTCATATAAATTAACAACTTTTACTTTCAAGTCCTCGCCAAATGAGTTCACACAATATTCATAAAGCTCATAGCTGCCGGGGTTCTGTATTTCCGATATACGCGGTTTGTGTACGTGGCGACAGGAGAAGCTATACTGCCCCGTGGCAGAGCTGGTCACTTCAGGTTAGCCTTCTGCTAACTTGAAAATGGATACATAATTTAATCATGCAGCTCTTACAGACTTCCCAATTGTTATTGGACCAAATGAATTCGATTGCGACCGTGGAGTGACTAATTCCAGAGGGGTTTGCATGATGCTCAGAACAACTTCTCCACCGTTCCGGAGCTGAAACAGTAACAGCAGAGCTCCTTCAACTATGTCCACTAAGACCTCTGCTAACTTGCATGTGGAGAAATACTTTAATCTTGCTGGATTCCTGACTTACCAAATATTTTTTTGACCAAGTTGATCAAATTGCGATAGTGACAAAAGTCATTTTATGGGGTTTGTACAATGTCAGTTTAACATAAATTATTCATCATGCAACAGTAGCAACAGACTAGAACACAGCAATGTTCTACACATTAAAGTGAAGATCTGTATGATGTTGTAAATGTTTTTTCCCCCCATTTTACTCACTCACTAAGCCCCTGACATGTTTCTAGACCAGCTCTGATTATCAGGTTTGGCACTTAAAAAGAAATAAAACCCCAGAACTCAAAACCATCTTCACTGTCATCGAGTCAGTTGGGAGGCATGAGGTTGGGTGAGTTGAGAGCCCCTAACAGAAGCCCTGACATCTGAGGGATTGTACCCTCAGTGGTGCTCGTACCGTATCCATGCCCAGCAGGACTAGTAGGGGGATGGTGGTGAGGCCTCCTCTGATCCACTCCTCCAGTGTCACTGATCCGTCTCGATTGTAATCGATCTCCTCCATCATTTCCTTCAAAATCTATAGTGGCGGCGATATAAACCAAGAGATTTAACATGCCAGTGAACTTCCACAACAAGGGCTTTCAAAAAAGACATTTCCATTAAGTCATTATTTTGAAGTGATGTTTGAATGTTAGCTAACCCTGCTGATTAGCATGTATCAGACCCCTTCACAAATTGGAAGTAGATCGACCATTATCAGTTGGGAAATATGTCATATCAACAAAATGTCCAATATGCAACCCTATGTAGTACAGGTGCTAGTTTGTGTAGCTCTTGATGATCCACGTTTGGAGCTCTAAAATCAGCACGTCAACTTCCATCCATTTGCTATACTGCTTATGTGTTAAGGGTCGCAGGGGGGCTGGCTGGAGCCTATTCCAGCTGACATTAGATGAGAGGCGGGGTTCACCCTGGACAGGTCGCCAGTCCGTCACAGGGTCATCAGGAGCAATTTGGGGTTCAGTATCTTAATCAAGGATACTTCGACATGGTCACCGGAGGAAGTGATGCTTCGGTTGCTAAATGGCCACTCTACCTCTGAGTCACACTGACCCTTTGTCTGACCCAGCACACAAAATTTCATTTTGTTGAAGCTGCTTTATTTGCCTACCGGCCGAAGTTCTGTTGAATCCCATTCCAGATACTCGGCCACATGCACCATCTGATTGATGATGCGATCCAGCTCCTACAGAAAGACAGACACTTTTACCTTCTATATAAATGATCGCAGAAACCAAGATGAGGAGATGCTGGGGAGTGTGATGTGAACTATGTAATCCTCTGTTTACATAATCACATCAGCACGAGGATACGAACATGAACAGAACCATCACAAATGATCTCATGTAAACACAAGTGCTTAAGTTCCTATTCTTGGAGCTGCTGTGTGCCGAGGGCGAGGTAGAGGAGGGAGATGCAACAGCACAGAGAATGAACCCACTCACCGAGCTGTCCAGAACGCCGTTGCCATCTGTGTCATACAGTCGGAACATGACTAGAGGGGAACGAGAGAACAGAGATCCCATGGTGACTCAGACGCCACCAGATAATTATTGGCTCTGAGGCGCTATAACATTCCTACTCTCTCAGGATGGGGTTAAAGAAGTGGAGAGTGCTATGCTTAGATCCGTGCAAAGGGACCATTTAGGCCAGATTAGCCTTGTCACTCTGCACCAATGTGGCCTCGGATACTAAAGTCAGACTTGCACAGCAGGGCTTAAGCATGTTACTGACCTGGCCTACGTGGGAGGTGTAACCTCCATATCTAGAGCCCCAGGGAGGCAGCCAGAAAAGGAGAGAACAGGCTTGTTACTCTGGCTGTCAACCTGAGCTGAGACCAGCAGCATTCACATGCACACAACTGCAAGCGACAGTTGCTTCCACTCCGCGTCCCCCCTGAGAGGAGCTGACCCTCTACCTGCATCCCTGTCACTCACATTCCAGCTTGTCCTCTGGCGTTCCCCTCTCGAGAAGGGAGAGATAGCATACAATGTCTTTGAGAAAGACCACCTGGGGTGACGGCAGGGGGGATCCTTTCTGGGGTGATGGGCTCCTTCGCAGAGATAAATGCTTCTCAGATCCGCTTCTCTCTGTTGATGTACAATACAAGTGCTTAAAGTTACTCACAGCAGCCAAAAAATGAAGAAAGAGAGCGCTGGAGAGGAGGCTGAGGCAAAATTCTGTAGAGCATACAGGCAGGATGATGATGATTCAGACCAAAAGCTATCCTGAGGTGGGGTGATGTACCTGGAGCAGGGCGCCCAAAACTTTTTCTCTTAGTGGGCCACAACTCAAACTGAGTGGTGCACTTAGGCCAAAAGCTAGTGTGTATCCTGTTGTTAAAATGTCTTTTTTCTTACTTCACTTGCACCAAATGGACATCCTGTACAAAGTGTCATTCTGCTGCCTGTTAAATATAAATATCAGGTTTCCTGCATATTGTATATATTCAAATGCATAAGAACTAATAATCTTCTAACCCTGGCCCAGAGGGAACAAGTCACTTTTTTGTCAGTCTCATTTGGACGACGCTTGAATTACCTTGCACATTTGTTTCTTGGTTTATTTTTGAAAGTTTTCCCTCAAGTGTGTCTGTTTTGAGTGCAGGCTCATTTTCATTTATCCCGTCTTTGTCAAGTCCTCCTCCACTTAAAGTATCTCAGGTGTGCTGAGTGTGTTTGTTTGTTTTTATTTCTTTCTTGCTTCCTTTGAGGAGGTCCAGCACAATGCCATATTTTGGCAGCTAATTGTGGGGGCCAACTGTCCTGATGGGGGGTGCTACAGCAACTAAATTGAAAAATCAATTAATCCTCTGTCTGTGCTACAACTTTACTTCCACAAAAACTTAGCCTAGCTCCTCCCACACAGCAAACCTGCACAACTGCAGGGCAATATTTACATGCTTAAACCACAGTGGTTGGTGCAGTTCACCAGTCTGTGGAGGTCCTGAGCATAAAAAACCCTTGTGCTAGAAGTTGATGTTTCATAGTATGTACTAAGAGCAAGTCTAAACTTCAATAAACATTAGAATTAGCCAAATATACTATAAGTACAGTGATATTAGTATGCTTGGCACAAACAAATACCTGTGTATGTATTTGTAAACATGAATATGATTCCCTGTTCTGAGAGGTCATGAGAGGACAAATTAGCTAGCCTCACCTGGAGAGAGCCTCGGTGAGATGGGGGGCCGAGCAAGACCAGTGTTGGGGGTCAGAGCGTTTCTGCTACTATCTGATGTTTTGGCCTGGGCACCGGGTGAACGGTGGGTTCCCCCAGGCGTGTGGGCCCCCGTCCCTGAATGCTGCGATGAAGAGCGAGATGAACAAGGGGAGGTGGTGGCTCCAGTACCGGTTGTGCTCACCACACTAGAGTGTTCTGGTGTGTGTCGACCCATCGCAGACAGGATGCTTTTTCCATTCATTCCTTTTGGTACAGGCGGGGCGGGGAGGAGGGGGGTTGCAGATGTACAGTGGAGGATCAGAGAAAGGGGACGTTGCACAAGATCCAAAAAAATGGTTAATAGAGGAAAAGCTGTGTTAAAAGGTACGACACAAAGAAATATAAAATAATCAAAGTACAAGAAAGCAGCAAGAGACAGGAAGCAGGTAAACATGTTGAAACTACAAAAAAAAAAAAACAGCCAAGACAACCAGCAAGAGATCCACTGATCCACAGGTGGAATAACCACATCAACACAACACAGGAGCAGGAAGTGTTAAAGCCCACTAAGATGACCCTAATGACACACGGCTGTTGTTGCTGCTGCAGCTCGGGTACCTGTGATGGGGGCACAGGCCACTTCAGTCTGAATAGAGATACCAGCATCAATGGAGCGGGCTTCTACCATCAGTCAGTGTTTCCAGGAAAAGAGAGACAGCAGCAGGAATGAGGGAAGATTAGTGAAGAACTCAGAGAGGAGTACCGAGTACGTTCTCAAAAACATACAATTATTGCATGGTAGCAGCAGTACAATACTTTTTATTTTAGTGTCAAGAGCAGAAAAGTCCTATTTTGATCATTTCTGGCAGAATCCAGTAAAATCCTTCAGATGACATTGTGACGAATGAGTCTATATTCATAATACGATTAATTACAGCCATAATGTTTGTATTCCTCATGCTTCCCACCAGGTGGCAGTGCAGACTACATGTACTGTCTCTCTTTGAAGGTGAACCTCTGATCTCAAACACACATTGATGCAGCAGTCTGCTGAAATTCCTTGTCATGTGCCCTAATGTGATCATTTACATGTCAAACGATTTGATGAAGAGTGCAGTGATTTACACTTTTCACCATCGCCTGTGTGTAGACAAGTAGCGGGACGCATGATTGACACACTTGTGTACCAAGGCCCAAAGAAAAGACTCGCAGAACAGGAAATTCAAGGTCAAATAATGACAACCGTAAGAGAATTAACTGCCCACGCTGGAGGAAGATCAGGATTAAATAATATCCTGAAGATATTCTGTGACAACAGATTGCTTTGTAAATTTAACTAAACATGGAAGCACTGGAGGGGAATACAACACGGCCAATGCTGACACCATGTTCCTGTCCAGTGTTGTGCTGATTTTACTGGTAAGCTTACAGCAGATGTGTGAGTTTATTTCTCAGGACATATAAGTCTGTATCTCCCAGCAATCTCCACACAGTATGACATCAGTGCATTATTGCTTTTACTGATTTATACAGTGGCTGAAAGTACATTTACTCAAGTACATGGTCCAACATTAGGATACCTCTTCTCATGCTACTATATTTAACTTCAATATGAAACCTACACATGTAATGATGTTTTTACACAAACATTTAAAATCAATACAGTTTATCATACAGTATTGTACAATTTTATACGGTGAAATGATGAGTGCATTCATCATTAACTGACATATTTTATGTTTCCAACTTAACATAATTTAGGGACTGATAATTTCTTTTTTTCCATTTATTTGTAATGTATTCTGTTTATTTTACTTTGACGTTCAGACAAAAGGAAGGAAGAGTCTTTTGTGATGGTATTGTTTTCAGGATTAATACAAACCAAACAAACAAATAAACAATAATAAGCAGATAAATCAACCACGTAAAATGATTGCCGGATGTCCTCCACAAATACTGCACAACTTCCCTTCTTCAACTTCCCACAAATCCCCTTGTACATGAATGTATGAGTAATAATAATCTAATGACAGAGAAAAATCACAAAATAAGCCCTTCCACTTGTACATTTTCTATGTTACAGTGACCTATTTTTACTTATTTCCACCTAAATGCGAGCGATGCTAACTTCTGGCAAAGCCTACAAAAACATGGGTTCCCTCCAACACTTGTGCCAGAGAATTTTCAGAGTGGAGTGTTTCAGTGATGGGAAAGATCTGAATATTCCGTCATTATGTTTGTGTACTGAATCAGAATGTCAGCAGTGGGACGGTTTCAACCTGCGTCTCTGCAGAACGTCAAACCTGGGACAGGACAGCAGCTATTTGAGGCATTGTGACTCTGCTGCTGCCCCAAAAACTCACGCTGTCACTCACATTTCTCCTCTCCACACTTGTTGCCTCTTACTTTACAGACTTTATCCCAAAAGAGATGTATAACCCAGCAGTCCATCTGTCTCCTCAGCTGCTCAGTATTGAGAAGCAGACAAGCAGAAGAAGTGCCAGGGCCCACGCAGCACTCACATGCAAGGGCAGAGGCAGACAGGACGCAGCCCGATTCACTTCAATGAAACCATGTTTGCCTTGACCATGACTTTGCCCTCCATCTGACTCTCTCCCAGTAAAGAGGTGATGATTTTTAAATAACTGAGAGAGCTCTCTCTGTTGCAACCTTACATGAGGACATGTCCATTTCTGTATATGCACTTGGTTCAGCTTTAGATCAGCTCTTGCAAATTAGCCATGGCTAGAAGAAAACACCTTTTTTTATGAAGCAATGTCTCTGCAATTGTCAGCAGATTATTTTACTGACTGCAAACACAGGTAAGACAATCTGCCAGTTCCCTGAACAAAGTTTGTTGAAGTAAGATTCTGTTGTCTTAAAAAAAAGCCCTTTAATCTGTGATTTTTGTATTTTTTCCAGAAATTAGACCGTTATACCTCACAGCACTGCAGTGCTGAGTCAGCCAAATGGACTTCATTTACCTGACTAGCGTCAAAACTTGGAATGTCAGTGATTCCAAATGCAAGAACAACAACCAGGTATATATTTTGATTACTAAATTTAATTCAGTAATTACATTAATTAATTTAATAATTTAATATATTTTAATTCATATTTATATTTATCAAATTATATCTACTACAACATAAATTGTAAAAGTCAGGATTTAAAAAAAAAATTACACCTTCATAAAGATTTCATAGGAGGAAAAACCACTTCATGAAGTCCTGGCTGATTTAAAGAGCTACAATTATTATGTTATTATCTTTTTGTTATTATTAAAACCATTGGTGAGATTAATTTTGTTAAATGGCTTTTTCATTTTTTTGAATTGAGGATTGCTGTGTCATGGTGTTGGGTGGGAGGAGTGTGGGGTTACAGAGTTGAATGATGAAGTAAAAATTTTATATACATATATATAAATAAATACATATATATATATATATATATATATATATATATATACTGTATTTATATTTTTAATTATAATTTAATATTTATTATACTCAGGTATGGAGAGACATGTTCGCCAGCTAGCTAGCATGCATGGGTTGTAGCATCCGTGTTAGCACTCATGCCTAACAAACGTGAGGTTGTGAGCGTGGTTCCCTCTATTTTCCTATACACAAAGTACTCATGCAGATTGCCTCTCATTGCATGCTTTTACACACTGATGACTCCACATACAAAGTGAGAACCTGCCCACAGGGGGGCAGCATTCCATGTCTTGATTACAAACAATTAAATATTTAGATTCTGAGACCCTAAATGTCACAGTTTTTATTTTCACAATCATTGCAATTGGAAGTAATTTTGAAGTATTTGAGTCGTTGATGCATCAAAAGGCGTGAGGCGTGCCTCGAGGACAGAGCTCTCTGACTTGTATGCTGTACTATATGAAAAGAGCTTACCCAGCAAGCTGGTTCCTGCTCGAGACTGATCTGGAGAGCAGCCTCCAGTCTTGCTCTTGAAGGAGGTGAAAAGGTGCTGACACAGCTCCTCTGGGATGTCGTTCTCCAGGTACGTGGCCATGAAGAGCTGGAAGCCCTCATAGTCGATGGGCTGTGGAGGACAGAGAAGGACAGACGCTTTAACAGAACTCGTCAGGCGCACATGTGGTGATACTAACAGTCACAGACAGCTGATGTGATGAACTTTTTGGTTCAAGTTGTACAGCCGTAAAATGCAACACTTCCTTAACAGTAACAGCTCCATGTTGAAATGGTTATAAGCCATTCAAGTTTTAGGTCTGGCGGTCACGTTAAATGTCCTGTCTTCAGGACCAGTCGGAACATTTCTCTAAGGTTAACAAGGGCAGAATGGAGGACTGGAAACTGCATCCTAGTGCTTGGAGGCCTGATTAAAATGAGGAAAGCAATGCAGACAGTGAAATGTGTGTTATCAACTGTAATCCCTGATGGAGACTGTTAATGCCCCTTCCATTTACCTCCCCCTCCCCTTTATGTCTGTAGTGACACTGAGCTCAACAACCACATGAACTTCGCCCTTTCCCGTTCACCATCTGCAGCAGATGACATGGACTTATGTTAGTGGAGCGAATGAACATGCAGTCCACTGACACTGACACCAGACCACATGCAGAGCCCAGCGGGCCGAACCTTACTTTGCTGAGAACGTCTTGCTGCTGTTAGACAGTTGAGATGATAAAAGAGGAGAGGAAAGCGGAGTGGGTGGAAGAAGAGAAGGGGTTATCGACTCTCTGTCAGGTAACATCTTCGATGGAGACGTTATTGGTAGACCTAATTTCTGCAGACCCTCAACCCTAAACTGAAAAGCCGGAAGTTATCTGGTCATACAATTCAACCGCTTCAGTGTACGTGGAGGAAGTCTTGACCCCACTGTTATTTTAGATTAAAGGTGATTTATCATACTGAAGAGCATGATGCAGTAGACTAAAAAGGTATTAAAGGCACATGCCAACATTTTCTATGGATATATGTGTATTTACCACTTTTAGAGCCAGGCAAGTAGGTAGAAACCCATCTCTCCTCTCTGTGTGCATTACAGACCCCCACCAGATGGCTGACAGCTAGCTTAGCTTAGCCTGCAACGACAGCTAGCAGTATAGCATGGGTCCCTTTTCTCCATATTGGTTTTTTCCTGCATTATTATGACTAGTAATGTACTTAATAGTTGTTGTGAAAAAAACAGATAAAAATTACAATAACCCGATGTAAAAAAGCTTTTTGTTTGAGAGAGGCCATGGCCATCTTGGCAGGAAACCCTGCAACCTGCAATAATTTCCTCCTCTCTCTATTTTCAGTACTCACATATCAGTTATCCTAAATTTTGGAGGTATTACAGGACGTGAGTGATCGTCATCATAGTGTTTAATGATCCAAGCCTTAATTCTTAGGAATCCTATTTGTATCACATAACTGCCGCGCTCACATGTCTTGTCTTCCTGCATAAATAAATGATGTTCTCATGTCAGTCTAGTTCCACGGTTACTTTTATATCTTCTCCCAGAGGAAGCAATCGCACTACTTCTATTTATGGCTCTTTGTTCATTCTATGGTCAAAGTTTCCTCTCATGTTTCAAATGGGTATATACAAACAAGTAAATACACACAAACTTATCGAACTTAAGTAAATGAGCAAATTAAATGAATCTTTTCCTTCCTGCGATGAGCGTTTAGTTCACACCAAAATAGGGCAAAGTAAAGCTAGTCCTTTTTAAACATATCAAGACTTATAGAGGAAAAGTGCTTCTGTGTGGTGATTTTGGAACTGACACCCATCACCGTGATAAGAATCCTCCCTCAGCTAAACACTCGCTGTTGACCTAACCTCAAGAGCTCCAGAAGCCAGACACATATTATTCATATCACTCGCCTCTCCTTATTTGGCCAAACAAACCACGAGATTTTAATTTGCTGTGCATCATGAAGCACAGCAGGTTTATATATATACACACACATACACACATATTTATACAGATACGGGAAGCCAAAAAAAAGCTGCATTGATATTTTTATATATTTCTCTTAATACATCAAGATGAATTTGTGGAAATTCTTGTCCTTGAAGAAACATTTTCTTTTTTTTCTGATGAGCAAGCTCACATTCTAGGCTGCCAATCTGTAAATATCTCCCAAGGGCAACTATGACACATTTGCATGGTTCAGTTCATCTTTTTCATTTCAGGAGAGCTGCTTGAGAGATTTGATTGACTTTTTTTTTATATTAAATGGAAAGTGGACTATTGAGCTACTGCCCTGTCTAAATTAGAATTATCAGGCTGAAAAAGATAGAAAAATATTTGTCATGAGTCACTCTGTGTAGTAAATGTACTGTACTGCTTCTTTTTTTTTTTTTTTACAATTATACTGCACGTCTTACCAGTCTAACAGTAGTTTCCTGTACTTTATTACTACTATTCATTGTCAGCAGGATCACAACATTATCGAGAGGCATATTTTCACCAAGCTTGCTGGAGGAAGGAGGAAGAACCCAACACATTTTGGGACAGAGCACCAAACTGTGAGTTTTAATCAAACAATGCTGCCTTGATGACAGTCAGCTGAAGACATTTGCAAGCTGGTTCCCTCTGGTTGTAGATATGATCCTTCAGCAACTGGCACAAGTCAAAAGCTAGAAGAAATATAAAGTTGGAACACATGAAATGACCACGTTCTGTTCCCACTGCACTACACGGTGGCATCATGGAAACAATACCACTGTAAATAAACTGGGATTCTCTTTTGGGGGGGGGGGGGGGGGGGGGGCACGAGGTCCCACAGCATTAACTAGTTAAATTAACTAGGCTGATTAGTACCGAGCATCAAATCACTTTTATCGGCACTCTAATTTGTAAATAGTCGTTTAATTCAAACTTTTAATACCTGAGTTGCAACTCATTTTTAAATCTGGAAAAGAGCTTTGATTGGAAAAATATCAACACAACTACTGATAAACTGGATTATATTTTCATTGAATGAAAGAAGCTTTTCATGTGCTTTATTTAATGTTTGAAAAGTTAATTCAAAGATTTGTAATGCTGTATGTAATCCAATCTTTTTTTCATTAAACTTTTTTTTTTTATCTGTACTGATAAAAAGTGGTACTCAAGGAAACAGTGAGGTACTACAAGTAGCTTTTGTCACTTAATAACAATAAAAAAAACATGAACAGCTGCCCTGAATGCTACACTAGTGAACCACCATGAAAGAATCCTAACTGTCCACTGACATGTGTCAGAGGTGTTGGAGCGCAACCTATGGCAGCATTGATGTCAGAATGCTGGAAAGGTGTTGGCTTAACAGCACAGCAACAAACAGTTCCTTCATTCTGGTTGGTGATTCTCCTCCAAAAGTAAAGCAGACACTTGTGTGACCTCGAGCGCATTTAACAGCAGGGAAACAATGTGGACATATTATAGAGTGTCTGTCTCTCAATCACAGAGAATCATGGCGCTGCTGTTGGGTGTTAATTTGTTCAGTGGAGACAAACAACCAGTGTTTCAAACATGTTCCTCGTTGTGGTCTGACCACTAACACAGGCCCTGAGGTGGTTCTACTGCAACTAGTACAACACAGTGATCACACGCACACACACACACACACACACACACACACACACACACACACACACACACACACGCACGCACACACACGCACAAGACCATGTACATTTTCAGTCTGGTTCTTATGGTGGCAAACATCCAAGCGAGCCGTTAGTCATGTCGTCACAAATACATGCTGATGCTTCGAAAGTAGAAGTGCTAATGAGGAGGGAGGGGTGGGGGAGGCAAAGGCAAAGGGAGATATAATGGAGTGTATACATGTGACAACAGCAGAGATGCCAGCACAGAGAGAAATGTGTTAATTAGGTGAAATGTTTATCCATTCTAATAAATATCCCGTGATCTATAATGTCCTTCCGCCGGCTGATTTATGTAACGACACAATTACTGCAACAGATGAGTCAAGCGCATGAGCCACACATTTCCAACACGTTACCACCTCTTGTCACCTTGCATCTGGTTATAACAGAAACACCACATGGGTGGGATGTTTTTTTTTTGTATAGGCTGCCATTAATTCAAAAAGACTACAGAATGTATACAAGTTTGACCCCCTTATGTGTCACGCAATGATGTTATTATTACACGGTGATAATTCTAGGAACCTGCTTGAAGGTGATTCCAAACAAGTAAGAGACATCAGGTGGTATCTACCATTCAAAATTACAAACCTAAATGAAAGATTGCAGATTTCATGGAAATGTGCCTACTCATGGAGGTTATTCCCTATCTTAATTCAAGAGAATATTATATTGATTTGAGGGCATTATTTCTTGATTTCACGTTCAGATTTTTGATATTGACTCTCAAAACTCTGCTCTCGCACTCAATTTTGCTCTGCTCGTGCTCAAACTGTGGGCTCGCACTCCGTTATAACGCTGCTCTGCGCTCAAGCACTATGCGAGTGCGTTCGCTGTACAAGGAGTGTCGCATACCAGCGGGCACACTTTCAACCGGGTTTATCCACTCCAGCTCTCCAGGGCTGTATTAAATGTGGTTCCCTTTACTTATTTTTTTGATGACGTTTGGAATAAAATATCAGTTAATCAATACACCAGCGCTTGTGCTTGCCATTACATTCGCTACATAAAGTATAACAATAGCTGTGTGGCACAGCAGTCCTTCTTGGTGTACTGGAGAAGAAAATGACGACACCTTCATGATGAACAATGAAACTAGCGGCGGGAATCTATCTGACACATCTCTGTCTCAGAGTCAACTCAGGCAAATTGTTTTTAAATTGATTGAAATGAACAACATATATATATATATATATATATATATATTTTTTTTTTTTTTTTGATAATATACCTGGTGTTGTACATCACGTCAACACGTAATCAACACGGACACAAAGAGCAGGGACAATGTGATTGGTCAATACTAGGAAGGAAATCTGCGGAGCAGCATTATAATGGAGTGAGAGCACACAGTTTGAGCACGAGCAGGGCAAGTTTGAGTGGGAGAGCAGAGTTTTGAGAGACAATATCACAAAATCTGAACGTGAAGTCAATAAATAATGCCCTCAAATCAATATGACATGCTCTTGAATTAAGATAGGGAATGACCTCCATCCCTAATGTCCATTTTGTTTCCTGTTTAGTGTATATAAAGCTTGATGAAGCTGCTAGTTAGCTTAGCTTCTATGAATGCTATCACTTGGGAGTGGGAGTAAACTTTCTTAAAAGTCAAATATGCTTTTCTGCCAAAAAGGTTTTGCCTGCATTAATAGTACTAGGGTTGTGCTCAAAGACATAGTTCATCTAAAAATAAAAATAAGGTCAATATCTACTCATCCTCATGTCCATAGAAGATCAGATGAAGTTTTTTTTTAGTCTATAAAACACTGCTGGAGCTTAACAGGAAAAGGTGTCACAGTTCTCTCCAAAACCATTGAAGTCAATTGTAATCAATTTTAAAATATTGCAAAACACAGTAAAACCATAAAAATGCTACCAGACTGCTCGTCAGGAGTGATCCAAGTGCCGTTAAGCTTCAACATGCGTGTTGCAATGGTTTTAGAAAAGTAACGCTGAAGCCATGTTTTTAGCCTCACTGTTCACTAAAGCCCAGAGCTCCCCACCATGACATCATGTTTTTATTGCTCTTTTATTCATCCACGAACACTTTGTTTTTCTGACAGATGTTACTAGGGGGATTTGAGGAGTTGGCTCAAATCACCACGCCTGGTCAGGAAAGTAGTTCTGGGTTTTTGTTTGACTCTAGAATAACAACACCTCATAATTGTCCGTTTTTTCAGACCAAATTTTTAGCACAAGCTTAGCTTTGTTAATACAGGCAAAGAACATTTTGGATTGTAGTGTAGTGATGACTTGAGTCTTAGATGCTGATTCTTGTCTGTTTGAGGAGACAAGAGGAGGAACGGACTCATCACTGTTTGCAGCTTTAAACCTCTGGCTATGTTATCACACATAGCCAGAGGTTCTGAGTATGGCTGGAGGTCTTGCCTCCAGTTCATGCTGCATACACCAATGCCAATGTCTGACTTTGCAGACGGCAACCCAAATGTAACTCCCTCCACCTCCACAGCCTTCACCATTGCTAGAACTGAGAGGTTTCTCTCTTTTGAATCAATCACTGAGTATAGCAGGCTCTGGCAAGCATGCTGTGCTAGCGCCAGAACATTAGATGAGCAGGGGCAAGACGCCAAACTAAAATGCATAGTGTTGCAATCTATGGTTAGAAGCTTGAATTATTATTAAGGAAAAAGAAATGAGAATCAAAATGGGAAAAAATGCCAATATATTGGAGAGTCCAGGGAAGCTGCTCCAGCCACTGCCTCCAGCTGAGAGCTGAAACGCTGACGTCAAAGGTGGTGCTGACGGTGTGTCTACAACATTTATCTAAAAACAGGTGGAATGACTAAGCATTTTGGTGATTTGTATTACACTGAAGTATTACACAGAGAGTAGTTGTATCAGTGTGAGAATGAAACACAGACAGAATATCAAAGAGAATATGACAAATGGGATGAAAGCAGATGAGTGGTGGAAGGTGTAGAGAACGAACAGTGGTGCATGAGCACACATACAAACACACACGCACACACTCTCGCGTGTGCGCTCAAACACGTGCACACACACACACACACACACACACATACACACACACACACACATACACACACTCACCTGCTCAGGATTGTATTTGGAAAGAACTCCTCCACCATGAAACTCCTCCAGCACATCTTTCAGCTTCTTTGTAGAGTCTGAGGAGAGAAGAAGAGGAAGAAGAGAGGAATTCTTATTTGCTTTGATACACTTGGCTCACATATGAAACCTGAGCAGAGTATTTTCAAGCGAAGGGATCATATCAAAGTGTGCAAACACACACAGATTCCATGGTTTCCAATCTTTATGAGATCCTGTACCCTCTGAATCATCTGACCACATGTTGTATGCTTCCTCTACCTCCACATATGGGGCTAACACCACCTGAGGCTGGGATAGCAGTGCTAATATTAATACTAGTCTAATCTGAGCTGATGTACTGCATCCGATGCTGCTCCCATGGACTTAAGTTGAGATTGTTTCAATGATTTATCCATATTTGTGCATTATGCAACATCTTGGCTGCTGAAGAGCCCAGTTTTTTAACTCAGGAGAAAACGATCACACAACTATGGCACTGAGTGCACACCTGCAGAGACCCAGCTTGGTCTGCCTCTGATTGGTTAGTAGTACTGGCTAGTTAGATGGATCAGGGTTGGGGCCAATTTGAGGACGAGAAGGGATATAGGGGGGAAAACAGTTTTTGAGGTTTTTGCATAAAACCTGACGTAACTGTGCATACAGATCTTAAGTACACATTGCCTATTGTGACAATCATGGTGCAAGCCAAATCACTCAGAAGAAACGTCTGTTGTGATCAAATACTATGTTGTCCTTTCTATGAAGAAGCACCACACCAGATCCTTGTTTGTAAAAAAATCCACATATTTGTTTCTCTCTTTCAGATTCTACCACCCTCTCCTCATGTGTCACAGACCCTCTGTACATAACATCACCTTTAATGATCTCCTTCCATACATCACGTGTCAAACGTTTACAGGTGACAAATCGACACCAGTGCACAGGCAAATCACCACACACACACATATGCCTGTACACGCTCCAGACCTGATGCCACCAGCTTTCAAAACCACCCATCCATCCATTTTCTACCTCTTATCCTGTTAAGGTCATGGGGGGGCTGGAGCCTATCCCAGCAGCCCTCAGGCAAGAGGCGGGGTTCACCCTGGACAGGTCACCAGTCCATCTCAGGGCCAACACATAGAGACAGACATCCATTCACTCTCACAGCCACACCTACAGTCAATTTAGAGTATCAATCAGCCTCGTCCTCTCTTGATGTCTTTGGACTGTGGGAGGAAGCTGGAGAACCTGGAGAGAACCCACACAGGAACAGGGAGAACATGGAGACTCACACAGAAAGATCCCGTGCCCGAGTCAGGACTTGAACCTGGAACCTTCCTGCTGCAAGGCAACAGCACTGACCACTGCACCACCATTACCTTGAATAAAGTATTGTATTATTTATTTATTAGTATTTGAACACTGTCAGGAATGTTGTTTTTTTTAATGCAGGAATGTGATACAATATACCTTCGAATAACAAACACAAACTCTGTAATTTAAAAATAAAAGTTTAGCAGAAAAGCAGAAAATCATCATACTTATTAATATTAGGCATCTTTCTCACCGATTAACTAATATCAGCAACACAACCAGTTTATTGTTTTCATTAAAAATTCCGATAATTTTCCTCAATTAATGCATTCATGGTTTGGTCACAATAAACTACTACTACATCACAGTTTCTTTCAAATGCCGTCTCAGGGCTGTTTTATCAGACCGATAGACCACTATCACATAACGGAAAGAAGAGCAGCAGGTTCTGATACTTCAAAACCTCGGTTGCAGAAAATCACTTGAACAATCAAGCCAGCACCAAAGGGTTGCAATCAATTAATCAACTAATCAAATCACTTCCATTTGATTATATGTTTTTATAATGATATTACTCCCTCACAAGCCCCGATTCTTACTTACTTACTCACTCGTGACCTTCATTAAGTCCTTGATCGATCGGCTGCTTCCTGTCTTTTCTCACCTTCAGTAAAAATGAGACATTCCCATCCTGCAGGGGTCTTTTCAGTGGGCACATTTGTTTTGATCACAGTCCTTCTCTAGTGCAGCCAAGCTAATGAACGCTATAGTTTAGACCACAGTGACAGCATCATAACTGGGGTGAGGATTAACCTAGATTGCTGCTCTGTCCAGTGCAGGCTACTATGGACAGCTAAACACGTTACCATGCTTCCAGAAGTGGCATTTAGACTGTAAAGCATCAGCAGCTAGTATTTCTGGGAGTAACACCCAATAGATCAGAGCCGTGGTCTCAAGGAACACTCTTCTGTGACAGTTAACAAACTCAAAGTCTGGGGGTTTCCCCCTGCACCTTGATACTGCGCCTACAGTACAGTTGGGATTATACATCTATCTACATCGATACAGTATTTTACTGATCAGTGATCCAATTAAATTAATGTCATATCAAAACACTGATCTATACCATCCATCGTCATCTTCCGCTTATTCCTTACAAGTAAGGGTTCCGGGGGGGCTGGAGCCTATCCCAGCATCTACGGGCGAGAGGCGGGGTACACCCTGGACAGGTCACTGATCTATACCACCATATCTTAAAAAGGCATCTATGTAAAACTTCAATTAAAAGCAGAGTTCAAAGGAGATACCTGTCCAGCATAGTGTTAATACACATTTTTGGTAAATGAAGGTCAGTCTCAATTAGAAGTCTCCAAATGTTTATTATAATTTGTGCCAGCGTCATAAAGATTCAGGAGGCTCACTTTTGTGTCATTTTAATTCACTCCAGAGTGATACTCCTCTCAGACACTTTAAAATTCAGCCTGGAACTTCAATAACTTTTCAGACTCCTTATTCAGTTAATCCGTACTGATCTTGACTGTCTGGTATCAATCACAGGTACCTGAATCGTATCAAATCAAAATCCTGTCATGGCAGACTTTTTCATATCAGCAAATCCAGGATTTCTGCCCAAAGAATCTATATAATATCATACAGTGGTGAAACTGATGATATCCACCCCAAGCATGATGCAGATCAAGCCATACACATACACTAGACCCTATCTTCAACCAGACCAGCAGTCTCAGTACACCGCCTTTACACACTCACTGGCATCACCCTCCTAGGCATCTGCATTGGACTCATTGTAAAAGCCAAGCGCACAAAAGAGGGCAACGGCACCCGCTACAGTACATGAGCACTCCTCTGCCCAGAGACAGCTCAGCTCAAAGAGCAGTTTCTTAGAAGAACTGATGCCAAGACCACAGAATGGCACAACCAGCACAACCTGATGGATGGAGACAGGAATTAATGTCTCGCTTCCGGTCACAACCGACACTGGGCTTTTTACGGAACATGGAACCGCCTCAAAGGTCAGCACAACATCTAGCTGCATGAAATGCATAGTTCTGCAAATGCGTATGTCTATATATCACTTGCTATGTCTCTTTGAAATGAAACCTGGTGCTGACAACCAACTACAGGAATAAATCTTGTTCACTCAATTCCAACTTTTAAATATTCTCATTAACCATAAACAGGACCATGTAAAAGTGGGACCGATGCATCATTGATCATCCTCAGTGCTTTAGTACAACAGTGATGACCTGAAATAGTTCAAATACTTGTTATGGCCAGAATTGATATAGTCCATTAATTGACATTAATTAGATGTTTTTTTCACTTGACAGCCCTAGTAATGAGTAAAACATTCATTCTACCTATGGAATTCGATAGCTGCTGCCTCACTTCACAAGCAATCACAGCATAAATCATGTCTGCAGGTTATGACATTATTTTACTTTAGGCATAAAGCCTCACACACCCATACACACTCACAAACATGTCAGTTTTAAGTGGACAAAATCAAGTTTCAGAACCTCTCTCAGTGAATTGTAGTTTGCTAAAGACTGATTTCTGCATGACTGTGCAATTCCTCAGCCGACTGGTTTGTGTGAGAGAATAACACTCTATTTATCCTCCACAATGACAGAATCCACCATGGGGATGAAGGCAGGTGCTCTTTTGACTAGCAAATATTGTTGTTGGCCACGACTCTTAGTCTGCAAGCTATGAGCGACATTTTGAAGCAAATAAAACAACACAAAAATATGGGGGAATGATGTCACATCAATCATTCTAGCTTAAGTCCAAGTCCAGTGTTTGCATTGGGTGGAAGAGACCAACTATAACCCTGCTGTGATAAATATTTGTTTTCAAACCAACATATTTCCTCTGTAATGACTTTCAACATCTTAGCAACAGAAACAAGCACGTCATCTGTGAAGATCTACAAGAACAAATGGATCTCCATGCAGCCTTCTACATACGCAAATAATCATAGACAAATAAAAATCGAACCTGTACATTATACACCACTACCCATCCATCTATTCTCTATACCACTTATCCATTCAGGGTTGCAGGGGGGGTCTATCCCAGCTGACATGGGCAAGAGGTGGGGTTCACCCTGGACAGGTCCGTTGCAGGCCATCAGGAGCAATTAGGGGCTCAGTATCTTGCTCAAGGATACTTGGACATGGTCACCGGGGGAAGCGAGGATCGAACCAGTGACCCTTCTGTTGCTAGACGGCCACTCTACCTCCGAGCCATGCCGCCCTATACACCACTAGCGTGCCACTTTTTCAAATTTATTTCTTATGTTACAAAAATCTGTTCCGCTGTTTATAATGCTCAAAAAAACTGGGTGGTAATTGAGAACTAATATTGTAGGCCTGTTTAGCAGTTCAACACAGGTGTATATCATTGCATAAATTTTGGCCCCCCTCCACTCATCAAGGTCAGGACTCTGGTACGCGAAAGCTCACTAGAATGGCTGTGATACATTAAATGCAACGGGGTCACACTAGTTTTATCAGTTATGCTAACAACAATACTTACATACTGTATAACAACTATGACAGGCAAAAAAGGTTTAGGAAATAACCACAGACATAAAAGTTTAGTAAAATAATTATTGGGTATGCACGATAACATCAGCACAGTGTTGGTATCTGCAGATATTGGTCACTTTTTAAATATACATCTCTCATTTGAAGCAGCACGGGGGTGCAGTGGTTAGCACTGCCACCTCACAGCAAGGGGTCGAGCACGGGGTCTTTCTGTGTGAGTCTCCATGTTCTCCTGTGCCTGCGTGGGTTCTCTCTGGTACTCCAGCTTCCTCCCACAGTCCAAAGACATCAAGAGAGGACGAGGCTGATTGATACTCTAAATTGACCGTAGGTGTGGCTGTGAGAGTGAATGGTTGTCTGTCTCTATGTGTTGGCCCTGTGATGGACTGGGTGAACCCCGCCTCTCGCCCGAAGGCTGCTGGGATAGGCTCCAGCCCCCCCGCGACCCTTAAACAGTAGAAAATGGATGGATGGATGGATCTCTCATTCACAGTTCTCTTTGATCATCAGTAACATCAGCAACAATAACTTATCCAAATTATTTGTAAATTATGAGTGACATGGCTGTCAAATTCACAGTGTTTACAGGTTTTTCAGTATGTACAGTATGTGAATGTGTATTTTACCAAAATACATACTGTCGCCCTCTTAAAATAATCGCCTAAGTCATTTTTTTTCAAGTTGTTCAAAGAACACAAACCAGAGACAAAACAACACAAGGAGTTGATTTAAGCAAAAAAAAAAAAAAAATGACAGGCAATTATTTGAAGAAGGTAAAGATATACAGTATGTGTTTAGATATTGTTTTTTTGGGTAACATACAATAAAATCTTCTTGTGCCCATTAGACAATGAATATCACATTATCTTCTTTCATTTGCAAATAAGACCTTTTGAACTGCATCAGATGCAGATATTCTGTACATGCACAGATGCAGAAACACGTCAGACGCACATCCAAAAAATAAAAAAACAACACCCCTTGGACACAAAAGGAAAAAAAAACAAATGTGAACATGTGGGTACTTACACTCACTGTACTGTTGCAGCTGGGTAAACTCAGCAGGGCTCAAACAGACCCAGCTCCCGTCTCCCATGCTGGCTGAAAGCCAGGGGTGGGGCTGTGAGTCTGGGAATGTGTCAGTCCACCAGTGCTTCTAACAGAGTAGATGGTTATCCTTGGGTCAAGTTGTGGAAGCAAACTGAGGCAAAGCGTTTTGGGGACGTCATCTCTGCCTTTCTTCAAAAAACTTACATTGATGGAAGGGGTGAAAAACTCAAAAATGTCCTGAGAATTTTGGGCAGACCAACAATTAATTTCTTGTTACTATAAAGCCAAAAATGTTTTTAAAAAAGTTTTAAAAAAAATTACCATTATTTAATTAAAATTTTTAATGACCGAATGTGGCTTTGAGAGGGGATAATATCAATTCAGATGAGTCCATAAAGATGTCTGATTGTCGTAGTAACTAACAATTCATGACTCAAAGATGGCCTGCGCTGTGTCAGCAGGCATGCAGCAAAAGTTTCGCACCTGAAAAGAGAAAGAGAAAAGGGGAAGGAAAACATAAACATCATCACAATTGTCAGAATAAATAGAGCCAGCAAGGCTGCTGGGCATTATGATATGATGTCATGATATGATAAACTGGCACTCTGATGGCTAACAATTAAAAGAAAGCTGCTTTTTGCTATGTTAATTAGATCTACGTGCCAGTTGTAACCTGCTCTTCCCTGGTTCATGCTACACAAACTCAAACCTAAGGTGAGTAGGTTAGGAAAGTTACTCCTCACTCTCTCTGTAGTTTGTATTTGTGAAGAGAACAACGTCATTTGACCGTGGTCAGCTTCAACACAGCAGTTTTTTAAGTTAGTTCAGACTGGCTCGAAGAATCATCTTTCTAAATAAAACATTCTATATTATACTTCAGGCTTTGATGTTCTTCCACTAAATCTTTCTGACTGTAAATAAATCCCACACAAAGACCAAACCGTCAGTGACTCAGACTGTGTGTAACTTTTCTTTCTCCCACTCAGTTCAGTGGTTTCAGTTGTAGCAATGCCAACTGGCACAGTTACACAGTGATTTGACTGACGGGATTTTGTTTAGATGTTCATAGAACATGTGATGAATGTGAGGTAAACATCTCCCGGTAGGTGTGCAGATGACACATTAGCAAACTGTCCGTCGTACAGTATTACATCGCACTGTTACTTTACTGTATGTTACATGAGTTACGTTACATTATGTTGTTACCCTACCTTACCTTATCTTACTTTACATTACACTGCTGTTTGTTGTGCTACCTTATGTTACCCTGGTGACATATGTCATCTTATTTTATATTGTATCTCATTATGTTACTTTATGTTATGATATAATATATTATGTTACTCTACCTTACATTAACTTTCTTTATGTTACCCTACCATGTCTTACCTTCCGCAACTCTGCTTTGCAGTCCATTACTCTACCCTATGGTATCTTACTTCACATTAGCTATGTTACATTACATTGGATTAAGTTATGTTACGTTTCTATACCTTACCTTAACTTAAAATGAGACTCACATAGTCAAAGAAAATTCTGACTCACAGCTGCAAATCAACATTTTCAAACTTGGATATTTGGGCTTTCCATGCATTCGTGTGTGATTTCTAGGTAAGATAGATGTTTAGATTAAAAAACTGGTGCTTGTCTTGGATATTGTGACCTCCTCAAATTACACACAAATCATTATACACATATCTTTTGTTATTTTTCATTTGAGATTGTGAATCTGTATTCTCTCCATTTCAAAGGAATTTGTTTCACTTTCTAAAATGTTCTTTTTAAGTGTTTTTTTTTTGTCCAAATGTATTTTTTCAGATGTTATGACCACACTGATGTTCATTCAGCGTGGGATGTCATCCAGAGAGGACCCGACAACAACAGACATGTTCCATGACAGCACAGCAAGAACAACACAGAATCTCTCCACACTTTAACCAGCCATAAAAGTAAAGCGCTGTTCTTACTTTACCCCTGATTATGCTCCTCCTCTCTTCCTCCTCCTCTATACTATCAGCTGCTCTCCTCAACCCCTGGACCACATGCAAGGCAGTCTGTTGTACGCACTAATGTTTACTCATGGTACTAACAAAGGAAAAAGGATGATCAATCTTTATGTAGTCTGTGACGAGAGACAGAGAGTGAGGCACGTGCCAATCAAGCGTACAGGGCCTCCCCTCAGTGCAGAGAGGGATTCTGTTTTGCTCATGAGGTTGCCCGGCAACTATGACGTCAGTGCAGCGCACGACAAAGAGAGACACCACGACAGACACAGGCAGAGAGATAGATGAGAGAGATCACAACGGTTACTGTGAACAGATGTAACTACGTGATAAGCATTAATTCTGGGTCTTCTTCTGGTGTTTGTCCTCAGGATACTACATCATGTTATGCAGGTCATACGCTGTACAAATTCTTAACACGATGGTTTAAAATTTGCACAAAAGTCTTATTCACTCTTGTTGAGAGTTACATGAGAAATAAAAGTTTGATGTCAGGTTTTAGCCACCTGCAGGGGGGAAGCAGGATAAAAGGCTATCTGTGTCTGTCCAAATCACCAGCATCATGCTGTGGCCTGTTTGATTAGTTTAACATGCAGAAATAGACAATGAGTAAAAAAAACCAACTTGCCATGTGGCAGCCAACAGAGACTAAAGCTTTCAGCGAAGAAATACGTCTCTGTCGAATCTGCTGCTTCAGTGGTGAGGCTTTAACAAGCATTAATGAATCACAGCCTCAGGGTGTGAAGAAATAAAGAGACAGAGGAAAGGAAAGGGCTTATTTACACCTCCACAGCGCATTGTGTTCATTCCAGCAACTTCATCTGTTTCCTTCTCAATGGCTGAAAAAGCAACTTAAGCTTTTGTTTTCATTAAATTAGCAAAAAAAAAAAAAGGAGATTCAATAAATGGACAGGACAGTGACTGACAGGGAAACAGGAAAACTTGAAGTGTGTGAGTCACGAGAAAATGTAGTCCTTTTGTAGTCTAGCATTTTGGGACAAATGTTGGTCTCACATTCATTCATTCACACAGCCATGCTGTCATCATCGACTTGGCTCAGAGGGTGACGAGTGGCCGAATAAAAAATAAAGAGAAAATAATAGTATGTCATCCTATCAAAAATCTGGATCAAAATCTCTTAGAATAAATTTTGCAACTTGTAGTAACTGTGTGATTTGAAATATTGAATATAAATCATTCCCAAGTACTTTCATTTTCAAACATAGCATCATTTCCCTTTACTGGCTGACAAATAAAGTTATTAAAAACTAGAAAAAGCTCACAAGAATCAATGCAACTATAATGATGTCATTAAAAAAAAAAATTGTATCAACTAAAGTCACGTTTTTCAGATATTGAATTTAACCCCAAAACTGGGATGTAAAAATTTCTGGGGTTGATTCTGAGTCCCAAGTCTGCTTCAATGAAGACCAAAGTTCCATGTCACCATCTTCCAACATGCAAGGGGAGAACCACTTGGTTCTCCGTGGTAAGACATGAGCACCCCTGAAAACATCATTTGGGAATTTTTAGGGCATGAGTGATGTATTAGCAGTACACCTTTTGTTTTTGTGATTGAATTATATCGTTCTGTACCTTAATCATAATGGAAAATACATCATATTAGGCAAATTTTGTGTTTTTTTAAATTTAAATATCATGTGTAAGTACTGGCTATGTGGCTGTAAGTACAGGCTGTGTGGTTCAGTTCCTATGAGACTGATATGTGGTTTGATGATGGTTTGATGTCATTATTAACAGCTAATTATTAATATATATATATATATATATATATATATATACACACACACATATATATATAAGCAAGTGTGCCTACATGCTGATGAGTCTTTCTTTGCAATAAAAGTCACACTAACTCCTCTCTTTGAGGCACACACAAGACCCCCACTCACTCTCTCACACACACACACACACACACACCCTAAATTTTTGATGCCAGAATCATGATGTTTTTAGGCTTCTCCATTCGTCCATCATGCTATTCTCTTTACCGCTGTATCTCAGGAAATTTGGAAGGGATTTATTTACATGTAGCACAAACATCCACATGGGCACAAGGATTTGTGTGAAAAGATTTGATCTGAAAGGAGCATTCTCTCAACTGCTTTGACACAGATATGGCTATGTTTATGCACAAAAGCACTGTGGTAGTAAGCTTAAGGGAAAAAAAACCAACAGGTCAGTCTCCTGAATCATTCCATTACCCCATGACTAAACCTACAATGGCAGGAAGTTGAAGAGGCACCATTTTCACTGTAGTTTATTTTTATTTAATCCAACACCACTTCAGTCTGCTGTTGTTGTGTCTGCACATTCACCACCAAAAAGGTCTTCCAAATTATGTGGCGAGAGCAGTGCAGCCAAATTAGGAGAGCAATGATGATTAGAGTGAAAACAGTGAGGAGGAGGAGGTAAGATTAACAGTTTGAGCTGCTGGAGGGACGACGTCATACAGGATGTCTCTAACTGACAGTCACCCCCTGCTGAGTTTTGAGCAGGATGCTGTGGGCTTGGCAGACCCTCTCTACAGGAAGAGTGTGTAGAGGACACGATAGCAGTAAGCATATGCTCTGTCAATGTCTGCTGCAGGAAGCCATAGGACATTGTGACCATATGATTAAATGGACTCTAACCGAAGCTTTTCTGTGTCAAACATCAGTCATTTACAGCACAGAGATAATCTTCATGATCCAAGCCCTCGCTAAATATAGACCCCCGCCATAACTGGGTCGGTAGCTTACAGAGGAACGGATCCATTCAAGCCCCATTTCACACCTGTGCTATGTGGCGGCGCCAACTGAAACAACCATTTTAGTTTTAGCTCAAATTCATTAGGAGTGCGCCAGGAAAGAAATGCAGGATAATTTGTGTTATGTTCTGATATGGAAATGGCTGTAAGGTTTTACACGCACGCAGATACACACACGCCCACACACACATGCACAGGTTTGCACTGTTAGGCTTATTAGAGCATGCCGATAAATTCCATTTATGTTATATATGCTCTAATCCTAGTGTTTACAATCACCAAGTACTGGCTTACTCTAGCCTTAACCTAACCTCAATTCACACCTTGACCCTAACATGAACCAGGACTCCATGAGAACTAGGGGTCCTGATAAGGTTAATGTTTTTACCAGAAAAGGTCTTCAAAAGGTGACAAAAACCATGGACACACACACACATACACACACACACACACACACACACAAAACTAATCATTCATGCAAATAAATGTGATGGGGAAGCACTTCTATTTCATAGCTTTGTGTTGTCACCCGAGAGGAAGTGAAAGACAACAAGTTAGAAGAGATCATTAACATTTCACCAAGCTTTCGATTGCAATCATCAAGATGAGTGTTTATACGCACACACAGATGACACACACCCAGCAGCTTCGCTCGCCACTCCCTAAACCAACACACAGTGACAGCAGAGCTTTACAGGCTCAGTGCTCTTACTGTGTCAGCTGAATCCTTCCTATTCATCACTGACATCTGCAAAACTGGTATTTTTTTGCAGGTTATGTGTGTCCATTCATTGTGTACATGCAGGAGGAATTTCATGACCACAAATGCTTTGCACACTTGCTGAGTCTTTCATTTGCAATTCCCTATGTTTGTTTGTGTGTATTGTTGCCGTCACAATCGCTTTCTGCACATTCGCAGCTTTCTGCAAAGTATTGCAATCAAACAGCTCAAGTGTGCGTGGGCTTAATTATTTACCCTTGAGACTAAAAGAAGGACAGTTCTTTCGTCTTCGACTCTGAAGCACCTGAATTACGTGCTTTGTTCAGTGATTAGCTCCTCTGATGGCTGGTCTTGTTCTCTGAGCGGCTAATACTTCACAATACAGGTGCATTAATAACAGACAGTTAATGCTTAGTTATATATAAGTGTGTTGAATAAGGATGGCCTAATCATAGTTAACCATTTATTAATTGTTTTGTCACCTGTATTATAAAGTGTGAAGTGTCCCTTCACTCACATTTCCCCCCAGTCCTCACAACCCTTCACCTCCCCAGTTTTCTGACCTGTGCTGCTCAAACCTGTTAAATTGGCGTACATCTTTTTACTTGGTTAACGAAGCATCAACTAACCCTTGATAATAAACCCTTATTGGGAAGTGTTACTAAATACTCAAAAATGTCCCATAAAAGGATGATTGACTGATCTTTACATATTTAAAGAATGTTATTGACAAGAAACTGCACATTTTGCTCATACATATTGTCTGATAATATTAAAGCGTCTCTGCTTTCTAACGCCTTATAGAGTGAGCTTTTCTCTCAAACAGACCTCCAAAAACTTGAGTGTGTGAATCTGAAACATTGTTTTGGCCCACTACCGCAAAATAGACAGAATCGCTACAACACTCTCTTTCTCATTGGTAGAGCAGCAATGTCCCACACTGGCATCTGGGAAATTGACAAATGTCGCCAGTGTCACTCCATCATCAAGTCTATGAGTACCCAGCCAGCAACATTGGCTAAAGTTACCTAAAAGTTCTAATGATGTCTCACAGCAAATGTTTTAACCTATGATTAAAGAACACCATCCATACATTTTTCCATTCACTTTCACAGCCACACCTACGGTCAATTTAGAGTATCAATCAGCCTCGTCCCCTCTTGATGTCTTTGGACTGTGGGAGGAAGCTGGAGTACCAGAGAGAACCCACACAGGAACAGGGAGAACATGCAGACTCCACACAGAAAGATCCTGTGCTGGAACCCGGAACCTTCTTGCTGAATGGCAACAGTCCTAACCACTGCACCACCATGCCACCAATTAAAGAACAAAATTTTTTTTAAAAATTCTAATAACATGAGGTCAAATATACAGTCAGACAGAATATCTTAACTGCAATTGAGGATGCATTATTATAATTATTATATGTATTATTATTATTTATGAATTAACATTCTCAATGCTTAATAATCTGTTTCCTCAAATATTTTTCCTCAGAAAGTTGCAGTTAAAACCACCCATCCATCCATCCATCCATTTTCTACCTCTTCTCCTGTTAAGGGTCACGGTGGGGGGGGGGGGGGGGGGGGGCTGGAGCCTATCCCAGCAGCTTTCGGGTGAGAGGCGGGGTTCACCCTGGACAGGTCACCAGTCCATCACATAGAGACAGACAACCATTCACACTCACAGTCACACCTACGGTCAATTTAGAGTATCAATCAGCCTCGTCCCCTCTTGATGTCTTTGTACTGTGGGAGGAAGCTGGAGTACCAGAGAGAACCCACACAGGAACAGGGAGAACATGCAGACTCCACACAGAAAGATCCTGTGCTTGAGCCGGGACTGGAACCCAGAACCTTCTTGCTGTGAGGCAAAAGTGCTGACCACTGCAGCCCATAGTTAAAACCTTTAGGAAAATTATTTAACTTGCTAAACACCCTAAAAACATTCTAAAACCTTTTTTTTTTCAGATACAAAGTATACTTTCAGGTAACCACGCTACTATATACTGTATGTCACAGGTCCACTCACTTACACCACAAATCTTAAATCAAAGGGTGAAAAGAATTTTCTAGTAATATTTCAAAAAAGAGAGATGTTGCCTCAAAACCTTTTTATTTTGAATCATTGGTTCTCATGCCCCATCACTTTGGTAAATTGCATCCAAGCAAACTAGCAACTCTGGTTCTAAAAATAATGGACAAGAATCACAATTCCAAAATTGGCATGTTCCTTTAAACATTTTTTAACTTTATGGTTGTGCTGCATTCATGTACTTTGAGAATTTTGATATTTTGGGGCTCCCTTTTCTTTTTTATGAAGGTAAATTAAAAATGTTATCACTATTTAGGCATTGCAGCTCCCCCGAGTCTGCAGAGTTGTGGACTCATCGAAACTATGCATAGAGGGCCCACAAACGTTTGTTGTTTTTACAGCCTTGATCCCATGTGGACTTAGCAAGAGCATGCACCAAAGTCCATGGAACTGAAAAAAAAGCCCATGGACTTAAAAGGTAATGGGTAAAATTCTCACAAACCACTGGAGAGAGAGGAATCTGATTCCCATCCCAGCAGGAGAAGCCCACTGGTACCTACCCCTGACCTGGACTCTACACCTGCTCTCAACACACGTGAACGGCCTCTGGAGCTGCAGAGGAGCAACGATTTAGAATATTTACTTGACTTAAACTGGGAATGTTACACTGTAGAAAAGTTCAAAGCTGCAAAAAAATCAAAGAAAACAATATTTGTCTGATTCGTAGCCAAAAATGTACACAATCACTTGAAAGAACATGTCACCATTAAGATGATGGCATGCTAACACTTCCCATCCACTACCATTCATTGTGCAAAGCTCACTAGCAGTCAGCTGTTCTTGAATGGTAAATAAAGACAAAAAGGGACTTTAAGAGGCATTTTTCCATTCTTACGTCATCTTAGACCTTCCTCTCCAGAAGTGGTTCAGCGTATTTCCAAGTAGTGATAACCGCCGTCAGTAAATATTTTTTCAGCATAGAAAAACAGCCATGTATTGTGTGTAACAGACAAGACAAGGGGCAACTGTGATATTTGATGAATAAATGCATCTTCAAGCGAAATGACAATTTCAACATGTTTAGATCAATTGAGCTGCAAATTGCACGTCTGCAATTTCATGATCCTAAAAACGCTGTCATAAGATATTATGTAGCTCTTTACTATCATTTTGCAGCACACCTAAACAGTGGTGAGGCTATTTGTCAGTACTACCTTGTAGTTTTTATAAATTACTACAGCGAGAGTAATGTTTTAATACATTTTGTGACGTAACTGTCCACGTTTTGTTAAACTTTCACTCTGTGCATATCAGGCAATGCATCTAAAAAGCATAAATATTCAATTTTAGCTACAACGTCTTGGACATTGTCTTATCATCAGTATGATATATGGTTGAATCACGGTGGGGTTGATACGTGCATGCATGGTCTCATCCTAATCAATGGATCAATGTTGAGACAGACGGTTGTTCATCTCCTCATCCATGTGATGAATTAGCGTGTGATGAAAGCCCCATCAAGGTGGCTGTCGCTTCCATCTTCACAGACCTCCACTGCCCCCCTAACCCTTTCAGGATGACTCCTGGCTTTGGTCTTCAATCTTCTGTCATTACAGAGTCGATTAAGTCTCCAATTGTCAAGTATTTATTGGCTCCAGCTCTGAAAGGCGAGATGGAAACATCCCTGGTATGGTAAACTAAGGGTACTCCTTATACAGAATAGCGTGGTTATGCTAACAATGCATGCTTACTTGCTGCTGCAGGAGTGAGCACGGACTCCTCTATGGCACAACACTGACGGGAGTGACAACCAATGGATACAAACAGAAACATTAACTGTCTGCACAGTGGCTAGCATGCACACTGAACACATACGCTGTCACGGGAAAGAGTCAATGGCGTATTTTTAGTGGGTTTTAAATACCCTAAAATAATTTGGGAATAACAATGCAACAATGACATATTGATTTCTCCATAGCTTCATTGGGAGCATATTTTTCAGAGTGGGGTATAACTCTGCCAAGGCCTGTTACTGGGGATTGGAAAAGCAAAAGAGTGAATTTGAACTGCAACTTTAAAATTTGTAACAAAGAGTTACGACTTTTTGTTTTGAAACAGTAACTTGGGCTACAGTCTTCACGAAACCAAACCAAACCTCAAATGCTTTTCAGAGACATTTTTTCCTTTTTTTCCCTTTTTTTTTTAGAGGTCAATATGTTCCCTGAAAAAGTCATGGATGGTGTACCAAGCTGTACCTTCTGGCCTACCGGGAGGTGGAGTTTGCCCCAGCTAAAGCATTCTAAAAGCTCCCGTTTAATGGCCTGATGATACCCACAAGCTGGAGGCAATATCTCCTCTAATTCTCTGCCCTCTCATCTGGTTCTTGCAGCTCAAGCTCGGGAAGAGAATGTTTCACGGCGAACAAGCGGAGGCTGTCAAAGAATAAATAACCGCAGCGTTTGGGGGATTGCTTGATGGGATGTAATTAGCTGTGCAGACTGGAGATTAATCACATGAAGTCAGCCGTCTCACACTAAAGCATCACTGTCAATGAGATAGCCTGGGAATAAAAGGGAGTGACATTAAGACGTGCAGCATATACTCACAATCCTACTGCTTGATTAGTTTTATAGCTGTGACAAAACAAAAGCATTTCTTCCCTTAGGCGAAGAAAAAACGGTTTGAACATGTGTGTAATGTTTGGTTTTCAGTCATTTTGGCAATTTATTATGTCATTTATTTTTCCTCATACCTTTTGCCACATTGACAAATGTTTGGTTTAACTTTATTATCATCGTCATGTCCCTGAAGTCTGAAAAATTTTGTTCTGAATCCATCCTCAATCTCATAAAACACACACATCCCATCCAGCCATTCACTCTGTTGAGCTAATCTCCTCAACTACAAAAGAACTTGTGATGCCATGTAGCACGGAAACCTCTCCACAAAGACCCATCTGCATTGCCGCTTCGGTTGGGAATGGGAAACGTCTTTTTGGAGAACACAACCTGGAATCAGCACATATGGGAAGCAAAACTGTGGCCAGAAAAGGAAAAAGGTCTGAAAGAGGAAGCGAAATGAAGTGAAAGCAATAATTGAAGTGGCGAGAAAATGCTAAAAATAGACGGAGAGCAGGCGACAGTGATGAAAAGTAAAACGGTGTGAGAGAAGACATGGAAGGAGGACACAGAAATGGGAGACAGTCTTTCTTACCTCCAGCTGCTCCCTCTATAGTCCATGTAACATCCCTGTTTAGTCCGTCACTGAACAACCAGCCAGTCAGTCAGCGGAACTGTAAGTCCGTGGCTGAACTGGACTGGCGTCTGGTTTTCTAGAGTCTGGTTCCCAGTAAGCAGCTGGCAGTAGCAGCCGAGTCCTCCTCTCCTATCTCACTCACTCACTCACACACACACACACACACACACACACACACACACACACGCACACACACACACACACACACACACACACAGCTACATGCACCACAGCAGCAGAAGCAGGAGCCTCAGCGGGGACAGCAGCAACATCCCTCCCATCCACTCTGAATTAATTAAGCCTTTTTTTTTCCTCCCTCTGCTGCCCTCCCTCTCGCTTTCTCTCTCTCCGCTCATGTGCGTATGGTTAATGCTCTGTGTGTGTCGTTGTATGTGTGTGCATGTGTGTGCGTGTGCGCGTGTGTGCTTGTATATGCGTGCGTGTGTGAGTCTCTGTGTATAACTGCTTCCCCCGCTCAGTTTCCTCACTCTCACTCTCCTCCCTCTTTCTTTTTCACTAATCAACGGCAGTGAATGAATCTTTTTTTCCACCTTCTGTAAGGTTAATCTTTCTTCTCTTGTATTTTTTTCTGCTCCAACAAATCAAGGAGAAGCAGAGGCTACTTTATATTTTTAAGTATGTATTTTATTTTTTATTGGATACATCCTGAAATAAGAATGCAGAAGTCCATGAAAATGAGCTTTAAAATCTGCCTACAATAACTCTATTTAGACTTCCCATCTTTACCCAACCCCCCTACACGCATGCTCACACACACACGCACACACACACACACGCGCACACACACATTCATCCAGCACTGTGCCAACCATTTTTATAGGTGACACAGCAACGTGTTGCGCTGTTGTTGTTTCAGTTATGATGTCACTGATGATTAAGCCAGCAGACCTATCCACCCCCCCAGTTCCCTCACTTCCACACACACACACACACACACACACACACACACACACACATGCATGTTTTTGTCTCATTTCATAGAATTCGCCTGTGCTTCCTGCCACTGTTGTGAGCTAAAAGAGCCACATCCCTAGAGTAACAAGGGGAGCATGCATTTTTTTCTCTCTCCCCTCATTCACATATTCCATCTTCCTGTCATCTGAATGTTTCATAGAGTTTTTGTCAATTTCATCAACATTCATTGTATCAGCTACTGACTGCGGGGTCTACAGTAACGACTAAAGGTGTGAGTGATCATGATATTGGAAACTCTTTGTCTGAGCAAATCCCACAGAGCAAAACTAAATGATAAAGGATATCAGCTCTCTTTGGTTCTACCTAAATAGCCCTGAGGAATGTGATTGTGTGGAAGGAGAAAATCACCATTTGCTCCCACAGCAATATGGAGAAAGGTCTGACCTTCACTGATAACTTTCAAATCCTGACTGTGGGCCTGTTGAACATCACAAATGTTACTGTAAAGGCAGAGATCACACACAGTCACATTCACACAGTCACATTCTACTAACTGAGACTTGAATACCAGCCCCACTAATGACAGAAAGTTTCAAATGCATTCGGGAACACAAATGTCATCAATCTGAGAAGCTAGAAAGAAGATAAAAATAGTCGATTGTTGCTCTGCCTCTGTTCTAATGGAAAGCAGATTGTTATCCTCTGGTTTATGTTTCAAATTGGAATAATTTAAAAACGAGATCATGTGAGGGATTTTATGTTTCATACCACGTTTATATTGCAGTGATTTAGTTTTCCTATTATGTTTTGAGGGAAATGTAACTGCTGCCTGGAAAATGTTCAGTGATAAAAACTCTTTTTTGTGTAGAAAGAGTTGCATGTTTGTTCTTCATGGATTACAGTTGGGACTGTGGTTAAGATTATAGCATCTGACTATAAAATGGACAGAACTTCCTGGTTTTAAGAGGAAAGCCAATGCGAAAGTACCTTACACCTGCATTCTTTCTAATTTCCAGCAGAGGGCAACTGCAGTGGTTGCAAAAAAAGACGGGCAGAGCACCACTTCGACGGTGTATTTTAGCAGGCTAACTTGCGGGTCAGCAAGCCCTTGGGTGATATCACACTGACTTTGTCTACTTCTAATATACAGTCTGTGGTTTTACAGCCATCAGGAAAACTTTGGTTGAGATTAAAGAAAGCAACTTTCCTGCTGTGAGGCGACGGTGCTAACCACTGCACCACCATGCGGCCCACTACTAGTAGCTGTTTCATATTTATCGTGTAGACAGTGACAAGGATCAATGAAAAAAGTATGGAAGCAATTCCCAAAAAACAAAAACAAAAACAATTTAATATGTGTCATTTGGGGCGGCATGGGTCAGAGGTAGATTTACCATCTAGCAACTGAAGGGTCGTCGGTTTGATCCTCACTTCCTCCAGTGACCGTGTTGAAGTGTCCTTGAGTAAGATACTGAGCCCCTAATTGCTCCTGACCCCCCTGCAATGGACAGGCAACCCCTGTCCAGGGTGAACCCCGCCTCTCGCCCAGTATCAGCTGGGATAGGCACCAGCATCCCCCCCCCCCCCCAACCCTTAACAGATAAGCACATAAGCGGTAAAGAAAATGGATGCATGAATGTGTGTCATTGTTTTTCATCCACAAAAAAAAAATCAGCTGTTGCAAGCTACCAACATGAACCCAGATTTTACTAGACAGAGATGAATATTATTGTAACCGTTCAGATGATGCAGCCATTCCCTTGTACAGGGCAGCAGCCAATTACTGAAACCATCTTTCAGAGGAAATATTCCTTCATCTTCTCTGTAGATATCTTCATTAGCTCCTTGTGAAATGAGGAAAAAAAAAAACATCTGAACAAGAAACCTCCTCTAAATGTTGACGTTTTATTTCCATTCATGATTGTTTCCAAATGCAGATACAACATGTGGGCTTTTAAGCACCCAAGTGATGAACTGAGCTGTTGCAGTACAGAAACTCTGTGTATAAACTCTAACTGTAGTTACCTTTTAGTTGTGGGCAATCACACATGTCCCATCACAATGTTTTACACACAAGACAGAACATCACATGTGGGCGGTCTTCCACACAATAAGAATGGATACACAGCTACAAAACAGGAAGTGGGAGGCAGTAATAAGGACCTGAGACAGATGTGGTAGCACGAGGCTTGACGAGGGCCAATAACAGGACACTTCAAGTGGCTCAGCTGTTGTGCACCCAGCTACATGAGTGATGTGTTCATCCGCCATGGCTCATGGAAAAGCTGTAGCGGTTGTGTTTTCCCATCTGTCCAGCCTCTGCACCAACACTTCCCCCACAGTGTTTGAATGAGAGTTTGCAATAATCACACATGCAAGCGCGCGCACACACACACACACACACACACACACACACACACACACACACACACACACACACACACACACACACACACTCAAACACACCCACACACACACTCTTCACAGCCTTTGATTTGTGCACAATTCATACTGGATCAAACTCAGGCCTGCTCAGTAACTGATGACTCCATTACCAAAATGAATGAGCTATTTTGTATTGTCCTTGACATCTGTATTCATTGCCCCATCAGCTAGCAGCCATCAGACGAGGTGAGGTCACATGAAAGCTTCCAGGTGTTTTACAGAAGTGGAAACCTTTGAGTATGCAACAAGAACTGGAACAGAAGTGTTACATCACAGCCAGCGCATGAAACAATTCATATCTACAATATTGAGCAGCCCGGACGTTCTCAGAGGAAAAAAATCATTAGGATGACTTTATCAATTTGAGCTCCCCTGAGCTCAAATTGATAAAGTACAATATGTTCCAATGTAATTAATTATAATGTGCTAAAACATACTTCCAGTCATGTAACAACACAACCTACATTTGTAGATGTTTTATGACATTCACAAATTCCCAATTGAACATTCACTTTTAAAATAGAGTTACAACCCCTGTCATCCTGTGATGAAGCTACTTACCTCCTCCTCCTCTTCTAACACGTACATCCCAAGGGAACAGGGACCGACTGAGAATCACTTTATTGACGGTCTTCACCTTTGGAAGGATGTGACATTTGCTTACCCAGTTTTGACTTCCTGTTTTCAGAGCGTTAATGCAACAGCTTCTCCAAATAGAACTAAAATGCTAACTGCTCAGTTCTGTTTAGATCCCCTATGAATAGATTATTTAATCGGCTCTTCTGAGATCTTCCTGTTAGTATCAGAGAAGATGGATCACATAATGGTGGTGTGAAACCAGTCATTTTTCGAAGGTTGTTGGATGCTGCAGACAGTGGCCATTGTTTATCAGCTGTTTCTATCACAGTGTAAGTCTGTGAGGAAGGTATTTTGGAGCTGTATTCCATCATAGATGGGGGACCATGTGAGGAATGTCAAAAATCCGAGAAAGAATTTTCACAACACAATAAACTTCTACAAGCCCTTCATTCATGGAAGGAGCTTTCATTTGAATATCTATACAGGAAAAGACAGGAATTTTGTAAGAACATTTCCTTTACATAAGCCTGTATTTCTTTTTTTTTATTAAGCAAGAGATAAATGAACATTCAATACATGAAAAAAAAATTATGAGAAAATATTACAATTTCATGAGACCTTTAAGTGGTGGTGCTCTATTTAGATTTCAGATAAGAAATGTTGAGCAAAACTAGGTAAATGTATCCATTAACTACAGCTAATGAGTAGTCGCAACAGAAAAGAGGTCAAACAAAGCAGCAGAGAACAGATGTTCACCGTAATGGCAGAACCCAAAGATTAGATCAATCATGATAATGGGAACTCTTTAGAAGACAGAACTAAATCCTACTGGGCACAGGGAGCGAGAGGGATTCAGCTTCTTAGAGAGAGAGAGAGAGACAGACAGACAGAGAGACAGACAGACAGACAGACAGAGTATATGTTTGTGTATCCGCGAGAGAGAGAAGTGTGTGTATGTTTGTGTGTATACGAGAGAGTGTAAATGTGTCTGTATACATGTGTGAAAGAGAGAAGAGGGAGATTTTAAAAAATGTGTCCATCAAAAACACTGCAACTCCTTATCTTGTCCATATACAATTTTATTTCTATGCACGTGAGCCTAAATATCAACTTTTACTGCATCTAATGTGCATATTTTTATATCTAAAAAAAGAAGAATCCAGCATGGGGACATTTAGGGAAGGTAATGTCAAACTTTACGCATAAGGTTGGGTGTCACATGGCAACCGTTGACGAACAACTAAGAATCGACTAGTGTTGCTAGGGATGTATTGTCAACATTAGTGCTGCTCAACTGGAGTATGTCACTGCCACACAGTCCACACAGAGGTGGTTGTCAACCATTTAGATGTCTGTCCACTTCTAATATTAAATGTACAGTCAGGAGCTGATCTCAACAAGCTTGCGCTTTCATGCGTCACATCATCAGGTGGCAGCATACATCCAGAGAGTTGGAGTATTCCATCTTATCGGAAGAAACTAAGCCATGCTAACTGATTTAGCATAAGCTGAGGATGAAAGCTGGTTATTTACATAACCTCTGGTCACAAACTGTGGTTAGTGAATGACTTAGTTTGTTCTGTGAGTTGACTGGTCTGGACCACATCCCCTCACACCCTGACTCACACTATTTCGGAATGAAATTCCTAGATTAGACCGCAAAACAGAGCCATTGGTTTTTCATGCTACTCTCTAGGCTCTTGGCTCTTATATTTTGAGAAGTGAAAAAGTGAAAATTGTAACTTTGGAGTGCTTGGTAACATTCAAGCTAAATCTCATTGTTTGGATCTGTTTTTGATGCCTGTTGTTCAAGGGGCCATGGATCGTGTCCGTGATGTCACAAAACCTCACAGACAAATCTGTCTTCTCACTTTGATCTAGGGGTCTCTGACCTCTTTCTACATCTAGATCCGTCTCTCTAGTCTAGAGCTCTCTAGATCTTTGATATCTGGCTTACTGCTGATCTTACCACTACACCTCCCACCCCTTGACCCCCTGTAGTGCTTGTTGTCTGAGTGGCTGGGCATGGAGTTGCGTGATGTCATGAAATATTTCAGATAATCTCTACCTTTGATTTCACACATTGTGCTTCTCATCTATTTTAGTGGCTTGCCTAAATTCAGGTTTGTCCTGTCATCTTTGATCTCTTCCTGCTTTGATCATGACATAGAGGCAGCATCACAGCGATCCAGAACCTCTTCTGTCATCTAAGACTGGACACTCAGAACCCTGGCTTCCAACTAAGCACCATACACCAACATAGATTTTGTTTAGAAGAACGGTCGGTGAAATAGTTGAGCAGCATCCGCACAGACACTGAGATATTTCCTGCCGTTATAGTGAGAAGATAAATGTACAAGTCAAAAATAACTCCAGGGAGAACTATAATCACTGGCCGCTTCATCAGGTATACTTGGTTCAATAAGTAGATCATTTATAAATCCGCAGACAAGAACAGGACTTGGTACTCATGATCAATCTTTAAACATTACCAACAGTTGGCTCAGCAGCACAAATACTGCATAGAATACTGCACATGACTCCAAAAGTATGTAATTTATAGTCTTCTCCGATCCAAAGGCCTCATAACAACTGATAGTGGCATCATACACACACTATCAAACTGCCAGGAAAAAGGCCTCAAAGGGACGATCCAGGGATCAGATTATGATGAATAAAAGTGTCAAAAGGGTCAAAAGTGACAGATTAAAACTGCTTTTATGCATTTCAGTCATATTCTTTGTTCTGTTTTTGCCCTCACATGACAATATTTAAATGATCATGTCGCCCTCAGCTATCACAGCGTGACACTGAACAAGGAGACAGAATTCAGCACGTCATAAAAGAAAAACATTTAGATGAAATCCTGAAAATTATTCGCAAAAACACGGGAGGAGAACATTTCAATGTGTTTTAGAGTTTTTAAGAAATGTTTGAGTTAAGTTAGTTAAGTTAAGTTAAGTTAAGTTAGCAAACATGATGGTTTTGCGACTACAGTGCAAACACATGCAGTGACAGTAAAAAACATATTTCTGAAATTTCTATTTGCAGATAAAATTAAATATATATCACCACACCCGGTAAAATTTACAGTAAGATACTGCATATGAGGGAATAAGAAATAAATATTCGACTTCAGTAAAGACAGCTTGTTACGGAAAAGACTGACTAGAGGAGCGTGTGTGTTTCACATACACGAGCAGGTGAAACAATGTGATTTCATGTACTCATTATGTCTTGATCTGAAGCATACGGCCTCTCGAAATCCTCCCAGATGGTCGACTAGTGTGGGTAGATGTGGGAGCAGGAAAACACAGGAGGAGGTGAAGGACACTAATATCAAGGATGGCTTTGATCTTACGAGCTAAATCCCTCTCTGATGTCACTGCGCCACTTCACTTCTCACATGCTGATTGTCAATGAGAAAACACGGGCGGTGTTCCGCCGTCATGACTGCTTGAGCACATACTGTGGGTCGGACTTCAGCTGAAGCTCAGGTCATCGAGCACAAACATTAATTCTATAGCATGATCCAGATTTTTCACGAATTTATGTAGAGGTCAGACAGAAAAGATGAAACGCTCATACATGCTAAATGTATAAGATGTAGGCTACATGAGCTAGAAATAGGAGCAGATGGGAACCCAACACTGGTGTTACAGCGCATTCAGTGAAATGATAGGAGCGAAGCAGAGCAGACCATCAGAACTGGCATCAAGGGCAATTTGTTCAAGTATCTGTACTAGCTGATCAAGTCCAGTATTTTCATCATGACCACCTTAGCCTGCTGATGTTGCAGCGCCGCCCTTTTTTACAAGTCTGCAGCATTTCATTCATTAGTATGAGTGAAAATTAGAGTCGGATTGTCAAAATGATTTGTGCAGACTTAGGAAAAAGTAAATTCTTGGGTAAGCGGCCCCTAATTGAAGTGATTTTTACTGTTGGGCAAAAATCCTGCAAGTAAAGCAACCAGTTTAAAAATAAAAGCTACCAGTTTACTTCCATTCGGCAAATTTGATACGAGGTCAATGAGGATGACAAAAACCTTTCTATGCCCACGACAAACGTGGTGACCCATTGTGATTGTTTCCTGTGTTGCTTAAATCACAGGTGAAAGATAATGATAAACAATAAAAAGAAAGGAGATTTGACGTGTCGATTTGTAAAGCAGAGGTGTTCAGCTTGCACTGCATTGACTGTTGAGCATGGTTGTTTTTTTTAGTAGAGGCGGAGATAAGTGGTCAGCCTTGTTGCCTCCTGCAATAATGAGTCGTGCTGCAACTCTCAGGCTGCCGCTAAGGCTTGTGTTGCATCAAGAATATTCTGGTGACACGCTTAATAATAAAAAATCCAATCTTGCCGTAGTCAAAAAATGCATGTTTATATTTGTAATTTCATTTTGTTATCTTGGAGGATCAGAACTTTACCTCTGAACCGTCTCAGTTTTTTCACAAATCATGCAGACTGAGTGCCTGTGCGAGTGATTGCCCAGATACGTACATCCTAGTATGTGTGAAGGTTCCACTACATTTATTACAGTCACCATACCCCTGCTGACCTCAGCTCCCCAGCAACCTCTGAATTATTCAAAGGTTCAATTATTTAATATTTATTACAAAAGAAAATGCATAAATTGGATTTAAAATATTCAAATGCATAAGACCTCCAGGGATGCTGCTGCATCTGCAATACCTACAGTATCAAGCACTCAAGAAAGGTGAAGTCTTTACTGAGCTAATCTGGCTGTCCAGCTTGATATCTTTCTTTATTTATCCAGGGATTTATTTCCTGACAACGTGTCAAATGTTACAAATGAATTAGTCCCTTGAGGGGTGCTGTGCTGGAGAAGACATCATGGGGACATCCACCATCCTCTAATGTCCACAGCAGTGTATCAAAGGTTTGGCTGGTTTGCTCCTTACAATTGTCAAAGCAGATTTTTGCACTGTAGGCGTCTTCTTCTTGCCCTCCGTTTTGCCCTGGGTGAAGGTCTGGGTGTGTCATTCCTACGTAAGAGCTGAGCACAGCTGATGGATATTTACACCGCTCACGCAATGAAGAAATGCTTGCTAAAACTGATGTAAACAAATGCACGGGTAAAATGTGAGAAAAATAAGATGCTTGAGGACATAGAAATAAATGCACATAATTTTTCCGTGTACTTGAGAGAGCCCTCCATATTGCTTTTATTTGAAGCATTCTTAGAATACCATGGACTACTACTGATCGGTATGGAATCATGTCACATCATGTTGGGATGTGCAGCCAACATGTTCTCATCTCAAATTACAAATAACATCTTTGTTGTATCCACTCAGCTTTGTGACGTCAATATATAGCAAAAAAAAAGTCTGCGTTAGGAGGGAAATTGGATTTTCAGCAGGAGATGAGAGGTGGATTCCTATTAGCAAAAAAGAATCAAGCCTGCAACTGCACTTTCTTGACAAAAATAGTTTCTGCTAACATAATTAGTTCTTTTTAGGATTAAAACACAATTATTTTTGCCATTAAAATGCTTTGGTCAAGTGTTGCCCTTAGTCTCTCCTGGTGAAGTGAATGGCTTTATATTGAGTTTGAGTGACAAAGCTGCACCTCATAGAGCCCCAAGAGAGTAATAATTATGTCAGTGTGACCATGGCAATTAAAGTGTTGCTATTTGATAACCTGGAAACAGACAGGATTTCAAGTTGAGCTCAAGGTGACGCTGCAGAAACTGCTCCTATGACCGTCCTTCTCACAAATGTGATCTCTTCTGAACAAGACCAGTGAACAGCGAGGCACAAAAACTGTTGCTGATCAAGACATGATGAAACGTAGCATCCGAGTCTTTCTCCATCTCACCCTCTCTGAAAGTGTGACTGCAGGAGCGGCAGGTTTCCTTCAATGTGAAAATGAAGTGAGATGAGCAGATGCGAGCGGTCAACAGCAAAGGTTTGCGCTTCATCTATGGCATTAGCAGAGAGTGGACAGCTGGGCCGACTGTAACAAAGGCAGTAGCAGACTGCAGGGTGGCAGAGATGTCATGGCTCCAGAATGGAAATGTCACAAAGACCTTTGTGTTCACAACAAGCTGACATTCAAAGCAGCCATTTGCCATTTCTCCAAATGCTCATCCCCAGTGTAATGTACAGAAATCCACATATCATGCATATAATCATAGCAGACACACACAAAAATATCACAGACAAAATATAGATCTGGATATTAGTATTCATAATACACCATAATTAGTCATGATGGTGTAAACATCATGCAACACGTCAAGGTTTTCTGTTTCCATTTTTGTGCAGACTCACAAACAGAGGATACACAAAATGAGACACAAGAAAAAGCAATAGTAGTTCCCTCAGCTGACATGTTTTTGTTGTCGTTTTCGCAAGCTCTGACTTTCGGCCACAATCCAAGCTGCTGTAAATTCTTAAATCAATTCAGGAAACTGGTGCAGAATCGTCAGGGGAGCAGTATTTCAGGGCTCCTGACACGTACCTTTCCCTGAGTAAGTAATAAGTTCTCACCTGAAAAGGATCACAAAGGAGCAGGAGCTGTGAACACGTGAAGCAAGATACATTTAATAACATCTCAATGGAATTTACAGTAAAGATAATATTGTGTTGCCTCCAGGGTATCAGCCATTGGTAGTCCTGTATTAGCAGTTTGTGAGAGGGGTATGGTGGGGGGGGGGGGGGGTGATAATCACATGATCTACATCCTCCTGAAAGATGCAACCGATGACGCTACATGTGACGGATGAGGCATGTGCTCCCCAGTGAGCCAGAGGGGGTGGAGCAATGACAAGGACAACTTTGTGGGATGTATTTGTGATGTACTGAAAGGAAGAAAACAGGTAAAAAGCTAAATAAAAAAAAATATGAATAATCCTTTTTTCAATATTTTACTATTATTGTCATTTTTTGAATCCAGAAAACAACTAAGTAAAAGTGGGTTTTATTCTTAAAAAATATATATTTCACATGATGAATCAAATTGTTTAAACATCAGGAAAAAGAGAAAAGAAGACTGATGTTGATCCAAACTTTAGAGAAGTGAATAAGCTGTGACATGAGAGGAAAAAGCCAGGGCTGGATGAGCAACTAGCAAATTAGTGATTCCCCAGCTGAATGGTCATTCGATTAGTATGGCCCAAGCCTTACAAAATCATGCTGGATCATTTTCCTCCATTTCCGCTGCTGCTCGTGTTCATTCCAGCTGGGAGTAGACACGCTGATGTACTGTTCTCCATCTCCCAAACGCTAATGTGATTAGCATGCTTCAGTTTACCAGCTCATCTGTGGAAGTCTAGATAACAAATTACAGAAGGAAAGCTTGACAAATAAACCCCTGAACAGAAATAAACAGAAGCACTGGCGCTTCTTGCTGATGTGCCACATTATAGATTTACACAGAGGTGGACACAATGCTGAATGTCTGTGCTTACTATTGTGAAAGTTTCCATGTCAATCAGTAATTCAAGTGCATATCAGTTTCTCACTGCTAGATTTAAGTGAGTGAAACTCAAAATCTTGAAGTCTGTCTTCAGTCAAAGTGTTTTTCTTCTTGTTCTCATGGTTGAATGTTTGAGCCTCACCGAGAAGTACGATGAGGTTGACGATGGGAGACTGTTGTTACACTGGCAGGGGGCCGTGTAAATGTTCTCTGTGGTCAGAGAAAATCTGATTTAAAGAGGCGGTCCTACATGCAGGACTTGAGACATCACAAATATTTCAGAAGCTGATCCTAGTCCAGTATTTGGTGCACACAGGTATAATGAGGAACTTCAAAGCCGCCAGAACACGAAAAGTTTGAAAAAGGTCTTTTGAGACGCAGGAGAAATGTCTTGTCCAGCAGTTAAACATGGGACATAAAAACTATTCTTTTTACTCCGGAAATCAAGGACAGTTTAAAGTGATCAATGTCCGAAAAAAGGCCTTCATTGTCACCAAGGATAAAAACTGTATTATAATTACTATTGAACTATTGAATTTGGGCTGCACGGTGGTGCAGTGGTCAGCACTGTCGCCTCACAGCATGGAGGTTCTGGGTTCAAGTCCCGGCTCCAGCACAGGATCTTTCTGTGTGAGTCTCCATGTTCTCCCTGTGCCTGCGTGGGTTCTCTCTGGTACTCCAGCTTCTTCCCACAGTCCAAAGACATGCAATTGGGGACGAGGCTGATTGGAGACTCTAAATTGACCGTAGGTGTGAATGGTTGTCTGTCTCTGTGTGTTGGTCCTGTGATGGACTGGCGACCTGTTCAGGGTGAACCCCGCCTCTCACCTGAAGGCTGCTGGGATAGGCTCCAGCCCCCCCCCCCCCCCCCCGCGACCCTCAATGTAGGAATAAGCGGAAGACAATGGATGGACTATTGAATTTTCAAATGGTGTTAGATGTGGCAAGATATAAACCGAACAACATATGGACAATAAAAAGTGTTTAAGCTCTACATAACCTTCTACATCAAAATGATGATGGAATTAGATGCTGAGCGACACGGTGGTGCAGTGGTCAGCACTGTCGCCTCACACCAAGAAGGTTCCGTGTTCGAGTTGTGGCTCCAGCACGGGATCTCTCTGTGTGGAGTCTGCATGTTCTCCCTGTTCCTGTGTGGGTTCTCTCTGGTACTCCAGCTTCCTCCCACAGTCCAAAGACATCAAGAGGGGACGAGGCTGATTGATACTCTAAATTGACTGTAGGTGTGACTGTGAGTGTGAATGGTTGTCTGTCTCTATGTGTTGGCCCTGCGATGAATTGGTGAACCCCGCCTCTCGCCTGAAAGCTGCTGGGATAGGCTCCAGCCCCCCCGTGACTCTTAACAGTATAAGCGGTAGAAAAATGGATGGATGGAATTAGATGCTAGGCTTGAATGTTGTCACCTGATGTCACAACATCCAAGTAAACATCAGCATTTAACAGACAGCTGCAGGGTGTCTGTTGAGACCCTACACAACAGAAATGGTCAAATCTGTGTCAGTAATCGAATATCTACTCAATTACTGACCACCACTAGATTTACACCAGGGGGAAGAGAGATAAAGCAATGTACAGTGCACTGCACCCTGGGCTGAAAGTGATGTCCGCAATAGTTCCTCTCCTGAGAGGAGGTGTGGTGACACACATACGCATAAATCAGAAAGAGCTCAAGAAGGACTGAAATTATTTCCTGAGGAATACATGTAATTTAATGACAACGTTCCTTTCAAACATTCTGCCTTGAAGCTTCATTTACTCATGAGATTATTTGAGAGCAAGATGAGTGCACAGATGGTAATCAGAGCTAATGGAGGCTGCCGTGCAGCCCTCATGTCCATCATATATTTGATGTCCAGGATTTTAAAAGTACTTCGCTCATAATTTCCCCCAATCAAACCCTCGGGACCTTCAGCTAGTCTAGCCAGAACCCACAAAGACTGCCCTTTTATTCCATCAATATACATATTGACTGTATGTTTTGGTATTGCTTTGCAGATAACTTCTCATTTCTAGCCACATTGCTTCACTATTTAAAGTTGAACCCCAAAGAAGGAAGCACTTGTTTCTATTCATCAGCCACAGAATTCTGAAGTGCTGAAGTGAGCAGGAGATGGAAAATGCAGGATATAAGTGTAGCATGAGCGTACTACAAGAGGGTGCACTTAGTTAAATCAAATTACCCTGACAAAGGCAATTCCACATCCACCAAAGTGTGAGGATAACATGAAGTGTTTATTCGTCACACACACGCACACACACGCACACCCTTGTACTTATATCTTTGTGAGGACTTTCATTGATGTAATACATTCCCTAGCCCCTCACCCTAAACTTAACCATCTCAATTGACTGCTTGACCCTAACCTCGACCCTAAACCCAACCAGAACCTAATTCTAACCTCAACCCTAAAACCAAGTCTTGACCTACAAACAGCCCTTTGAAGATGTGAGGACCGGCTAAAATGTCCTCACTTTCCAAAAAATGTCCTCACTCTGTCGTTTAAATATGTATTCTAGTCCTCAATATGTAGCAAGTACAAGAACATACACACACACACACACACACACAATAATCTTTAGTATCTTTAATGGGTGATGATGATGAAGATAAAAAAAATCAACAACAAGATGACACAATCAAACACTAATTGATAGAACAAAGGAAAGGACGCAGTTTGTGCTGTGATGCAAATATTAATCCAGCTGTGGCTTTTGTTGAAAATTCCTAATTGTCTTGGTTCATGTCCCAAATTAAACAATTCACTTTTGTTACAAGATTTATTTTTAGCCCTTAATTTTTCCATCTAAATAGGAATTTGAATCCTCCTATACCCTTTTGCCAAAAGTATGATCTTACAAGCTAATAAGAGTCCAAAGGCGTGTGCATTAACTGTGCCACACACATTTGCCTGACTTTTGAACCTTTGTGTCAAAACATGAATACGGCATTGTGGTTGTATGCCTCTGCAATGTGTGCCTACTAGACTGTTTTAATGAACTGGCTTACACGGCTTAAATCCTGGGGCCTGGGGGGGGGGGGACACACAATAATCAGGAGGGAAACATTTCCCGTAAAGGTAAGACCTCCAACCCCAACACAAGAATCTGTCATTATTTCCCACGTTGTTTTACTATTTTTACCCAATTCTGAGTAGCAACATTTTAAAAATTTCTGTTGAACATTTACCAAGTTGTCATCAGCAAAGTATTTGAAGAATGAAGCCATTTCCTGGAGGCGTTCAAGAGACATCTATCCTCACGCTAATGGACGTTTGAACCAAATTTAATACACTGTGTCATTGGGATTGGGATTAGGATGGATGGATGGATGGAGTGCAGTCAACAGCCACAAAAAGTCAGCCCCCACAGCTGTCAATGATGGGGACGCAAACAAATTCAGGGAAGACGCTAAGGATCTCTCCAGATGTTCATGTATATTTTTTTCATTGTTAGTTTTTTTGAGAATTTTGAAAGATTCTCTACTTAATTATTATCCTTATGAATAAAGGTTCACAGATGCATCAAAATGTTGAATGTACCACCAGCTACATGGATACACAGCCTCTATCAGTAAAAAGCTGTGAGTGAATGATGAATAAATTAGCGATGCTTAGCAGATGGATACATCTTGACATGACGCACGTATGTTCCATTTCTAACTTCCACAATCTTTATGGTTTTCTGTTTTTCAAAACCTGCAAAATATGGATAAAATAGGTGAACAGTGCAAAACAGCACTTTCAATGGGAGTGAAAGTTTAGTCATAATGGATCTGTGGTCCATCCTCAGCAGGTTTTACAACGCATTAAAGCATCCTAACCCATAAAAAGACACCACCAATCTTCCAACCGGCAAAAATCTTGTAGTTCAATGATAATCAATGACTTAGCATTTGATAACATGTTAAATCTCCTCCATGACAGCCAGCGTATGTCTGCGATTATAAAAGAGTTCAGCCTATCGGAGGTTGAAGTGAAAGTTAAAGTGGAGACTTTTTTTTCTTGATAAAAAAACCTATTTACAACCCAAAAAGGGACTGAAATAGACTCAAAACAGAAGCACGTGGTGGGAGTTCGGAGCTTGTTGAGAATTGCGGCTCCCTGCAAAGGTAATAATTGGGTTGCTGTTATTGTTTTCCACAACTGACACCATAGGAATGGGAAGAGATGTCGCCGGCTGCCAAGTCTTCTTCCAAGATCGCTGTGTCTCAGCAGTTTTTAATTAAAATGCTCCATTTGTGCCACCTATCCCAGCTGCCGGGGAGAAAAAAATACAAGTGATTAAATTACTGCATCCGTCCCTGCTGGCTAGGCTCTACTGTTTCAGAGCATTTCATTAGGTCTGATATGCAATCTTAAAAACAACATCTGTGGGCTTGTTAACTTTTTTCACTGAAACCTAAAAACCTTGATGAAATGTCAATTTAAAGAGAAGACAAAAGATTTAACGTTCCAAAGAAGGCTTCAATATTGCTTGAGATAGGTTGTTTTTAATCTCTCAGGTGGAGTTTATGGAGTCTTCAGGTTGATGAAAATTCATTTTGAATATTTTCCTAATCTGAGGCGTGTCCACTAGGATCATTGATTATCATCATAATTTGGTCACAATGCATACGTGGGTGGCAGGTTTGATCAAGTAGATTCAGTTGATACTGAATATCACTCATCTACCTCACTCCAGATTTAGACGTTGACACACATCTCCACCAATTTTTGATGGGATCCATTTTCCTCCAACAATTTTATTTCATTTATTTTTTGCTGATCTCAGTAAGAAACAGATTTATGTAGGTACGTAAGAGACCCAACATCAGCGAATCTGAACTGAAACCCCAATGTTGCTGCAGTAAGCGTAGTTAAAACTACAATTTGGTGATACCACATATTTGTGTGTGTGTTTGAGTGCGTCGCTATTCTTCACCTTTACCTCGTCTGTATCCGATACTATATATATTATGTAGTTTCATGAGAATAAAACGGTTACAAAGAAGTTTTGAAGTCACTATTATTCTTTCTGACCCCCCCATAGCAACTTGATGCTCTGATATTTGAGAGTGATTTTATGATACAGACTCATTTTGCAGATTTGAAACATCTCCTCTCACAAGATGGAAATTCTCCATCATGTTTGAAAGACATTCTGCTTCTTCTCAGATTTGACTGCTGACCTAGGATCTGCCTTCTATCTGCCTCTTTCAGTGCTTCCTTGGTGAAAAGCACGGTGCACTCTCACTGGAATTACAATAACCATGACGCAACCGTGCTCTCTAAACAAACCACACTGAGCTGCTTTGGAGCAAGTTTCAGTTTATTCTTCCAAGAATAGAAGTTGTAACTACCATGTAATACATATCTGGTGACGTGTAAAAGACGTGCAGATGCCTGCAGTTACGTAAAAACACGAGGGAGCTGGAGGGCCTGAAATGAAAGGTTGAAGAAATGAAAACACTAAACTACTTCATCCCAGATATGTCTGTTTTCCACTTTGCAAAGTCTATCAATAGACCCCTCTTTGGGAACCTCATTATGAACTGCTTCAAAGAAAACAAGACAGCGAGCTGAGTTCTCAAAATATACACAAACAACACCGGAAGAACAGAAAAGACAGCCGAGGTCCTTTAGTTCAAATCTCATTTCCTGAGGATTGTCCGTCGTCTCTGTCCCAGTAGTCCAATTTTCTCATTGCCAGGGAGACAAAAAGCCATCTAAAAAAACTTGGTTATTATAGAGAATCATGTTATTTTATTTCATGCAGCTGATTTATGCAACACATTCTGTATTTGTGTGTGTGTGTGTGTGTGTGTGTGTGTGTGTGTGTGTATTCAGAAGAAGAGGAATAGCAGTTATGTCTTGGGTCCACCTTCCAGTGTCTACAGCATGTCTCAGTGATTCTATATCCAGATCTATTTCTACATTTGATTCTTACATTACATCACTGACTATATCATGATAACAGACCTTGAAAGATCCAGTGGATCCAACAGATCAGACAGGCAGCTTCCATTGAATAAATCAAGGTTAAACTAGAAATGTTGGTGACCCCTGGTCCAAACACTAAAGTGCCAAAGACTAAGAGCTCCTCCTGCCACGCAGCACTTATGTAATTGCTCAGGCTCGTCTTATTATTCTGATCTCAGCTAAAAGTATCCATGCCTGGTAAATCACCTCAGGATTTCTTTGGGATGTTGCAAGGGAAGACTCTTTGATTGGTTTGTGTTTGCCGTTAATGGGTTACGTCTATCAAAGTGTTTTCAATGGAAGCCTCAATTTTTACACGCACCAAACACCAGCGAGCCAACGCACCAAAAGCCTCTGAGCATCTCTTCTGTGCTGAGTAACCTCCATCTTTTTGGGTTATAGAAAGTTGAGAAAAGCTTGACTTTGGTCAAAACCCAGTGCACATCACTGTCTCTTATTATCCAGCTGTCCAATGACAATGCAGGAGGGGTAAAGAGCAACGGGGTCACACTCTACATGTATAAGCGGTGAATGACATCAACGGAGAAGCACCGGAACTATACGACTGTACCGAAGACATCTTTTGAACCCACAGAAACTCACTGTCTTCTCCCCATCTTTGGTTCTATCTTCATTTCATCCTAAACAAAAAGGAGGAAAAACTCTTCCTGCTGACATTTATACTTCTGTTGATTTTCTGTATCATAGCAACCAAAGTGTGGCAGCCTCTAGAACTGGCAGAATTTATGGCGATTGAAAAGGATGAGGAGATTGAGCAAGTTAGAGAGCGATTTGCCCATCAGTTTTTCAGAAGCTAAAGACAACAATTTTCAGAAAACGAGAACAATTGGTCAAAAACATCACATCTGCAAAACTTTCAGAAACGTGTAGAATCAAGTCCAAATTTATTCGAAAAAAGAGTTCTGTCAGGTCCATTCACGTCAAGAAACACAGAGATGATAATGAGCTTAATTTGTTTATTATAGTACAAATTGGCGGTATGGCTCTTTTCAGAGGAGTCCCCTGATATTTTTCGTGAGCCCCATGAAACAGGGGACCAGCAGCGCAAGGGAAGTTTCTCCCAGTCTAAGACTGGAAGAGCAAACATACCCCCGTGAACAGAGCAAGCAACATGACATGGAACGATCTATGCCATGTATACACGACAAGGTGGAGGGTAGCAAGTTGCGAGTTGGAGAAGTTGGAGAAGCAGGAGCAGACAGAGCAGCATAAACCAGAAGCTAGCAGTGCGGTAGTTGAGGCCGGGTGACATTTAAAGTTTGAGAGGAGCCAATCAGAAGCGAGGGATTTGATCAGCTGATGCGGAGCAGCTGCAGATCGGCTGAGTAATCAGTTTGATTGACGGACGGGAAAGCCAATAGCGCTTGACGACCACGGCCTGACAGAACTAACGCTGACGCTTGATTTGCAGTGGTGAAATAAGTATTTGAAAAATGTTATCAGGTCCCAAATGTTGATAATATTTACATTCCAGCGAGTTGGCTGACAAGCTGTGCAGCTTCTCTGAGCCAGTAGCATAAACACGATATCACGGGTCGTCTTTGTCTTGTCATCTACCACAGGAGCTAAGGAGTTGCCGTAGCAGTTGCCAAACATAAAGGACATAACATTCCCTGATCCATCTCAAATACTGTCAGACCAACAAAGGAGCAAGATGAGGGTCAATATTGGCTCAGCATTTCTATGCTGGTCAAAGCTGAATTACTAAAATGGGCTGAAAAGCCATGTTGAGATGGTCTCTTTTCTGCTGGACAAGTCAGCTAACGTTTTGACCAACAACAGCAATCGCTCAAGTTAGCAACTTAAGCCCCTGACAGGTTCATGTTGTTGTTTGTAACACCATATGTATTGTGATAAGATCAATCCATGAATTTTCTCTCTTATTCCCGCTATTCCAACTCTGACCACATGTAATTAGTCGTGTCAACTTGGCACCAGTGGAATTGATATAATAAATAAATCATATACCTTCATTAACGTCTTGTATCCACACAGGAGCGTCTGGAGCCTGTAACGAGATATAATACATTTATGATCGTTTTTCTTTGCCAGACCATGGACAATGAGGACAACTTTTGCGTTCTCTGCAGCAGTTGTGTTTTATGTGGATATTCCACAGTTGTTGGAATCAAACAAAAAAAGATCTCACCCCATGTTAATCAGGAATCACCTTATAAATGAAAACATTAACCCAAAGAATTGTGATGAAAGCAGGCTTGATGCAGTAGTTTATACTGTCAACTCTATGTAGTACTTAGGTAATGTGCAAAGCTGATTGAAACATTTAATCACAATCATCACATCTGCCACCAAAGGCATCCATCCATCCATCCATCCATCCATTTTCTATACCTCATATCCACTGAGGGTTGGGGGGCGGGGGGGGGCTCTCCCAGCTGACATTGGGAGAGAGGCGGGGTTCACCCTGGATGGATCGCCAGTCTGTCAGGAGCAATTACAGACTCAGTATCTTGCTCAAGGATACTTCGACATGGTCACCGTGGGAAGTGGGATCGAACCAGCGACCCTTTGGTTGCTAGGCGGCCACTCTACCTCCGAGCCATGCCGCCCCTGCCACGAAAGCAATGTGGAACAATTTATTCTTACTTGCCAATATGTTTCCTTTATTTCAAGCAACATGGATTAAATACACCTGTGTTTACCCTGCAATGACATATAAACATGGCTGCTGTGAAAGGGCTTTCTACAGGGGTGATGACTTATTTTATTGGTTTAGTTATTGGTTTTTAGGAGGCTGTAATTTGCAATGGGAGGCGCAATTGAACTGTTTGACACTGAGCAAATAAATCCTCACTGTCATTCGCCTTCCATCTGAGGATTTGTATCATCTGGGTGCAGGTTTCTGTGTTTGGACCTGTCGAATGTGAGATGTGTATCTTAACAACATTTGTCCCAGCAGCAGGGAGTCAGAAGATGATGTGGAGGGAGCAGCAGGGAACCACCCACAACCAGCACCTCCAGACACCACCTGTGAAGCAGAGGACAAGCACATGACGGCAGCGCTGCGTTAGAAACCACCAGACACTGTTGTGCTCTGATCCATCTTGAAGATGATTAATGATGTTATTATTGCTATGATGTCTGGTGGTTCCTGTCCCTCTGCATAGTTTGCGCTGGTGATACAAACTAAACTGTTTTCAGATGGGCTCAAACCAAAAAGGAAGTGAATTATTCACGCGATCAAAAAACATATAAAAGCAATGAGAAACTCATGGGACAAAAGAGTTATTTTTTCTTGCATATTCATGCATGTTGAAAACGTTCAACATCGAGCAACACCTTCACTATAGGTGTTGTATAGGGATAATTGGGTGGTGTGATGCCAGGCCATGTTTCACCCAGCATTGACTCCATAGAAATAGTATTTCAATCACCCACCTGCAGCAATCTGTTTTAGATGGTATATGAACATGAACTGAATCATTGTAGGGAACTAGATTTTTTTTCGACTGCTGTAGATCTTTATTAGTCTCCTTTCTTGCTGTTAATAATCTTTTCACATTTCTTACTTATTTCATTCACAAACATTGACTTGTCTGTTACTTGTTGCCATTTGCTGTCTGCTTCTGTCAATTGTTACAGTTTTAGTCTTATAACATATAACTGTGAGTTATACGATCTAAAATCTTGAATCCCAGCTTCTAGGCTGCAGCCACAACCACCGAGGCTACGCTATATTTCCACCAAGGAACATTTTTTTCTAACATGTGGAATTTTATGTAAGAGTGGTTCTTGTGTGTCTGTTCTCTTTGTGGCCTTTGTGGTAGTTCTACTTTATTCCCTCTTTGAAGTTGCAACAACCATGATACTTGCACTGACATGACAAGGCTGCGAGGGGGTAATTGGGTCATTTGAGAAGCGATAGAAGCAAATACGATAACGTCTGGTCATTTCTGTTGCTCTTCCACTGTTAATCAAGTTGAGTTTACATCATTGTATTCTGATGAAGATCTTGAAGTATCACATGAGTAAAGGTGTATTTAACAGAAACATTTGAAAAAAAAAATGTCCCCAATTTCACAGTTAAGTTTTTAACGCTCGTTTGCTGGAAGTCGTTTCGAAACGCACAAAACAGGACATGGCAACCCCCTTTTGAAAAAACTTTGATGTAATGTGACATCACCTGTTTCCATCAATGTTGTCTGCTTTTGACTCCAGACAGCAGCAACATGTCAGTTATTAGCTTGTACTTCAGAACCATTAGAACTTGTGCAACTGAAGGGAGGACCAAGGCCTCTCCACATGTTTACTTGGCCCTCCAAGTTTGGAGGACCAAGCCTTATGTTCTATGGAGAATGAAGAGGTTTAAATATGCGATTTTCCCAATGTTTGGCTGACAGATGATCATGGTAGATGGCTCTTCTTTGTCTGTTTGCCACAGCCATGTGTAACATTGCCTAACACCATCTCCTAGCCAATTTTATTCACGCCAAACAGTTGATGGACACACACCTAAAGCACATGTCCTGTTTTGCATCCCTTACACAGTTTGCTTAAGATTCTCTTGACTAAGAGGCAGAAGTAAAACTAATAAATATATCTGGAATAAGTGGAATCATATGTTCGTGATGCAACACCAGCAGCTGTGAAATGAAGACCCTCTGTTTCTCTATGAAAAATATAGAAGCTGCTTCAATTAATCGTACCGAGATCTTGTATTCAGTAGACTTGACCAACTTTGTCATTCATTTGAAAGCGTTTTACCCCCACTGAATTGTTACCATATTAATTTAGTTTCCAATAAATCATAAACTGGACAAGGGTTTGTTGAGAGAAGTGAGACCAAAACCAGGAAATTGTTGAATGGAAAAGACAAACAATGAGTTAAATGGCATTCCATAAAAGGGAGCCCGTAAGGTCAAGTGATGATTCCTTGTGTTTGTCATTACGACTGAAACCTTCCACAATACAGAGAGTAATTTGATTTGTTGCTCATACAAAAATATATTGATTGGTACACAGAATTAACAACACTGACCTTGGTGTTGGTAGTGATTTAACACATCTGTTGTTATGGCAAAGATATGTGTTTGTACTCCTGGTACCAAGGGAGCGATTATACAATATTTGAAGTGTTGAGGTGTTTGGGTGGGGAGAGGCTCCTAGTATAATGGGACGTGGCAGGTTTCATCAATATTTTTGCACTGTTACCAGTCCTGACCACCATTTTCACCAAGGCTATTATTTTACTGTACTAAGTTCACAGGTCAACTCGTGAGCATGTTCTCCAGCTCTGAATATAAATTAGAAATGTGTCTCAGTCTACTGAAGAGTCCCGTAAACAAAAATCACATTGGTTAAATAGCTGTGAAAACTTGGATTCTGTAGAGATTGATCAGCGTTTTAAACCATTTTTGTTTTTACTGCAGAACTGTGGGAGTTGTTTTAGAGTGCAGCAAACAAAGGTGTTTTACTGCCATCCGCTCATCTCTTCATTAGAATGCAGCACCAGGCTGCAGCTGCATGCAGAGCAGAGCGAGAGGAATGATGAAACCAGAGCTAAAAATAGCTGCCTCCCAGGATCCCCCCTCATACGGCACTGTAAACACTCCGAGACCAGCGACATGCAGCACTAGCCTGGGTCTCAGTGCGTGCGTGTGTGTATGTGTGTGCGTGCGTGCGTGCGTGTGCATGGCTTAGGAACTAGTGTGTTGGATGGATTGCAGTCCTCCTCCGTCATAAACCAGTGTTTGGAAAGCATGTATCATCGAGCGGCTGTACAATTAAAGCCATCTGTGGGGTTTTTACTTGAGCAGGTCTGGGCCTTACAGCTTTGCTGCAAACACAAAGCAATGGCTTTAATAAATCAAGGCTCAGACTGCATGTGGGTCAGGTAAAAATCAGCATTATGCAAACATGAAATCAGGCAAAATCCTCACTTAAGGAGACCATCACCCTCAACGTAGGGTTTGTTCTTACACTGGAAAATGTCTGGTTGTTACACACTGAAAAGGTCTGTGAAGAGGAAATTAGGCAGCATCATAAATGCATAATTAAACTAAATTTTGAGATCTCATCTGATTCCATTCTTCTTTATTTTTATGATTGTGGCCTCAACCAATGGATAACATCTCCAAGACAATGTCAATAAAACTTACTAGCATTGGATGTTTGCAAATTTTGTTCCACAAAATAAAAGACATCAGTAAATACTGCAGAAGGGAAATTGTAATGATTTATTTGTCTTAAAAATAGCAGGTGCTCTCGAGCATGAAACCATACTACAAATGTGATCTCACCAAAAGCAGAAAATCAAATCTGGTTGTTGTGACGCTGAAGTTGCGTGTCTGTGGTGTAGTTCATTCATAGTGTAGCGTTAGCTTTGTTCCTCTGATGACTGCATTCACCCTTCAATAAATCATGCTCTCTCAGTCTCTGGGTTGGCGTGAGGGACAACGTCGTCCCTGCAGCACCTTAAGACTGGTTGCTGTGATGTCTACCTGGCAACAATTGATTTTGGGAGCTAGAGTAATATAAGCTGGTAGGTTTTACTATCCATAGCTCATTAAGTTAATGTTAGCGTCATTGTTTTTTTTTTGTTCGTGTCATTTTAGCTGTTTCTGAAATACTTGGTCTTCAGTTTTACAGTAATGTAAAGGAGCCTCATAGCATGTTGTGCATGAGCTACTGTGACTTGCGCTTACTTGCTCCGGCTACTGAAGCCAAATTTAGATACATTACTCCGTCAAACGGTTTTCCAGCCGACTGATTCTTCTGGCCATGTTTGCCACTGACCAGAAGCCCATCCTGCTCCACCCCGTGTAACTGTCCACTCTCTGATAGCTCATATTTAACCCCGTGATTGAAGATGTCCTGCACACCATAAATTAGCTAATGACCAGAAGACGCTGCAGCAGATTATCACCGATTGTTTTGTCTGTTTCTCAAACTTCCTTCTTTTTGGCTTGAAAAAGCAAACTCTTACATTGTATATTACTCTTACATTTGCCTATATCAGCTTCTCAACGAGAGAGTGAGACAGGTCCATTTCACCATCGAGGGACTAAAGAGCAAGCTAGATCACCTTAATCAAGAGTTATCGCCATTTTTGCCACCCGCCATCTTGGACAAGGTCACCTCCTTCGTTGGGACAGCCCAACTATCTCAACATCAGAAGAGCAAGGAGAGGCAGAAAAGGAAATTCGCTCGCCTCCAGTCTCGCCTCGACCGGGAACGAGAAGCAGAAGGCCCAACCCCAGCGGACTCACAGGACAGGTGGATAAGGAACTTATCCAACAGGGAGCTCACCAGTCCTGAGAAACGCGTCCTTGCAAAAGGAATGAACTTTGCTGTCACCCCAAAACATCTCCTGACGGTGGACCTCATCACTGCCACAGAATCCGCCATCAAGAAGAACAACCTCTCCACCACAGAAGCAGACGAACTACGACTCAAGGTCACAGCGGCCCTCTCCGAAGCGAAGGTCCCCTCTGCCAACCTCTCGGTCCAGGAAAGGAAGGCCCTGCATGCACTGAGCAAAGATGAGAACATCACCATCCTTCCGGCTGACAAAGGAAGATGCACGGTGGTCCTTGACACAACTGACTCCCAGGACAAGATCAGTTCTCTTCTCAGTGACATTCACACATATGAGACCTTAAAACGCGACCCCACCAGCAGCTATAAGAAGAAAGTTGTGGAACACCTACAGAAGCTGCAAAAGGGGGAAATCATCAACCGCTTGGAGTATCACCGCCTGTACCCCGGAGACGCAGTTCCACGGATTTACGGCCTCCCCAAAATCCACAAGGAAGGTGCCCCGCTCCGACCCATTGTCAGCAGCATAAACTCTGTGACGTACAACATCGCCAAACACGTCGCCACCATCTTAGCCCCCTTGGTAGGGAAAACCCCCCACCACGTCCAGAATTCCATGGACTTCGTGAACAAGGTTAGAGAACTCAAGCTGGACCCAGATGAGACCATGGTGTCCTACGATGTGACCTCCTTGTTCACCTGCGTCCCTACCGTGGAGGCTGTGGAAACAGTGAGGAAACGCCTACAGCTGGACAACACCCTCAGCAACAGCACCAACCTCAATCCGGACCAAATCTGCCAACTTCTGGACCTTTGCCTGAACACAACTTACTTCCAGTACAGAGGGAAGTTTTTCAGGCAAAAACACGGCTGTGCCATGGGTTCTCCCGTATCTCCTATCGTGGCCAACCTATACATGGAAGAGGTGGAACAGAGGGCCCTGACTTCCTTCAGTGGACCCTCCCCCACCCACTGGTTCCGATACGTTGATGACACCTGGGTGAAGATCAAGGTTCAGGAGGTACAACCGTTTACAGCACACATCAACTCGGTAGACAACAACATCAAGTTCACCACAGAGGATGTGAAAGACAACCATCTGCCCTTTTTGGACTGCGACGTCTACGTTCAAGAGGACAGGAGCCTGAGGGTGGATGTGTACAGGAAACCCACCCACACTCACCAATACTTGCTTTTTGACTCTCACCATCCTCTGGAGCACAAGTTAGGTGTCATCAGGACGCTGCAACACCGAGCGGAGACCATCCCCACCAGCGTCCAAGGCCGGAAAAAAGAACAGCAGCATCTGAAAAGAGCACTTAAAACTTGTGGCTTCCCAGACTGGACCTTTGTAAAATCCTCTTCCAGGTCCAGAAAGGAGGAGAGCTCCAGGAGGAGGGAAGATGAAGAAGGCAGGAGAAAAAACATAGCGATCCCCTATGTGGCAGGGGTTTCTGAGAAATTAAGGAGAATCTATAACAAGCACCGCATCCCTGTGTCTGTTAAACCAGACAACACTCTGAGACAAAGACTGGTTCACCCCAAAGATCCCACCCCTCACAGCCAGAAAAGCAATCTGGTATACGCTGTCAGATGCAGTGAGGCCTGCACGGATCTCTACATAGGGGAAACCAAACAGCCCCTCAACAAGCGCATGGCCCAACATAGAAGAGCCAACTCTGGAGGACAGGACTCAGCGGTTTTCCTCCACCTCAAGGAGGAAAGCCACTCCTTCCAGGACGACCATGTCCAAATCCTCGACAGAGAGGACAGATGGTTTGAAAGAGGAGTTAAAGAAGCCATCCACGTCAGGATAGAGAAACCATCTTTGAACAGAAGAGGTGGACTGCGACATTTCCTTTCACCTATTTACAACCAAGTCCTTTCAAAGCTTCCTCAAAGAGTTCAGCTGAAAGACCCATGTGGAACGGCTGCTGCCAGCACAGCCAATTAGCACCTGAGTGGTCGGTGAAACTCCCCTGACCACCCCTGAAACTCCCTGACACCGCTCAACGACTGTCGTTTTGGGAGGCCAGGTGAGTCTCGGGAGGGTCGTTTCCACCACAATAGCACTGACCACTCCCACATAGGTTTATAAGCTGGAGTTTCCACACTCTTCACTAGAACTGAAGAAGCCTCTCGGATGAGAGGTGAAACGTCTTCAAGATAAACTTACGTCCAGTTGACCAGATTTTACTTCGCTTCGATCTCTTACATTGTATATGGAGACATATAAAGCTTTCAACTCCAACTTCCAAATTATTGGTATGCTACTTTCACACCTGGACCATTTCTGGTTTTTATACAGATCATCTGGTGTGATTACTGGCCTAGATTGGCCTGCTATCTAGGAAGGAGTTAACTTTAAAACTTCCCTGGTGCTTATGTTTATTGTTTTTCTAATTCTGGTTGAAATTTCTATTTCTCAATTGGAACGCTGGCCCAAATCCACCCAAATAAACATATCCTGGTGCTCCGCTGGAGTCCCATCATCAACTACATCATTAAGCTCTTCAGGCCTCAAGCGGCTTTTCTCTGCTCAAACTAGCTAATGAGACTCAGTCAGTCACTCATCAAAGCTTTTCTTCTGTGGTTTTAATACCAGCGGGGTGGTATATATTATCATCACACAAATAAGGTCACTGCATCTCATTTAGCTGTAAAACCCTCAAGTTTCTTGTAAGAGTATGTGCCTCACATTGGTTTTACAATCTGCCCACCATCCTCCATTTTAAGACCCTTGATATATGTAACAAAATAATCCTTCTAATAAAAGTGTTTGTCCTTGCGTGTGTGTGTGTGTGTGTGTGTATGAGAGAGAGAGGGAGAGAGAGAATGTAACAAAGAAGGACCACACACATCAGGATAACAGAAATAATTCCTTACTAATTTGATGATGATGTCATCAGGGACGTATGGAGTAGAAATTCAAATGTTACCAGGATTGGCAGTAAGTGAAAAATATGCTGTGTGGGACTGTTTGTTCAGATTCAGCAACGTAACTCAAACTGCAAGATAGCAGCGCTCCGTGAGACAGGTAGTAATGACCTTTTTTAACTAGCATTTGAAATATGAAAGACACAGTGTTTTTAGTCAATTCAATTTTAGCAAAAAACTTGAGTGACCCCTAATGGAAGTCAAAGATGGCTTCCCACCTTTAAGGACTACAAATATGTCCTAAAATGTTAGTGATATCTTGAGTCTAATAGTGACAGTCCATTTATCTGAAAACAGCTGAATACATCGCTGCGTCTAAACCAGAACATCTCAATTCGCTGCCTTCATGTTCTCAGATCCACCATAGCTCATAGATCATAGATAAATTAAAGGGGATAGGTTTCCATGGCAATTCTGTTTCTTGTTCCCTCTCCTCAGTTTGACGTCACATCGGACTCCTTTGTCAGCCTTAAGCACAGAGGCGTGTATGCACAGATGAGAGCAGAAGAGAGAGTGAAGAAGACAGACACGGGTGAAGAAAGATCCATATTGGCTGTACGGTGACAGTAGTGTGAATCATCGTTTTCCTGCTGAGCCGCATGTCATCTGCTGTTTTAGACTTCACTCTGACCCTTGTCTGTCGTATGTTGTATGTATAACAATGGCAACAACATAAAGACCTTTAATTCATTTGTGCATTTGAATTCAAACAAAACCAAAAATCCACTTTTAGTATTGTTAAAGTTATATGGTGAAATGTAAGATCAACGTGCGAGCTTGAAGAGCTTTTTCAGGTTTTACAAGGAAGGTATGAGTAAGATTCTGTGTGCAATACTGCCATCTAGTGGTGCTCTGTAAACTCTTTCACATGTGAAGTGGCTGAAATTTGTCAGAAAATGAAGCATATTCAAAAGACTGAAATATTTGTCAGACAATATTAATAAAACATGGAGGAAGACAACACTCATAAGCTCAGTTTGGAATCAGTTTGGTGGTCAGCGCCAAAATGCATATTTGCCAGGTGCATGCTGGAGGAGTGTGAACAAAAGTGTGTGTGTGGGTGGAAAGTGTGTGAAGAAGACTGTGAGAATATTGGCTGACTGAAGGCCACACAGGCAGAGAGCCACAAAACAGGGACACGACCTCTCAGCAGTGGGTCTCCTTGGTGGACACGAGGGTGACAAGAGACCGAAAGCAAATGTATCTCGTCCGACTGCGTTACGTCTACGCACACACAGAGGCTCGAACACGCGTCCTGAAATGTTTTAACGCTGTGTGTGATGCTTCTTTCTCGGTTTATTTCCAAATTTTTGCAGTGAGAAGAATGCAGGTTATCCTGTGGTTATTAATTGTAACAATCATAATCAGAGAACAATTTTAGCTGCTTCATACCACGGTGCAACACACAGGTTATTCTACCTTTAAGACCCAACGTGACGACCACATTCTTTTACTATTTTAGTCCGGATTTTTTTTAAGGCTGTTCAATCGACAGGCAAATACTGGCTGTTGCCTCTTGCGTCTATCTGTCACAGAGATACATTTACATTTATTTATGACACTTCCTTACACTGGTGACATATGTGGGTTCATTCCAGAAGCGCAATCTAACTAATCAATAAAGACAATCTATACATTTTGATGTATCGCACAGTGAGTATTGACCTACAACAGCGACATAATCAATAAAGTATGCAGGGAACAATATTTATGCATCCACCCATGAATTTACTGATCCAGCGATACAACTGTGTAAGAAACAAAACAGAATATAATCAGACGGATAAAAATAACTTGTTTTTTTCAGATTTTAAAAGATGAAATATGAAAGACTGGAATGCAACTCATTTGCAGTAGTGTCATAACTAATATGCTGTCAACAATATTTACTGTGGGTCGGGGTCAACTATTGTTCTCTCTTTTATTGTAAAAGTATATTGTATTTCTCTGAATACGAAGGCATAAATCTTATTTGCCAACACCAATGCAGCCATCAATTTATTTCCCTCTATAGTTAAAAAAAGGGGGGAAAAAACAGAGTACGTCACACATGCACACGAACTCTGTACAACCTTGTTTTTTTCGCATTTAAAATGTCTCCCTGCCATTTTTAACCCACTTTTGTTTAATATATTTGACTTTGTTTCAGCCTGTCTGTCCACCTCACCTCTATATTTCTGTCGAAATCCTCTTTACCACAGCGACCACATCTCCCTCTTGCCCTTGTTGCTGCCATACAAGGTAATGGTTTCAGCTAGAAACTGCATTCTTCTCCCAGGATTAAGTTCCTCACAGCTGCTTACATCCACCAAAGATAAGACAGAACCATGGAGCTTGGGGGGGGGGGGGGGGGGGGATGTCCCGCAGCAGAAAAGTTTAGCGAACAAAATCTCCTGCAATTACAAGGACAAAAGTTTATTCAAACTCCAAAGAATTAAGAGAGATTTTGGGATCTTTTAGAGTGGAAAACAATGTTTTGGCTACAGGGGTGAATCTATAAAATCTGGATATTAAAATGGTTTCAAGGAACAAACAAAAGACTCCAGACTTTTAAATGTTAGTCTTGACCTAAACATAAACTGTCTGTAACAACAGAAACTGACAGATCATTGGCATTGGAAAAACTGTGGAGCTCTGTATTTGTCATCCAATCAGCATGTCAATATTCCAGTATGTTCGTCCTGAGTTGCAGTAGCAATTAGTAGAAAGACATTATTCATAGTGACAAAATTATGCCTCATGGTGTTATTGATATTGACTTGTTTACCGCTTTGCTCTATTTCATGTGATCGGATATGAGGAAATATTGCTGATAATACAATGTTTTATGTGATGTTGATTCCATTTATCCCAGTCAATTGTGTGTGGTTTTCACTGGTCCTTCCACAACTGTATTACACTCATTTGCAAAAGCGATGACATCATATCCCTGACTCCTTTTAGAAAGCTCTCCAGCAGGGTTTTGGATGCTGGCTGCAGGGATGCATAAATGCATTAAGGAGGCTGCACGTTGATGATGGTGATAAGGCCTGCATCTGAGTCAGAGATCTGATTTCTAAACATTTGTTTATTTGGGTTATTTTGGGCACAGGGGTACTAATAAGGGCGGGGCACCAAACTCCATACTTTCAATACAAACTGAATTTACACTGATACGACAAAGAATTGATTTAACATACTCGAGTGAGAGATGGCGGTCAACCCTTCAACATTTCCAAGCCCATCGCAGTCAGGGTAAGGAAAAAAGGGGCAAAAATATGGTTTGATTTTAAAGGTTCGTGCAGGCAAATGTCTGTAATGTGTTTTATGAAGTTGTGCACAATGACACATCTAATGTGAGTAAATGAGAGTGAATTGTGAAAGACCCCCACTGCAGCTGGTTTTGATTTTTGTTACTACTGACAAGGTAAGGAACCAATCACATGTACCGAACAGAATTTAGTTTAAATGTATGAAGTACCCAACCGTCACACTGGAATAGTGGAGGACTACAAAATATTGTGTCATTGAAATTCCCCACAATTCTAAGCCCAAACCATGAAAAACAGCTGCATGTCTTGCGTGTGTCAGAATAAGCTGCAGCTCCGACTATCATCCACAAGAGGGTACACATTGGTTCGATGTGACGTGTCACTCCCTGTGTAAAAACAGTCGCTCTCTCTCTCTCTCTCCCTCCCATCACCCTCTGAAAGAGATGGGTGAGTAGGAGGGGTGCTGCAGTAAACAAAGGGGCTTTAGAGTTGAATAACCCCAGCTGGGCGAACATGCTGGCTGGGCTCCCTTTGTGTTGTCAGGGGTCACAGTGTTGTTCCAGTGAGCTGAGCATCAGCACTAACCACAGCTGGCATGCTCCAGGCTCTTATTGGCAAATCCCCCTGAGTCATCAGCAAGCTGCACCTCTTTGTCCCCAGGTTTAGCTGAGCTCTGTACCAACCCCACCCCACCCAACCCAAACCCACCCCCAACCCCCCACCCCACCCCCTTTTGGTATTATTCATTTCATATGAGTGTTTGCACTACTGTTCAACAACACCAGTGTGGGATACGCAGTAGCACGGTGACCAGGCAGCGACCACCGCAAGCTTGAAATGAAACTTACCCTTAATGCGATTAATACCTTGATTATCAATATCAAGTCACAGAGAATGCGTTGTTTGTTTGGGTTTGGCAGTGCAATAAACAACAAGATCACGCCAGGCCCACAACACAAAATTTAGGTTATTTTACAGCGTCAGTGCACAGTAACTATTAACTCATTATGTGAGACATTAGAGCTAGATTAGTTTTATTTTATCGGTACATGCTTCAGTGGTATTTTACTTTTGTTCAGTCTTTGTTTACAGACATCTTTGTATGTCATGTTGTATTTAAGAGCCCAGTCAGTGCAATGGAATCAGTAAGTGGCTTAATGTGTATTCATTTCAACAAACGTCTCCATCGCCATCATCAAAACAAGAATGGTCACAACCAGTTGGTAGTAATGATTGGATTAGTCACCATCATTACTTTGCAAATCCATATCCTCGGAATACTGAAGCGATGTGACTCGACTCGGAAGTTAAGAAAAGAGACCAGTGATATTTCGTCGCCTTCTTAAAATAATCGCCTGAGTCATTTTTTTTTAAGTTTATCGGAAAACACAAAAAAACATCACATGGAGCTGTTTTAGGCAAAAAAGAAAATATTTGTCAATACATGACTTAGACAGTTAATTTCAGAAGGTAGACAATTATAGAATTCACAGGGGACTACCTAAAAGAACTGTCATGATAGAAAAAAAAAATGAATACATTATTAAATAATCAATCTACTGTGAGGAGATATTTCAGTAAATTAATAGTGCAATAACAGTGTAAGGGGGTCATATGGGCTCTTCAGTAAGATCTGTTGTGTGTGAAATCAAAAGACAAAACAAATTTGTGATGTAAGACAGAAGGAGAGGTTTTAAACAGGTTTTTTTTTATTTTTGAGATTTATCAGTTTTATCGGAAGAAAAAAATGTGAATGCCGGATTTACAAATACAGAAGCTGCAACTTGGTCCCTGATCGTGTTGTGCCACATCTAACCCTGAATATACTTTATTAACAGATGAAATGGTCAAAGGGATGAGGCAGCACGGTGGTGCAGTGGTGAGCACTGTTGCCTCACAACAAGAAGGTTCCTGGTTCGAGTACCGGCTTGAGAGCTGGGTCTTTCTGTTTGGACATTGCATGTTGACCCTGTGCCTGCGCGGGTTCTCTCCGGTTACTCCGGCTTCCTCCCACATTCCAAAGTCATGCTCGAGGGAATGAGGTTATTTGGCCCTGCGACATGTCCAGGGCGTATCCCATCTCTTGCCCAATTGCAGCTGGGATAGGCTCCCCCTCCCCCTACCAACAAGATAAGCAGTAGAAAATGGATGGATGCTAAAAGGGATATCCACAGATTGATTGCAAAAGTCAGTTCAAGTCAGTAATTGGCACAGATGGGAATATACTGCAATTTAAGAAGATAAATGCAAACAAAGGAAACATAAGCACATTAAATAAAACAGCTCAATCAAATTAAACAAACAGGGGCAGAAGTTTATGAACCAAGACAGAGATAAGACACCAGATGAGAGAATTGGATTTTAGAAGCAGAAAGACAAGTTCAGCAAAAAAAAAACATGAATATTTCGAGTCCCTCCCCTTATCGTCATGTGATGTGTTTGTTTTTCACCTTGCATGTTTTTCCTGAATAGAAGTGTTTTTAGGTGTTTCTGTATTTGATTGTGCTGTGTGTAATTCTAGCGCACTTCCTTTCTTTCGTAAAATTGGTAACGTTGCTTCCTTAATATGTTGTTTTCTCTGTTTGTGTTTGTCCTCTTAAATATCAGCACATTTGCGCCTCTCCGTAAGCACACAAATATTAAAAGCAAATCATGCTCTATTACAGCAACTGTTCTCTTGATCTTATTGACCCTGATACTGCAGAAAAACTGTACCGTTTTGATCATTTCTGAGAATCTAGTGAAAGTCTTTTGTCAGAGATTTTTGTCACATTTTTGCCTTATCACCATGTGATTGATCATAAAACACAAAAAAATGCACTATGAAAATAATATTTTCAACAAAAGATGCAGTGTCAGTACATATCATTTAAAATATACAGTATCTTCTATAAATTCTGTCAATTCCAGAGTTGCAAGTTTGGTTTCTGCTTTTTATTTTCATCAGCTCAGACTTCCTCACAGTAATATTATAAACAATGAAGTGATTTGTTTTTTTTTATGAAATTTCTAATTTGCTAAGAGTGGAAAGAATACAACTGGATTACATTGTCATTAAGCAAAATGTTTTATTAATGCATAATGCATATTGAAGGGAGTGATGATCTAATACTCATAGACACGGCGGAAAGACCCCACAGTGGCATTCATGGCTGCCCATTCAGTGAAGCGGCGATAGTCTCCCTTCTCCAGTAGGTACTGACGTCCTCTGTAGTTGGGGAGCTCGTAGAAGACCCAGGCGCCGTCCAACACACGCGCGGAGTGGACCTCCCAGAGGTGCCAGCGCTCGGCCAGCTGGGTCACATCTTCAGTGCACTCCAGCATCTGACCATTGAAGTCGGGACGCTCAAAGACACGAATTCTGAACACGCCAGAGGTCTGCAAAACAAAGATCAGACCATCGCTTTTAATCTCTTCACCAATGGTGAAATACAAGGCTGTTTGATTCGGAGAGCAGTTGGTACATAAATTTAGGCAACAACTCCGAGGGTCCTGAAAATTGAAAGTTTGTAATCTCCCTACATTTCTAATACGTTTTGAACATACAGCACTGTCTTGAGCACAATAACATGTGTGAAATTGCCTGTACAGTCACAGAATATCAAACAAGTATCCATTAAACTGCTTTTACTCCAGTGGCATGGTCATCTCAGACTTTAAGACAACACTTGGGGGCATTAAAGTATCCCACCTTCGTGAGGGAACTGGTGTTGACCTACTCCCCACAATATCACAAATGTTAGTCTGCTAACCAAGCACATTATCTGCTAATGTTGCCTAAGGAAACCTAATTAGCATAATGTTAATATGCCCAAGGGGATTTTTTTCGTTTGCAAAATTCTAGTGACAAGACACCACAGAATTCAGCAGTAAGCCATCCCTGGGCAGTGTCCTTCCTCTCACTGAATATTCAGTGTTCTGTGCCTGATCATGCAAAGGTCTCTCCAGGACAAGGAAGAACAAAGATAGAGGTAGAGTTTATTGGCTAAGTTTCTAATAAAAAGGAACAAAAGCGCTTTAGTTTGAGGAAAAATCAGGTTAACATGACATTTCCACTTCTTTGAGTCACTTTCCTTATCAGCAATATTAAATACACATTTATAAAAAGCTTCTGAACTTACATTTCGAATAAAGCGACAGGACCTGATGCTGTCATTGTAGCCCATCCAGCGCTGGTAGTCAGGGTACTCGCCCCTGGTCAGGATGTACTGGTAGCCCAGGTAGTTGGGTCTCTCGTAGAGAACCCAGGCCCCGCTCTCCACACGAACAGAGTTGCAATGGCTGAAGTGAGTGTTCAGCTCAGGACAGTCACTGTTGCACTCATAATACTGACCTTGAAAGTTCCTGTCTTCATAAAAGATTATCTGTAGAAACAAAAATTGAAGGATGGAGGATATCACATGTGCATTCAAAATCCAAATCTAACAACAGCATCAATCAGAATAGTGATGGCATTGATATTTTATGGGTTTGAGGTATTAACCAGCCAAAATATTCTTTTAGCAGAGATTTTCTATTGTTGTTGGTTTGAAGTCCTTAGAGTCTGATGTTAGACCAACGTTAGACTTTAATGCCAACCTGATTTTCATTTTCACCTGAAATGTAATATCTGTTTAGATTAGTTTTAGTCATGTGCAACATTTTTCTAACATGCATTTGATGAAAGTTGCCAGCAGTAATATGGAAAATGCAACTGAACACAGGTCCAATGCAGAGCAGAAAACATAAGAATTTACAGCTACTGCTAATTTTCATAGATTTTGTAATTCTGAGTACTTAGCCTTGAAATTGTATATTTAGACATTAGCTGAATGTAAAATAAATGTTTAACAAATTAGATAGTACACTGTACAGGTATTATCGGCTTGTCTTTTTGCCTACCTTTCCAACACGGTCCATGTTTGGGCCTCACTCCGACTTTTGGTAATAGTTAATTTATCACACAATTCACATGCACAATATTCTCAACAGACCTGGACCAGATTTATATATACACAGTAGTAGTGGGCTCACTGATATGCACTGCCAAGGGCATCATTGTGATTTTAATTGCCTCAGCATTTGTTGTATATCTGCACAATAGCTGATCCTGCCATTGCGAGCGACTCTTGTTCTAGTGCCATTTGTAGATTGGTACGTCGATTCTTGGTATGCTGCTGCTGTTCTGCCTGCTTCTGGAAATTATAAACAGGATGACACTCATGTTCCACTGCCAGATACCACCTCATATTATTGCCTGCTATTCTAATGATGGTTAAAAATAGATTGCTCGCATTTTTGATAACCCCTCACAGTGGTTGCGTGCCACTCTTGTTTTCTGTCACCAAATGAACTTTACCCTTCTCCAAAAACTAACATCAAAGTCAAATAGTGCTACATGCACGCACATGATGGGGAAATTTGCCAGATGGTTGTTTTTGTTCAACTGCCATTTTGAGAGGTACATTGGTCCTCTTCTAGCATGCATCACTGGTAGGTTGTGACACCTTACAGGTCTGCTGACAAAGTCTGTTCCATCAGTTGTCAGCCTAACACTAACTATGCATGAGGGTGTTGCAAGACTCATCCTTTGAATTAGAGGGAGAATTTGTGCATTGTGGGGCAGCATGGTCGTGCAGTGGTTAGCGCTGTCGCCTCACAGCAAGAAGGTTCCGGGTTCAAGTCCCGGCTCGGGCACAGGATCTTTCTGTGTGGAGTCTGCATGTTCTCCCTGTTCCTGTGTGGGTTCTCTCTGGTACTCCAGCTTCCTCCAACAGTCCAAAGACATCAAGAGGGGACGAGGCTGATTGATACTCTAAATTGACCGTAGGTGTGGCTGTGAGTGTCAGTGGTTGTCTGTCTCTATGTGTTGGCCCTGTGATGGACTGGCGACTTGTCCAGGGTGAACCCTAGCTCATGTCCAAAGGCTGGGATAGGCTCCAGCCTCCCCAGAACCCCTAACAGGATAAGAGGTAGAAAATGGATGGATGGATGGATGGATGGATGGATGGATGGATGGATTTGTTCATAGGGGGAACAAAGTCTTGTAAAGAACAAAGCCTGTATAGAATCATGATGAGGCATCGTGTTTGGCATTTGAAGAAGTCATACATACGTATTTCAACCACTAAAAATTGGGATATGACTCCAAAACAGGAGTGGCACACCAGTATGCTGGTAATAAGTTTGAATCATATATCGTCATAACATATAACATACAGAAAAAAACATACACTATTTTGAGATGAAAATTACAGAAATTCAACAAATTATTCACTGATCCAAGAAAATTCTATTTTGTGCAACTGCTACTGAGGCTTATATGGTACACTCCATGCAGTTGGACTTTGCTGTCTGATAAATGTTTTCAGAGTTGGGATGCCCTTTCTCCAGCAGGAACTGGTGACCACAGTAGATTAGATGTTTTAAGAACCACAACCATTTCTACATTTTGTCCATATCAATGATCATGTTTCTCTCTTCTCTGTGTTGATTCACTTACACTCTTCTTTCAATTATTGCCATCCCTTTGGCAATAAAAGATGATGTTAATTGTGTAACAGTACAGATTAACTCACATTTAATTAATACGGATTTATTAATTTCATTAGCACTGGGATTAAGGCTTCAGGAGAGGTAGTGTAAACAACAACATCATCTGCATAGAGTGATAACATTTGACTTTCCTGGGCTACTGGTGTATCGTTGTTTTATATTCCACTTATTGCTTCAGTAAATGGCTTCTTGCATCCCTGTCGTTCAGAGGAAAACCTGATTATGATTCTGAGGAGGAGTATCAGCTCTCAGTTAGCATTATGGCCTTAGATGTTTTATTTTGCATTCCCTTTGCAGCCACCTTGGGTTTTTTGTTGTTGTTGTTGTTGTTGTTTTTGTAAACAGACTTCATCAATTGACTTTTTTCAGTAGGAACTGTCCTGACTTACTAAGACATAACTTTCACCCCATAAACCCGATTATGATCTTGTTTCCTGATGTCTCTCAGTAAGTCAGTTTTCCATTTTGAAATCCTTCTACAGCTCGGTTGTATTGTCAAAAGTAAATGTGTAAATGCCAGCACGTTGTATGCTTTGTGTTTACTTCCAGCTAAGATCTCACTATTGTGAGAGAAAGACCACCTGGACCATCTAACATCTAGATTCAACTAGGCAGGTCTGATCTCAGCTTATTTAGACATGTACTGATAGATAACACATTTTCATTTTAGTTGTAAATGGTGTCCAAGACATGAGAAAACAAACAAAAGAGAAAATAGAGAATGTATTGAGGTGAGAAAAATACACTTTATTTATTCGAGAACGCAAGACAGCTGAGATATGTTTGAGGGATTTAGAACTTTTATCACATAAGACTGTAAAATCAAGTTTCAGTTTCTGCTGTCTAATACCCTCCTCACAACTCAACTCACTCAAATTAATACTTAATACTCAAGATTCCTTTCCAGTATACCTTCTGTTATCTCTCTTGTGAAATCTAGGAGGAAAAAGTACCTTGACTGATTAATTGATAGATTGATTGATTACTTCAGTTTATTATAGTCTATATAATGAACTCAAAACATCCCACAATGCATCTTGAATAATAGTGCACACGTTGTAACTCTACCAATTAAGATTTGACTCAGCTTTTATTTTTGCTACACCACCAATGAGATTATGTGAGCAGTGTGTATGTGTTAGAATGCCTTTCAAGGGAGAACCCATTCCATTTTGGATTTTTTTTACATCAAATTTGGCTGAGATCCCTTTCCATGTGCTTGTCTGTCAACATATCTTGATGGACGTATGTGAAGGCTCTCCACTTTTTCAATCCATGATTTTAATGAAGCATCACCATACAAGCACCAACAGTCAATTTGCATTTCTTTATTTATTTGGGAAGATACAGTCAATGCATTTTTCACAAAATTGCATTGATTATGGATGGTGTTATATTTCAAACTTTCAAAATGTCCATTACGCGAACCATTCTGAAACAGGGATATTTTAATTGTGCTACCGTAACTATGTCATTAAGAGTGCAGATAAAATGACCCAAATAGTGTCTAAAAGCATTCATCAGCTTGCCTCTATATAGAACTACCTAGATAGAGTAGGGAGTGGTGGATGAGTGAATGATTTGGGATTCAGCCTCAGTCACATCAGGATTTTTTAAGGGTTGTTGAACCCTGCATGGTTGTCATTGCTATTCTAGAAATTTGTGATCATGCGGAACGATCCCACTGCCGGAGAGGTGGCGCCCCAGTCTGTATAATTGTGGTACTTGCCACGTTCCAGGAAGTACTGGCGTCCATGGTAGTTGGGCTGCTCGTACAGGACCCATGCACCATCCATCACCATACAAGAGTGGAACTCCCCAAACTTGAAGGCCTCATAAACTGACGGACAATCTTCAACACACTCTGCAGCCTGACCGCTGAAATCCTGCTTATCGTAGAATCTGATCTTCCAGGACTTTCCATACACCTTAAAAGAGCCAGATAATGACAAAAAACTTACATTAGTATAGAGTATGGCAATTTATCAACCTGTCTGTTCGTTATTAAGGTCACATCTACAAATGTGCTTCTTGGCTGTTTTCCTAGTATCCTTCAATAAAGGATGTGCATGGATATAATGCATCCTCCTGCCAAATCATGAGCCTTTTATCTCTCCTTTTTGTCTGTTGGCTTTTGACAGATTACTGCTTGGTTGGAGCACTCGCTGGCATTTCACTGGAGTTGGAAAACCTCCTGCACAAAATTAACCCAGAAATGTTCAAGAAAATTCTTGTTATGTCCCCTAAGTCACAGAATTTCATGCCAAATTTCATGCCACTATCTGACATGAAATCTAGTGCACATTTATTACACCACACTGGAACTGGTGTCATAACAAAATCACACAGTAATTGTTTTTTTCTAGCTGACTATACTTTCTAAAAGCTTACATTCTTGATAGAGCGACATGATTTAATGCTATCATTAAATCCCATCCAGGTGAAGTGGTCTGGGTACTCCCCAGGGCTCAGGATATACTGGTAACCAGTGTAGTTGGGATGCTCGTATAACACCCAGCAGCCGCTCTCCACTTTGATTGAGTTGCAGCGGTTGAAGTAAGAGCTCAGGTCAAGGCAGTCACCACTGCACTCATAGGTTCGGCCCTCGTAATTCGCATCTTCAAAGAACATAATCTGGATGGAAGGAAACAAAGATGAGTCCTGGCACCTAACTTTGGCAACGATACAAGAAATGCCGTCCCTTCATGCCAAGCTAGATCACAAACTGCCAAAAGATTTGGAGAAAAAAAACAGTTTTCATTCATTTCCCATTATGATCTAGCAAATCTTTTTAAAAAGTGCTCTTTACCTTCCCCATCTTTACTGATAATGTTGCCTGCCACCCAGCTGCAGTTGTGTTGTGGTTTATATCGAACTGCAGAATGTGCAGACGAAGGGAAGCTATTATCATCTAAATTACCTGATTTGCATATCAGCAAAATGGTCAAGTTTGATTTCTCTTTGTCCACATTTGATGGCCTTGTATCAAAGCATTGTCAAAACTCTAATGTGAAAGATAACTGTGTGGTTCTGTCCTGACAGAAGCATAAGTTTCTCTATCAGCTGTGTCAGCAGTTTGAATTTTAGAGAAAGAAATAACTTTCCAATATTTAGATTTTCCATCTGATGTTTGCACAACCAGAATCATCATCATGTGGGCAAACAACAATTCAGCAGCATGTTAATTCTAATACCTCAGGGCCCTCTTCCATGTCTGTGAACAGCAGTTGTGCATTAAACAAATTTTGCCTTCAAGTTTGCTTGTTCAGTCACCAGCTCCTCCCTTCCACGTGCCCTGCAGCAAGGACCTGGTTTGGCCAGCAACTTGCATGGTGTGTTACCATTGGTTCAAATGAGAGACACGTTTAAAAGCACTGCTTCATTTACCAACTCACACATCCTGACACATTGCGGACAACATATTTGTCAGGTTCTTGAGACGTCAGAAAATTCTCTCTCTGTACTGTGACTTTTCCAAAGATGCACATGTTTTAATGCCTGGAGCTGCAGTGCCCCCTCCTCAGAGATGAACTCACTGCAGTAATGATGGCCTGTACCATAACTGGGATGCAGCCACAATTCATGAATATTATGAAGTTATTTTGACTTATGCAAGTATTGTTTGAGAACCTTAAGGGTCATTGCTCGAATGCTGACTGAAGTTAGTGGATGGTGGTGCAGCAGAATGCATGTGGAGAGGAGACTTCTTTCGAGGAGAGATTTCCAAATCTTGTTCAATATTTGTTGAAGGACTCTTGAGAGCTGTCTGATGCAGTTCCATTGGAAACACTTTTTCCTGGTTTGTTAAATATTTGTTCTGGAATTTGAACCACTGAAATATCAAGTAAGTCGTGTGTTATTATTTAACCCTAACCCAAGGAGGTCTTGTTTTTCAGAAGTATTTGTCCGACTGTCAGGAGGGTTACTCTCAAGTTGAGCAACTCAATTTCAACAAACTTGATGGAGAGCTGTCGCATGGGCGGAGTAAGAATCCATTGCATTTAAGAGAAGATTCATTTGACATAGCGAAAAATGGCTCTTTTTTTTCTTTCTTTCTTTCTTTTTTTACTTTGGGTTTGGCTGAGTCCGAGTGCCCTCTAGTGTAATCTTGTTGCCCTGTCCTACAGATAGGCCCTGAATCCACTTTTGCTGGTTTATTTTATTCATTTTTTTAGTAGCACACAACCAGGAACCCCAGCAAATAAAGAAAATATGTAGTGAAATAATGAATATACAAACATAAACCCAAAAGTAACTAATTTTTTTCCCCCCACCTTGGTAAATTGTTGCAAATGTGTAAGTAATACTCAGAAAACATGATAACTGATACACATAAAGCATGACCACCGCTGTACTGTTGATTTTAATGTGACTGCAAGAAAATGTTGAAATGTTGGTGAAGAAAAGACACCTGCAGACATGAAATGAGTAAATTCAATTCTACAGGCATCCATGATTTGAACAGAAGAGACATGTTCAATTACAGGATAACCAGTCCCACGGAATCAGACAAAAGTCAAATAACTTTCCAAGTCTTCGTTTATTCTGAGATATTTAAAACCTGCAGCCCAGTTCTCCCTCCTCTCCTGACTTGTGTCTTCCATCCATTTCCCCACCCTTTGTTCTGGATCATGATGGCACAAATGAAATTAACAGAGATCGCAGAGCTGCTTATTCATCAGCTTCCAGATAATTTGAATAACAAAACCCTGTTACAGCGCGTATAAAGTATAAAAGCCGACTGGCAGCCACAGATTGTTGGACAGATTCCCACAAAGACAGATCATCAAACATGGGCAAGGTATGTAGAGCGGACAACAGAAAAATAAGCACTTTTCAGTTCAGGGGAAATACAGCTGACTCACAGCATAAAGGAAAATATGGCAAAAATTAAACTGACATAAAACAGTTTAGACGAGATGAATGTAAATTGATCAGTTCATGTAATTTGTTGATGCTTTTCGTTTCCAGATCATCTTCTACGAGGACAGGAACTTCCAGGGCCGCTCCTATGAGTGCATGAGCGACTGCTCTGACATGACCTCCTACCTGAGCAGGTGTGCGTCCTGCCGGGTGGAGAGCGGCTGCTTCATGGTCTACGATCGTCCCAACTACATGGGGAACCAGTATTTCCTCAGGAGGGGCGAGTACGCTGACTATATGTCTTTTGGCATGAGTGACTCCATCAGATCCTGCCGTTTAATCCCTCAGGTATGCAATTATCTATGACAAAAGAGAATTTGTGCAGCATTTGGTCTAAATTGTATATAAATTTATCGATGAATGAAAATAGTTATTTTAATTTCTCAGGAGTGATGTTCAATTAATAGAGTTTTGTGCTGTTTTGGCCGTTTTTTTAAATATATTTAATTTTTTCTGTACATACCACATTACAAAAAATGTTTCAAAAATGTAATTTTTACATCACTTTATCACCTATATTAATGTATCTGCATCACTGTATCAACAGAACTTGTGATGTGATTCGACCTCTCTGGTGTAATGGTGTATAATGTTTCCATTCTGATCAATTTTCTGTGCGTATTCACCAACAGCACAGAGGATCGTACAGGGTGAGGATCTACGAGAGGGAGAACTTCCAAGGCCAGAGCCATGAGCTTTTGGACGACTGTGACAACATGATGGATCGTTACCGCATGTCCGACTGCCAGTCCTGCAACGTGATGGACGGCCACTGGCTGATGTACGAGCAGCCCCATTACAGAGGCAGGATGGTGTACCTGAGCCCCGGAGAGTACAGGAGCATGAGAGTTCTGGGATACAGCGGCATGAGGCTCAGCTCCATCAGGCGTATAATGGATTCCTGTTGAAGATGAGAACCATAATTGAATTTCAAATAAAATGAAAGAGAAGTCAAATGCCAGCCTGTCATCTTTTTATCTTGTTTCACAGGAGAAGAAGTAGAGTATCTGTTAGGTTTAAATCTACTTCAGTGGCTTTCATTTTGCAAATGTTAAAGAAGTCTTTCCAGCAGCTAAATCACACATTTGTCATAAAGCTAATTGTGTAACTGGTTTAAATCAAGTCCTAGTTTCTATAATTATTGCACAAAAACCAAAAATGGACACCTCAATACCGAATCTTCACACGTCTCCTTCGGGAATCCAGAGTGAGCCGTATAGAAACAGACTCCAGAAAGATAAAGAGTATCCATATGTAGAAAAAATGTGTGGAGACGTAATGCAGCCGCTGTAATAAACTGTCACACAGCAATCAAGTGTTTCTAGAGTGTGAGCCATCACCAGGGGGGCTCCAACAGAGGGCATGAATGAAAATATGAGAACATTACACCAGTTACAGTCGGAAGTGTGGCCATCATGTAGAACCGCCTACTGTAGATATGTGGGATTCGGTTAAAGATGTGATGAAGACATACAGCATGGTCCAAATGTCTTAGACAGCCAAAACATATCAAATAGTATTATTAGGTTTCCTTGACTGAATTTATGAGTGTATCTTGGATAAAATAACGTAAGAATACCATTAGCAACTTAGCAAAGTAAAGGAAGAAGGTGAGGATGTGTGAGCAGGTGCCTAAGATTAAGGTTTCCTTGAGAGAAACCCCACCATGTACAACCTTTAAAATCCTCTAGATTAGTAAAACCAGTGTGACCATTCGAGGGAGCTTAAAACACCAGTTGAGACACGTGTTGTTATTGGGGTCATCTGGAGATCCAAGAAAATAGATTAAAGGGGCACCAAAGTCCAAAGATGATTGAACCATTGTTGTTGTTGTTTTTTTTAAACTTTATATTCATAAGGGTGTGCTGCAGTTACATTTTCATTGGACTACTTTTTGCCTCATGACATAATACAGGATGGATCCACGTTTGCTGCTGATCTTTTTCATGCTTCATTGTGCAAATGTAGACGCTCACAATGGAGATATGAAATGAATTGTAATTAGCTGTTCTATGCATCTGTTTGTAATTGGTGGCATGGTTCAACTTTTTAATTTTCATTTTACTTTGTTAGGTGGAAAAATATGGATGTGCGTGCATGCGTGTGTGTGTGTGTGTGTGTGTGTGTGTGTGTGTGTGTGTGTGTGTGTGTTGTGCGTGTGCATGTGTGCATAGGGAGTGGTGTGAGTTAATAATAAAGAAAAAAAGAATAACTTTTCAGTGACTTAATATCAAAATATTTGTTAATTTCATTTGTAATCCAAGAATAAGTATTACAGTAGTACGCAGCACTCAGACAAACACACCAGGATGTCTGATATGTACACCCACACAGTCAACTAATTATACCATGCACATAAATATCTCCCTGCAATCCATAATTATTCATTTGGTTTGTTTTATTTTAACATTTTTTTATCATTATTACGTAACTGTTTTTTTATTGTATTTACCTATTATTGGTATTATTACATACCCTTACTATATTATTGGATAAGTAGTCAGATTTTAGATTGAACTTGTTTTTTAATCCTATGCATGACCCTTTTTAAGGATTTGGATTTGTTCTGTTATTTGATTCTTTTAACAATTTTTCTTGTTTTTGCTCAATGCAATCCAAATCCAATCCATCAATAAATAATATGTGTAATACATCAATACGGGAAAAAGATGGACAAAACCTGCAATGTTGTGGGAAAAGAAGATTATTTCAAAGTAAATTTCCAGTTTTATATCATTGTTCTGAAAACAGTTTTTGGTCATAAGCAGGGTTGAGATAAGAAACTGATACTATGATATATTGTGGTATTTCTCTTGTAATGCATAATCAATACATTGGAAGCAATATTTCATTAAAACAATGGGTATTACATCAGAGCCCTTGCCATTTTCCCTTGGCGTCTCTGCCAAATTGACATCACAATGCAGTGAATAAATGCATAATTCCTACAGTTTGCTTACCTATAATGTATAGTATGTTTGTGTGTCCTACAAAATATTGATTTTCATTGTAGTAATCTCTTTATTCACCCACTTCGCTATCACACCGAAGAAATAAACATCCACTAACAGTCCGCCAACTCATTTTTCACACTTCTAAACCAGCTGGTTTTATGCTGCCTGCTGTGTGTACTGTTTCCACCAATGAATGTGGACAAAATTATACCTCTCCTTCTCCCTTTGCACTCGTCTTCCATGAGACATTATAATAGTGGCGGTAAAGAAACAACGTTTTGGTTTTATATTTGAGGACTCTAATTGGATAAAATTGCTGCAAAGACCCTCCTCCAGTGGGAGGGAAAATTTGGAGGGGAAATGCGTAGATATTTACAGATGTAATCTTATTACATTGTGTCATAAAAATGTGTTTTTCATGGCTGAAGGAGGGCAACACCCACAAGAATTTTTTTTTTTTTTACATATTCAAGAACAAAAGGAATATAATGGTGTTTTTAAATAATCCAAATACATTTTTTATAATTTCATAACAATTTAATCATCCTGTAGCACGTAAAACTCATACAAAGTTAGTGACACAACATGTTCATCCGACAAAGCTGATACTGCAGATCTTTATTTTACCTTCTAATTCAACAAATGAACCTGAGTTTTTATTACCTCAAATTTTGATATTGAATATGATACATAATCATACAGTCAAAAATGTGATTTCTATGATGAATTATGGACCCAGGTGATGGAGTGATGAGCGTGAATACAACAAAGGGTTTGTTACCACAGACAAAACACTGACAATACAAAGAGTCCCAGCTGATACCTTTGCAGCTGTCATCCATCTGTACCCCATACGAATGCCTCTTTTGGCTCTGCCCCAGGTGCATACAGTCTGGAATAATGACCATTTACAGACTGATTTAACAAACATTATAGCCCTGTATGCTAGCTGCTGAGTAAGACGTTCAAACAATGGCTCCATAGATCATTTAGCTATCATGTTGGGTATAAAAGAGACCCAGTGTGGGCAAAGTACCAGTGCAATCAGGGATTGGATTGGACACCAAGATGGGCAGAGTAAGAGAGCATTTTAATGTTATCATTTAGGCTGATATAAATATATATGCCAAATCATATTGTTAACATAGAGAAATGGTTTTAAAATGTTTTATCTTTCATTTTTAAGATCATCTTCTACGAGGACAGGAACTTCCAGGGTCGCTCCTATGAGACCAGCAGCGACTGCGCTGAGCTGACCTCCTACTTGAGCCGCTGCAACTCCTGCAGGGTGGAGAGCGGCTGCTTCATGGTGTATGAACGTCCAAACTTCATGGGCCACCAGATGCTGGTCAGGAGAGGAGAGTACCCCGACAACCAGCGTCTGATGGGAATGAGCATGAGTGATTGCATCCGTTCTTGCCGCATGATCCCCATGGTAGGAACATTTAAAGATCCATTATCATATATATCTCCAACATGGCTCCTGATCATAAAATAGTCTGTTTATTTACCATTTTACAGCACAGAGGTCCATTCAGGATGAGGATCTATGAGAGGGAGAACTTTGGAGGTCAAATGAATGAGCTGATGGACGACTGCGACTCCATCCAGGATCGTTACCGCATGTCTGACTGCCAGTCTGCTCACGTGATGGACGGCCACTGGCTGATGTACGAGCAGCCCCACTACAGAGGCAGGATGCTCTACCTGAGGCCCGGAGAGTACAGGAGCATGAGAGACATGGGAACAGGACCAATGGACATGAGGATCGGATCCATCAGACGCATCATGGAATCCTGTTAGATGGCTCACACTTGAAATTGTAATCGATTCATATTAATAAATGGTTCATATCTACAACTAATTTTCCAATTCATCATTCATGTTGACTTTCTAAGCTTCAACCACAAAATTAGAGAGAAAACTGCATAAATGATCATAATGCAAAAGTAACGCTACTATTTGAAATTCTGCCCTCAAAGCCATATGACTCATGTAGTAATTTTAAGTATTTGTTTTTACATGTATCCTGCAGTTTCTCCAATACAACTGAACAACTTGTTTAATTGTTCTAATATAGAACAAGGAAGCTCACCTTTAGGACAGGGATATATTCAAACATGTCCACTAGTAGAACCATAAACAATCTTGTTACAGATAATCCATAATGTTGTTATTTTATTTAATTTCTTGCCAGTTTCTCCTTGACACTTCATCAAACAGAGTAATGCTGTCCTCTGCCACTGCATTCAGAGCGAAGCAGAGTTTGTGTAGGAGGACCAGTTCTTCTCAACGCCGTCCCTAAGTGTTATTAAAACAATTCAAGCTGTGAGTAAAATATATCAATGGGTATTCGTTTTCGAATTGTATTAATTAACAATAGCTGAAGAATGCAATTGAATTTCTGCTCCGGTTGCCTGGAATGGACTTAAAAAAAAATCTCAAACTGCAAGCTCTCACCACCATATCTGATTTTAAAACACAGACTTTGGACATTTCAAAGACAGAAATGGGACAATGTAATTGTTTTGCTGGATAATGTATTCACATTTCCATGAACCTGACCTTCTCTCCTCAGTTCCTCAGTGACCCTTTGTAAAGCCCAGCCTCCCCCTGCCTCCTTGCTTCGACTTTTATCAACTTTTGGCCTTGTTTCACTGTTCGTTTTGTCTCTGTACCACGTTGCTTTGTTTGTTCTTGTCTGATTTTGTGTTATTTTGCTTGTTTTAGATGTTGCCATTTTGGCCAGGTCTCGCTCGGAAAAGAGATCACCTGATCTCAAGTGACTACCTGGTAAAATAAAGGTTAAAAAAAATGTACACAAAATAGACGTGTATTGCATTGTCATGTTTTGGTTTTTCCACTATTAAAGTTTCAGTAGCAGATCTGATGCTTTTAATGGATGATTTTCACAGACAGTCCTTGTTGAGGCCAGAAATTTTCTGACTCCAGATTAAATACTAGACAGAGATATAAGTTTATTTTCAGAATCAAGAAAAAAAGGCACACTTTTAAAAAAAAAAATTCTTGTTTCTGTTTTCCTGCAGAGGCTGAGAGTAAAGGTTTTAGGGGATGTTGACAATTAGGTCAAGTTTTTCAGAAAAACCTCAGTTTTTACTGAAGGACGTTACTTACACAACGTCATAAGATATATTTTTTCGGCTTTTTCGAGATATTTTTAGGTCTTAGTCATTTTATGCTATAGTTCTATTGATAGTGGAATCACGTTCATAGAGAATTCATGTGTCACCATGTTATGAGAGCAGATGGAGTGATGGAACAGTATTTAATCTTTGAATGTTTCAATGTCACGTTTGAGTTGGCATCACAAATGCAACAAATGGCCTCAATAGTACTAGTTGATAATGAAGTCATACTACAGCAGCCAGACATTGTTGTGTAACACAAAGACAGAAAGTTGAATAAAGGCGATTAATGATTCATATCTCATCTCATGCTTAGAAATATAAACACTTGTTCAGGGCACAAACAAAAAAATCCATTTAGATGCCACACCCAAAAAAATATGCGCAACTGAAACTAAAAAAAATGTGTAATTACCTGACAATAGAATAGAAAGAATAAATAAATATTGCATTAAATAGGATGTTAAATGAATGAGATGAGTAAATGAACAGGTAAGAGCAAAAGGTAAAAAGATAAATAAATGAATATTAACCGTCATAAAATTACATCGTAATAAATAGAAAGATAAATAATAATCAGAATGTGATGCAAAAACTAGTTAAACTTTCTTAAGTTTATAAACAGTCAACAAATAAGTGGAATAAAATTCAATTAAAAGCCAGATTAAAGAGGCGGGTTTTAGTTTTGCTTACACCAGTGAGTCCAGTTTCTTCAATGACATGAAGGAAATTGTTGTGGAAACCGAATACTTTTTCAGATAAGATATCTTCTCCTTGTCAAGCTTTATAAAAACTTCTACATAATTACACACGTGCATTAAGATTTCGTACGACATCACCCCGTAACAGGAAATGATGTACACTCAATGTGCTTTGTCATCTATTGTGACCAATAATTAGTATTTTATCATCTAGTGAGTGATTCGCTACAGAAAAGGCTGTCTCTGTATCTTCTTTATGTCACAGCACTGTGCTGCATGTATCCAGTAAATGCCTACATGCATTTCCACCGGATAATAACCCTTCAACCACCAGACCGCTCAGTAGGCTGAGTCAGGGTTTTGCACATTGAAGCTCAACATACAGTTTTTTTAAACTCAGTATAAAAGTATTATTTGTTTGTTATTACCCATTTGTGGATGACACATTTTTGCAAAATCACAAAAACCTACATTTTCAAACAAGATCGACTAATTAATAGTGTCTTGGTAACACAAAGTCCTATGTCCACCAAACTTTTGGATTCTTATTTTGCATGCTCACACTGAGCCTTTGGAACAAAGCTGGTGTCGCTGTCACTATGAGACAGCCAAACTGAAGGTAAATCATATCCAAATGTTGATAAATCCAATTAATAAGTCTAATCTGTACCAACCCCTCCGACACTGACAACAAAATTACACATCTCAGCCACTAGGTGGCGCTTATGCAGGCTACTGTGAAATGTCCAAAACAAAATCTACTAATACGCAATAAAATTTGCAGTAGAGTTGCAGAGTGGGTCATCAGTGCGGCATGGTTCAGAGGTAGAGTGGCCGTCTAGCAACTGAAGGGTCACTGGTTCTTCACTTTATGGTGATTGCGTAAAAGTGCTCTTGAGCAAGATACAGAACCCCTGACTACTCCTCATGAGTAGGCTGGCACCTTGCACAGCAGTCTCCACTGTGTGTGTGTGTGTGTGTGTGTGTGTGTGTGTGTGTGTGTGTGTGTGTGTGTGTGTGTGTGTGTGTGTGTGTGTGTGCGTGTGCGTGTGCGTGTGTGTGTGTGCGTGAATGGGTGAATGAGCTAATGTTCTAAAGCTTTGAATAATGTTAAGGTACAAAGGAGTTCTATAAAAATGAATCCATTTATAAAATAAAAGAGCCCATCTATGACAGCACCCAGAAATTTCAGGTTTCCCCCACTTGGTGGCATTACTATCTAGGTAAATACATAACTCCCACAATGAATGTTGAACAACCCAAAATCTTACATCCACTTAATTCCTGATGTAAGCTGTCTGGTTATGTAGGCCGTTGCCGTACCCACTTAAAAATGTTATCCGCAAAATTGTAAGAAATGTGAAACAACTTTTCTTAAACTCTTAGGGGATGTCCAATGTGCACGCAACATGCAGACATGATCTTTAGCCACGCATGGTAAGATGTCGTCTTAAGAATTTTGATAACAGTAAAACAACAAAAGTGACTTTCCCGATTAACATGCAAAGTATTTCAGAGGTGACAGATTACTTACTGAACATCTGTACCAAATTAGGTGCCAATCAGTCAATAGGTGGCACTGTTGCACATAATTGTGTAATATGAAAAATGTACTTTTTCAAACTCCATGGCCGTTTGCTCTCAATTTGGGCACATCTTTACATAAATAATGTAAATAAGGTCAGAGTTGCATCATATCTAGTAGAAATAACGATATTTCCTTCCCTTCCTTTATCAATCCCATCTTTATATCCCACTTAAGTTTTAGTTTTATTCACATTTTGGAGGGCCTAAGAGTTAAGGATCAAACAATGACGTACTGGGACTGATGTAAATATTCTGAAATGTCTCGACTTTATTGTTCACGCCAATTAATGAGTAACCCTTTTCAATCAGTCAAACCCATTTGATTATCTAAGGTCAAATATAAACAAACTGTGTATCTCCTAAACCCTTATTTACCAACTTGAAAATCAATGAAATGTAACATCTAAGTCCACAAGGCAGACTTCTACCAAACACTGTGGAGATGTGCAGCATGGGCCAAGAAAAAAAACAATTACAATTTTGCAAACAACATTTTCGCAAAACGGCAGTGCTGCGGCACTGTCACCTCACAGCAAGAAGGTTCCGGGTTCGAGGCCAGGCCGAGTTCCTCCATGGGTTCTCTCTGGTACTCCAGCTTCCTCCCACAGTCCAAAGACATCAAGAGGGGACGAGGCTGATTGATACTCTAAATTGACCGTAGGTGTGGCTGTGAGAGTGAATGGTGGTCTGTCACTATGTGTTGGCCCTGCGATGAATTGGTGAACCATCCAGGGTGAACCCCGCCTCTCACCTGAATGCTGCTGGGATAGGCTCCAGCCCCCCCCCCATGGGTTTCATTGAGTTCACTTTGGAGAAGGTATGCCCTCTCTGTCTATCATGAGAGGTCCAAGTCCAAGTGGACCAGTGGACCATTGACCAGTACCAGTAGTGGTACATATCTCTCAAACAATATCTCAAAGGATTCTTGATTCTTCCAAATGTCTACTTGTGACTTACCACATTACCCCTGTGTTAACCTTCTTAATCTTTTTTACCTTTACTGCTTGTCTTCCTTGAAGATCATAAATAACCTTGATCCAAAATGTATCACTGATTTAATAACCTCATACTGTTTGCACATTCCTATTCTATTATTACAGTACTGAGCAAAAATCTAAATAATCAATGCAGTTTGGGAAATAGGGAGTCGTAACCAATGACTCACCAGCTCCACTCCACTGTTCAGTACCAAGACCTCATTACTCTCCAAAACTCTCATGCATGCCATCATTAGAGCCTAATCCCAAACGGATAACCTCCAGGTGCTGCCAGTCACTCATTACCCCAGCTGTTCCTCAGCAGTACAAAACACATGAAAACCATACTCATTGGTCGTGTTTACAGCAATAATCTGACTGCTGACCTTATATTGAGAAAGGTAATATTGTGATATATATTGTAATTATAGTGGTAGATTTAACCTGAAAGCATCCATCCATTCATCCATCCATTGTCAGCCACATATCCTGTTAAGGGTCACTCAGTTTAGAGTATCAATCAGCCTCATTCCCTCTTGATGTCTTTGGACTGTGGGAGGAAGCTGGAGTACCAGAGAGAACCCACACAGGAACAGGGAGAACATGCAGACTCCACACAGAAAGATCCTGTGCCCAAGCCGGGACTCGAACCCGGAACGTTCTTGCAGTGAGGCGACAGTGCTGACCACTGCACCACCGTGCCGCCTTTAACCTGAAACCATTTATGTTATGCTGCAGCTGGTAAATTTGGAGTACTCTCTAGCCGATTACACAAAACACTGCTTCATAGACTGGTTAAAGTTTATACATATTTACAACGCACTTCAATAATGTGATTAAGATCCAACTGCTTTAATCTGATTATTGCTTACACTGGCTGTGACCTTATTTGGTTAAGGTTAAGGTAGTCAGAAGATCTTGCCCAGAGTTTGCTGTCTGGGATTCAGACTCCACACTCCTTCAAACCTTAGGCACACCGATGAATCCTTATTCATCCAAACTCTCTCAGTTTAAAAAAGCATACACTCTAACTTGATTCTTGCCTCTGCTTCCATAAAATCAACTGCAGCCAGTGTGGAAGTGCTGAAAAACTGCTGATCCTTAGGTGGTGACACGTGTCCGGCTCCAGGAGCGACTCTGGGAGCAAGTCAGTCACCAAAGACCTCCATGTTAAAATGTCCAATTTACCAGCAGATATAAACATCTTTACAACATCCCACAATAACTTTTGTATTTTTAATTTCATTACACAGTTCAGGGGTAAATTTTTATATAATTCCTCTGATCAATTTTAATAATTAAATATCTTTATCCCATAAGATTACCCAACCTGCTGATTACTCCCAGGTCACAGTCTGTAACCAAGGCTGGTCCGACCTTGGGCTTATAGAAGCCACTTTGTGGAATTTCTAGCATCCTGACTTGAGATTGAACTCGGTCCCTAGCTTTACTTAATTTTCCCCTTGAAATGCTTATTTTTTTGTAAGAAGAGTGACAGTAATCACAAAATACTATATCAGCTTCCAGCACAAACAATCACTGGACGTGATCAATATGGTAACAGACAGTTATGTACAATGTTAGTACATGAGAATACAATCGTTTTCAATTTATTGTGTGTTGATCTATTTAACTGAATATGATGCTATGCTAATGCATCTCCTCTCCTATTATTTTGAGTGAAAAGAAGAGAAAAAGTGCAGTTTTAAGCAACAATGTATATTTTGTACAGGAAATACTAGTGTAGAACCAATTAAACTGCTAAGCCATTTTCCTGTCAAAGGTATGCTCTATTCTTTTTAAAGGAAAATTCTGTTTTGAGGTTGTGAACCCGTTGGTATATGGGTAAGCAACTCAAAACTCTATAGGCATTTGAAGTAGGTTGCTTGGTCAGGAATTTATACAATGGAGGGGGCACACTGTCTTTGTCTCTGGACAGGTATAAATGTAACATGTTCAGACAGGCTGTATCAGTTCAAAAACCGTTCTCTGAGAGATCTGGGATACCACTGCAATAAACATGGGCAAGGTAGGAAATAGTCAGCTTCTAAAGTCAATTAATATGGATATAAAAATCGAATGGCGCAATGTTGCTCATTAAATCATTGTAAAACATTTGAACTTTCTAGATCATCTTCTACGAGGACAGGAACTTCCAGGGCCGCTCCTATGAGTGCATGAGCGACTGCTCTGACATGTCCTCCTACCTGAGCAGGTGCCAGTCCTGCAGGGTGGAGAGCGGCTGTTTCGTGGTCTACGACCGTCCCAACTTCATGGGAAACCAAACTTTCATGAGGAGGGGCGAGTACGCTGACAACATGAGCATGATGGGAATGAGTAGTGGTATCAGGTCTTGCCGTATGATCCCCACGGTAGGTTGGAAACACAAAAATTATGTTTTTCACTCAGTAAATATGTTTATTTTTTAATTATTTTTGAATTCTTTTAACCAGCACCGAGGCCAGTTCAGGATGAGGATCTTCGAGAGGGAGAACTTTAGCGGTCAGATGAGCGAGCTGATGGACGACTGCGAGAACATCATGGACCGCTATGGAATGAATGACTGCATGTCCTGCCAGGTGATGGACGGCCACTGGCTGATGTTCGAGCAGCCCCACTACAGAGGCAGGATGCTGTACGTGAGGCCTGGAGAGCACAGAAGCTTTAGGGAGATGGGCATGAGCGGCTCTAGGTTCATGAGTATGAGGCGTATCACTGATATGTGCTAATTATACATTTTCACTCAAATAAATGATTTAACTTTCTAAATTGTGGTGTTGTAGTAATTAATTTTTACCAGTACACAGTATGTCAGTCCATTTGCACAATTTCATTGATAGTTTTTTTGTAATTTAATACATTCTTGTTCAGTGGACACATGACTACAACATAAAGAAACCATGATATTAAACACTGACAACAGTTCAGGCTAGAGTAGACACAAACAACTGCACAAGTCACTTATTTAAAGAAAGTACATCGGGCAGAGTTTTGGTTTCATTTAACCAGATTCATGTCTTCTGGAAGTATTCTCCATGCAAGAAGGTGCACTAATTGTTTTGTATTATCTATGTTTGTCCTGTTTGTGTACAGGATAGAAACCATCAACATTTTTCACATTATTTGAATATGCCTCCTGTATGGCCCCTGCCACAGCCCCCATCACAACAGCAACCAGCAGTCACCATGTCTGCAGTCACAGCTTCAGTCCTGGACAGGAACTGCTGTGGACACAGTTGTACTTTGTAAGGGCCTGGGCTTTTGACAGGAGAATCAAGAGCAATAGCAGGAAACCTAAATGAATTAAAGCTGGTGAAATACATTCCTTCTGAATTTTAACTTTATCAGCCAGCTGTACAGTGCACAGGGAGCATGAGGACCAATTCCTGCTCTCCCATGGTGATCTGACTTCTGGATGAATATCAAACACACAGTGGAAGCAGAGTCATGAGATGTTTCCCCAAATTCTGTGCATTTTCTCATTACATCGTGTGGCAGTGTCTCAATATGCTACTGTATATTGACATGAGGTGGTTGGTTGAGCTGTGACATTTGAGCATTTGTGTCTTTTTTGATGGGTCCTCCAATGGGAACAACCTACTCTATAACATCTCAACTTCATCAACCTCTTGTTATCATTAAGTTGAGCTCTCTGCAGGTGCCACATGCACATGAATCATGAGCTTTTGCTTTACATTGCCAATGGTATACTTCCGCAGTGTGAGTTGGAATTTACCATTTCTGAGATCAGCCCCATGGATAATGCACATCTGTTGAGACAGGAAACAGGAAGGAGCAATCCAAAAATGATTAAAAACACAGGGTCTTGGGAGAACAAAAACTTAAACTTACTCAGCGAGCAATTAGTGCATCAATGACAGTCAATGGAGGTTAAAATTTAAAAAGCATCCAAGAACCAAAAGATCAAACAAATTGCAAAAACAGAGCATACAAACAACTGGACTGGTGAGCAACATCTGGAGTAGACAGACCGGAAACTCAAGCGAGGACAAAAATGACTAAGGAACCATTAAAATAGTCAAATTAGCACCATGGCAGCCATGATAAGATCAGATGAAAATCTCTATAGAAAGATGTCAAATTGCCTCCCGTCTTATTTCCTTACCTTCCTACTTTCTTAGCATTGGATGCACAGGCCCTTCCTTCACATTTAAAGCAATGCACTGTGGGAAAATAAACAATTTGACCATCAAGGCACACAGATCATTATATACTTTAAGAATACGCTCAAATTTGAAGACTACCCCCTTTCCTTTTTACTCACTATTTTGTGTGATAGTGATGATGGTAGAACCCAATTGCAGGGAGCGGAGATGAAAAAGAATGTGTAGCACTCAAAAAAAACTTTGTTAAACCAAAATAAACTATACCTGAATTCAGGCATACACAAAGGAGTCTTTAACAAACAACAACATGGAACGAGCTAGGTGGCACGTTGAGACGTGACAAGATTGACTCTGACAAACACACTAAAATACATACTAAACTAATAATGCATCAGGAAAAAGGTGAGAGAACAAAAAAGACATGCAGGAAGAAGTATGAGGTGACTTACGAGGACTGATAACCAAAGAGACCTAGGGGAAGCACTCAAAAAGGGTGGGAAACAGACAAAGACAGGAGGTGAAAAGCACACAGACAGGAGGGAAGGGTTTACAAAATAAGACAGCAACTGCCTGGAGCGAACAAACATGCATGTAGAAACAAGCTAGAAACACAGTAGTGTAAAACAAGAAACACATCTACACAACGGCAAAATTTAACAGTCAGTAATACAAACTAAAAACTACAAAATTTGAAGACCATAACTAAAGTAGACGTGGTCCTTATGGGACCATAACACACTGAATGACCAGAATGCTGCGAGAAGTATGTGCTGGTTTTTTGGTTGTTTTTTTTTTTTTGTCATATTAAGGATTTTCTTGTCTACAAATCCAGTCCTTTATATTTGCCAGTAAAAATAAAGATGCAACAGAGATTCAGCTACCTCTTTTCATGATGCAAAATGTTACATTAATTCATTCATTCAATTCTGCTGGTACATCTGGAATTAATTCATAATAAAGTGCAGAAAAAGGTGGACATGAAAAATTGATTTAATTTGATTTTTTTTTTTAAATGCCTATCTCAGTGTTGGCTTTAATTAATAATTATATTAAACATTATAGGTAATAATTTGTACGTATATTTTAAGGGGCAATGGTTTAATCTTTACACAACATTAAAGTCCTTTCGTGTGAGACCAGTCTTAACAGTGCTTAAAGTGTTTTAAAATATTACCTCATATTATTGTAGTAACATTCACCCGGCTGGTCAGACGCCGGCCTGCCCATCAGGTGTAATTCAGGGTTCAATGACATTTGAACAGGTGGCTGGGGCGAACAAGGATGGAAGCCTCAATCCAGAGATTAATGGGAGAACTGCCATAGTGTACAAAAGTTGTCACATGGATTATTTTTTACAGTTGTGTCCACAGTGTGTATTGCTGGATATTATATATTCATTATGTTGTCTGTAGTGCTTCAGTGATATCAGTTAAGAGTATGAAAACAGAAAAAAACATAACTTGGTGAAAGTAGAGATGTTTTAGATATAGTTGTTAGTGTAGTATAGTATTAGTATTTCACTCATATTTTCAGATGTTTGATTTGTGTTTTAAATTTCAGTCATAAGAATATTTCTCCAAGAGGAGTGAGGCGACTGCACTGTAACTGGCCGAAATCTTAAAAATGATCATACTTTGGATATTAAGGCGAGGTGGGAGACAGAGGGAGGCGTCACAGTCTCACCAGAGGAGTGGGACTGGACTTGCAGACAGCAGTGGACAGTGACAAGCTCTCCCACCTGGAGAGAATTCAGCTGGAAAAATGTGACTCGTTTCTTTCGCTCTCCAGCGCAAAAGACCAACTATTCAAATCAGACTGCCTGCTGGAGGTCCTGTGGGAATACCTCAGCAAATCACTTCCACATTTTTTGGAGCTGTCCCTCTGTTGCCCCTTTTTGGAGTGAGGTTCTTGAGGTCCTGAAAGTTGTTTTCAAAAAGAAAATGGTGTTGAATTTTAAAGTCATGTATCTGTGTAATTTGGATGATCTTGAATTCACAAAGCGGGATAAATACCTTTTGAGAGTGTTACTAGTGGGATGTAAAAAAGCAATGACCAAAAAATGGCTCACGAAAGACAAATCAACAATAAATGAGTGGATTGATATAATATATAATATATATGTCATGGAGAGAATTACATTCAAACTAAGGAACCAATTTGATGTTTTCGAAGAGAACTGGTCAAAATGGCTCAGCTATGTGTTAACTATAAGACCTGATTTTGTATAGGTAAAGAAAAGGTCAATCATTTAATAAGATATGGTCATCTTACTTGTGAGAAGCCTTACTATACTTAATATAATTTACTTTTTTATGTGACGATGCCTTTTTTCTTTTTTCGATTGATGTCTTTATTCAAAGCACAAACTCCCCCTCTGTTTTTGTCTTATGTTGCTTTGTTATGTTAAAGAAAATCAATAAAAAGTAAATTGAAGAAAAAAATTACAATATTAATGCAAAACAATATCAGAATGAGTGGTGCAGTGGTTAGCACTGTAGCCTCACAGCAAAAGGTTCTGAGTTTGAGCCTGTGTGGAGTCTGCATGTTCTCCCTGTTCCTGTGTGGGTTCTCTCTGGTACTCCAGCTTCCTCCCACAGTCCAAAGACATCAAGAGGGGATGAGGCTGATTGATACTCTAAATTGACTGTAGGTGTGACTGTGAGTGTGAATGGTTGTCTGTCTATGTGTTGGCCCTGTGATGGACTGGTGACCTGTCCAGGGTGAACCCCGCCTCTCGTCCGAAGGCTGCTGGGAAAGGCTCCAGCCCCCCCCCCCCCCCCCCCCTCCATGGATGGATGGATGGAATATCAGAATGAGTTGAGAGAAAGCAGACTGGTCCAGCTTTTACAATGGCACTAGACTGGGGACTTGGGCCTGCTTGGGTTTGAGTTGGAGGTGCCGTGCAAGATATGTACAGAGCATCTTTGCAGCATAGGGCAGTAAACCAGACATACTGTTCCCAACCAGGAAGCGGCAGCCAGCTCTCTTACAACTAATGCTCAACCTTGCTACCTACAAGAGACAACAGGTCTCTCGTCCTCACACTGGAAACAGCTACCCTACCTTTCTGTCTTCACCGATAGTGACAGTTAAAGTCATGTAAGGTATCCACCACACGGGAAGATGAGCAAACAGCCAATCCTCCACTGGAATCCAAATAATTACATTGTGTTTTAGCTGCTACATTCCTCCAGATATAAAAGTCAGCGGATGAAGAAAATATATTTCCCACACTTGGGTGCCACTTTGAAGTGAAATAATGTGATAGAGCGACTCTTCTAGTGTGCTGGATGAACCCTGGTGGACAGAGGAGAAGACTCCACTCTAAATGCTGGGCAGGCAAATTTTCACTTGCCCATTCAGCCAGTCACTCAGCAACCTTCCCAGTTATGGGGTCTGCCACTTCTAGCATCGAGCCAAAAAGGAAGCAAAAGTTAAAGATTATTATCTGTGTATTTCCGGCTTGAATATGTGAATCAACTGTTCAAAGAGAGCAGAGAAAGTGGCAAGAGCACTTCATAAACATATATCTGATTTTGGGAGCCACGTTGGGTGCAATCATCCTTGCCAATGTCTCCAATGGTAAAATGGTTCTGGTGAGAGTCCAGACAAAGAACAATTCACATAACCCTGAGGATAAATCATGTTGTGAATGCAAACTCACCTGGAGCAGGGGTACCGGAACTGAGGCACCCTCCTGGAGCCAGATTTGGGACGGTATCTGGCCAATGAGCATCTGATGGCAGCTCGTTGACTGATGGTCCCTGCCTCCTTGTGACTAGTCTCTGACTTTCTTTTGTGCCTGTTTTCCTCAAGGCAGTTTAGGTTACCCAGGCTTCTTGGAGTGCCTGGATGATGCCCTGGACAGGATTAGGTGGAAGGACCGGCTAGATCTAAACCAGAGTGATGTTTGATTATTGCACATCTATCCTAAACATGGACTGGCAAGAACAAACACCATGTTTAAGCATGGAACTTTGAAGTCTTGCCTTGACTTTAGGGTTCATGCTTATGTGTCTTTCAAAGCTACACCATTTGTACCACCTTGTCTACTATATATGTGAGAAGGTGATGAAGGGAAACTGCATTTCACATACCCTTGGTCCATTTTGAGTATCTTGTTATGCCATCTGGTCTGACTAATGCCTCTGCAGTTTTGTAGGCTTTGGTGAGTGACATCTTCCATGACGTGATCAACCAGTTTCTTGTTGTGTGCCTTGACAATATTCTTATATTTTTTCTCAGACCCAAGCAGAACAACAGCTTTGCCTCAGCGCCACACTTTGTCCAGCCAGATTCTGCTTGGCAATGTTTTGTGTGGATGGAAAACTCAGACATTGGTGTTTGTGCAGTACTATCCCAACAACCTTTAGCTAATAATAAAATTAATCTCCCTCAAATTCTCACCAGCAGGCCGGTTATTTCTCTTATCTTGTACCTGCTGTAAAGGTTCCCACAATGCCAAGCCTGCTTTTACAATTTGTGGGTGAGAAATCAGGTGGTAGCCCAGACCCATCACACCATCCACTTGCTTCAACATGGACACTGACTCCTGGTCATTTAGCTCTGCCTGTACAATATCAAGTCTGTAACAGTCCCAGCTGCAGTCTGCTCTTTTTATTACTGGCCTCTCAATTCCTTCTCAATAAACAGTCATTTTTAGTCATTCACCATTATAAAGCACTTTTTCTTGCCCTGTCTAAACTTTTAGCTGGTGAGACAACGGACCTTTTAGTGGTTGGTGTTTTCTATCTGCATGGACTCCAATCAGACATTGTGTCAGAAGGTCATAGTTCATCTCAAAGGTTTGAAGGCATGTTGTCCAGCCCCAGCAGTAACAGCCAATGTCTCTCGTTACCATTCCCGGTCTTACTGGCAACCCAAGTAAGCCAATAAGGAAATGGCAGCCGTAGTCCACTACTGAGCCATCCACTTTGAACAGTCAACACTCCTGAGTGGAGAATGCCCATAACTCCTTGCCCATTTTCTCTGCTCCCTTGGATATCCATCCCCTCTTTTTAATCTTTCATGTGCCACTGTCACAGTACCTTGAAGCAAGCCCTTGTTACCTTCTCCACTCATCCTCCAAGGTCATAGCTTTGGTCTTTGTTCCAACTTAAAGTGGAATCCAAGAATTGTCTGGCCATTTTGAGGTTGAGACTGTCAATAACATCTATCATTTACATTTACTGGATTAAATCAAGGTCAAACAAATTTAACCTAGCTCCACACCCTTGCCCCCAAACATCCACTTCCACCACCAAGGACCACTGATGATTACATCACTTACTTGGACTTCTTCAAGGTCTGTTATCTTATAACTAGGAAAGTTTATGGTTTGGAGAAACACAGTTGGATACCATATAGCCATCTTCTGGACCGGTTCCTTATTCAGAACTCTCATCAGTGTGGACTGTTAGGCCTTCTTCTTAAGCATAGCTGGCAGACTTACATTCCCTATTTGTGTATTAGCCTTAATCCCAGGGTTGAGTCAGTTGTGCCATTATTCATATTCTGCTTTGTATAGTCTTCGTACCTTTTTGAATCTTTTAATACTGTCTTGTCTCTCACATCCACTCCACTCATGCTCTAACTGGAAGCTGCTCAAGATCACCTTCAATCTTCTAAGCTCTGTTGACACGTTAAGCCCTGCTTCACCCTGCCAGTTTTCCCCTGCCTAGTTCTGCCAAGCCAAATTCTGCCTACCAGCATGCCCTGCCCCACTGTGCCAGACTCTCTCCATTCCGTCACCATTTCATCAGGTTTTTGATTAATATTCTTGGTTTGAGGTTGTTTCCTTTTTGTCTGTGTTTTACACTGTTTTTCTTAACTCACTCTGTAACAGCGTGATCTGGCCACAAGGTGGAACCCCACAAATACAGAGACAGATTTTGATTCAGTGCGCAAAAAAAAAAAAACGTCACTGATAAGGCATACTACATACTCTTCATTTCCTCACTGAGAATAATACCATATCCCTGCCCATAACTTTGAAGTTACCTAAGTAGTTTAGAAAATCCCCGTTTTCAAGGCATGAAGAATGAATGAGATTTGCCGAGAGACTTCAAAGACATTGCTATGTGTCGTCCAGTCTGTGCTCTTATTCCCAGCATTAAATCAACCATGTTCCTAATGAGCTTTACCAGGTTTGTCCCTTGGCAAAATTCTGTTTGTGATATTCATGGGCACAAGGAAGAAACTTTACAGCTTAGAGACTTCAAGACTGATTCGCTGCTATGCGCCGATGATGCTGTTTTGCTGGGCTTGTCAGGCTGTGACCTTCAGCAACTCCAGGTGCATCGTCAGTGTGAAGTGGTTGGGATGGGAGTCAGCCACCTCAAAGTCTTGGGCAATTGTTTTCTGCCAGAAAACAGGGGGTTGCTTCTCCCAGGTTGGGAGTGAGTTGCTGCCCTGTTTTGGGGTTTTGTATGCAGTTAAGGGTAAAATGGAATGTGAGTTAGACAGGTGGACTGGAGTGACATCAGCAATAATGCAGGCATGCATAAACACGTTGTGGTGTTCAGGTAATTGAGTCAGAAGGCAAAGTTTTAAGTTTACCAGTCAATTTATATTCTCACCCTCACTGAGGGTCACAAGCTTTGGTAGGTGACCAAAAGACTGAGACTGCATGAGCAGCTGAAATGAGTTTCCTCCTCAGGATCAGACTCTGGAGATCCCTCCAGGTCTATGCACTCCACCAAAGCTCATAGAGGCCAGTCTGTACAGTTTCACATTAATACTTTAACATCATATGTCATGATGCTTGGTGGCGGACCATGAGAAGTTCATCTTGTTCTCCTGTACTGCCACATGGATTCTCCCATGATCTTTTCATGGAGGTGTCATCGTATAATTGTATATTATAATTACCTGATCTGAGCCTTTGCAAATCCAGGTGCTAATCCAGTAGGAACACATCATGGAAAAACATGAACAAGACAATTTGATCAAATTTTAATCAGTCAATAATTATCTCCAGTGACTTCAGAGACTAGTTAACATAAAAGGATTTTCCTGATTTAGTATCTCATCTTTTCGTATTTTCCATGTGCTGAAATCCTCGTGTGATTCCTAGAGTATCTCTTGCCCCTTCCAGCAAACACAATGAAATTTGACTTTTTGATATTTAATGAGCTGATTAAATTCACATAATCTATTTCTTTATTTGTAAATTATAGGAGTATTTAAATCTGTAAAATAAATAGATGAATAAAGAGCCTGAATATAAATAAGAAATCTAATTCAAAGGCTATAGAGTTTTCATTCTGGTGTAAACTGAGTTTTAAAAAGTGGTTTCTGAATTTCCGATCGGTCATCAGGTACCGCGTCTTACTGAAGAATTGCAAATTCTGTTATGACCCACAGGAGGTCTTTATGAATATTTAATGATATCCATGATTTCATTTAGTTACGGTGGATCAAACTGTAGCTGTAAAATTATGATTTTCAAAAAGTGTTACCTAACATCATATTATCAAACTCCACACAGTCAAACCATACTACTGAAAACTATATTTACCATGGCACCTCATGGCAGCACCTTCCCCTCAGACTTGATTTTTTTAATGTCTTGTGTATTTTATATGTATTTCCATAAATATTTGCCTGAGTATTTAAAGATGGGTGTGGAAATGGTACAGTATGACTGAAACTTCGCAGATATATCAATGTCAATTTCGAGTTCATCAATTTCAAGTTCATGAAGTGAGAGGATATGTGCTTATCAATTTCTGTCGAAAAGCTTTATTTCTGAAAAAGCACACACACACACACACACACACAAACACACGCACACACTTACATTAAAAGTACATAAAACAGCATTAACAGAAATAAAATGAAATCCCATAGACCTACATTTTTTGGTTCTACTGAGGTCCAAAAAATGTTAGGACACCTTTACATGATTCAATCAACCGCCGTACACTTGTTGATGCTTGCCAGTTATTTTTATTATACAACCATACATACATGTATCTACAAACAGCTGGATAAACATGTTTTGTTTGTACAGATGTGAATTTTATACAGACATGTCAGACCATTGTTCCCACACAAAGGGATTCTCTTTGAAATGTGTAAAATGGACTATTGTCTGCTACTCTGTATTGTAACTTTAAAAAAAAATGCTCATTATTTGGACTTCTCTATGGAAAAATCCATTCTAAAGTCTTCTAGGGGATCCAGTCACATGGAAATGTGACAAATGCCCCTCAGCACTCTATAGGCCTCTATACCATGTTGCTGGGTCAGGGGTTTACACAATGGGAGCCACAGATTCTTTGGGTTTGGTCAGGTATAAAAGTAACAGTTAAAACAGGATGGTCATCAGTCTAGCAGCAACACAGTTCTCTGAAGAACTCGCACAACCACCATGACCATGGGCAGGGTAAGCACACTCACCTCACAACTATTTGCCATTGATTAACGATTTGAAACCATATTGATGGATTATTATTATTTAGCCTAATCAACCTTTGGGATTTCTGAACTTTCCAGATCATCTTCTACGAGGACAGGAACTTCCAGGGCCGCTCCTATGAGTGCATGAGCGACTGCTCTGACATGTCCTCCTACCTGAGCAGGTGCCACTCCTGCAGGGTGGAGAGCGGCTGCTTCATGGTCTACGACCGTCCCAACTACATGGGTAATCAGTACCTCTTGAGGAGGGGCGAGTACGCTGACTACATGAGCATGATGGGAATGAGAGACTGCATTAGGTCTTGCCGCATGATCCCCATGGTAAGATATTTATTCTTCTAATCCTTTTAAATAGATAAAAAATAACAATGTGTATAAAACAACATTTGTATTTGATTGCTTATTACAGCACAGAGGCCAGTTCAGGATTAGAATCTACGAAAGGGAGAACTTCGGAGGTCAGATGAATGAGCTGATGGAGGACTGCGAGAACATCATGGATCGTTACCGCATGTCTGACTGCATGTCCTGCAACGTGATGGACGGCCACTGGCTGATGTACGAGCAGCCCCACTACAGAGGCAGGATGATGTACCTGAGGCCCGGAGAGTACAGGAGCTTCAGGGAGATGGGAATGAGCGGCTCTCGGTTCATGAGCATGAGGCGTATCATGGACATGTAAACCCAGTTATATAAAATGCTTAAACAACACAAAAGTAAATAAAACTTTTTGACAAAATTTTTTTTTCCAGTTGTGTCATTTGGTGGTTAGTGATTTCTCAACATGTGAAGTATAAATATAATTAATACATAGAAAACACTGCTGACAATTATTACGACATAGAATGACTCAGAGGATGCATGTTTGCCCATTAGTACCTCGAGAAACTATAAATTCTATCTGATCAAAAAATAAAGGTGTGTAGTCACAAATTCCTATATTATAGTAATCTATTAACCCCTTAAAATGCAGAAAAAAAGATGGCATGATGATTATGACAGGCGTGTTTTTAGATAAGATCATCATCATGTTTTAGTGACAATTTAGTGACAAGAGTCAACACTATTTTTAGATTCCATACATTTTTTTAAAATTAATTTCATTCATTTATAAGCTATGAAGTGGAAGGAAAGTGTTTTTCTAGAACCAAAAAAAAAAAATGTTATGCCCAAAACTTGAGTATGTTGAAATCCATGAATAGCAAATATTGGTATATGTGGTCATCATAAAAAAATACAACAACCTCTTCAAAGCATTTATGAAGAATAGCTGTTGAGGGTTAAAGGTTTTGACCTTTCAATGTTATAGTACCCTACAGAGACTGTGGTGAGATGAGGCAGGAACAATGACAGTGTGTTTTCGTGAGAATAGACCCCCTGACCTTCACTGCAGTGCTATCAGCAGTTCACAAACATGTTGTATCTGAATGCTTGTGTTGACCCCGTGACCTTTTTCTATAGCACAACCATCAGGCCAAATAGTTCAAACAAAATAATACAACAACACAACGGCATAATGACCAAAGATGGCTTAGAAAAAAAACTCAAGTCCAAGCACTCAAGGTACGTTTGAAAAGTAAAAATCAAAATTCTTTCAGTGGGCTTGAGTTGTTAAAAACACAGCATGTGTTAGTTTGCATCTTCTTTCTGACGTGAAGACACAAATGACCCAGCAGAGTTATAATAGTGAAGCCAACTCAGTTGTGCAACACATGGATTCTTTTCTTTCTGGTCCAAACTAAATATTCAAATATTCATGTCAAGTATTTGGAAGCACAATGATGCAACCAAATACAATGGCATATTAGGGCCAGGGAAGAGGAAATAAAATGAGAGGGGGAAGTTTTTTTATGCATTTTTCACGTCAAGGAAAAAGTCAAATTGTTGAAAAAAAGGACAAAATGGTGAGAATAAAGTAGCCTTTTTTTGCTGATCACGCACTTTGAGATTAAGTTTAAAAAGTCAAAGTAAATCAGAGGAGGAAGAGTCATCTGACTGATTTTGATTTCAAGAAAAAACTCAAAATGTGGGTAAGTAAACTCCTGTTCATGCAGGGGGTCCTAAAATGGGAAGGACTCAAAGATTGAATTTTATTGTAGTTCAGTGATGTGACTGAGCCAGGTGCATTCACACATTATGCCTCTGGTGTAGCCTCTTTTCTGTCCTCCAGCCTCCCACTTTATATTATTTACCGAATCAATGCTTGTCATCTGTCCTTCTGTCGTGTCTCTCCACATTGAAAAGTTACGCCCTTCCTCACTGTTCCTCTTGATCAACTCGCAGGCAGACATGCTGTCAGTGGCACCAAAGTCAGGTCCCATATCATATCGCCTCACCAAGACATCTCTCTCTTCTGTCAGAGCAGCTTGCTTTCCTCCACCAAATGTTCGAAGAGGAGCACACGTTTAAACGATCACCCTGTAAAGTCCAAAAACCCTGTCATTGCCTCTCTTAACACGAACTTGACATCTGTAAGACACCCTAACTGGCACACAGGCCCTCTGGTCTCTGTCTCCTTTTGTTTCTCCTCTTTTCTGATACGTGATCTCCTACATATATATATATATATATATATATATATATATATATATACGTGTGTGTGTGTGTGTGTGTGTATATATATGTGTGTGTGTGTGTGTGTGTGTGTATATATATATATATATACACACACACATATATACACATATAGATATATAGATATACAGGTATAAATATGTAAAATGAATAAGTATGTATATGTTTTTATGGTACTTCTTTCCATGCTTTCGCTTTTCTCTCTCAACCATCCATCCATCCATCCATTTTCTTCCGCTTATCCTGTTAAGGTTGCGGGGGGGGGGGGGGGGGGCTGGAGCCTATCCCAGCAGCCTTCAGGTGAGAGGCCGGGTTCACCCTGGACAGGTCACCAGTCCATCGCAGGGCCAACACATATAGACAGACAACCATTCACACTCACAGCCACAACTACAGTCAATTTAGAGTATCAATCAGCCTCGTCCCCTCTTGATGTCTTTGGACTGTGGGAGAAAGCTGGAGTACCAGAGAGAACCCACACAGGAACAGAGAGAACATGGAGACTCACACAGAAATATCCTGTGTCCGAGCTGGGGCTTAAACCCTGAACTTTCTTGCTGTGAGGCTGCAGTGCTGACCACTGCACCACTGTGCCACCTCTCTCAACCATCTAGTACTAGTTATTGTTATTGCATTGTTATTATTGTAAAAAATATATTATACACACTATCAGCCTAGGTCCTTCTTAGGGCCTCTCGCAGGAAGAACTGTCTGCTTTTCACTGGAGAGCATTTGAGTCAGGGGACACCTGGCCAGCTTCCTTCATCTCCCAATGAACTCTGTCAGAGCATTCACTTATCATAGTACTGGTGTTTGGGTCAACTCAAGGCTGACCATGAACGCACCATCATCACAGGCTATTTAAAACACCTGTGGCATCATGGCCACCCTCTTTTCTTCTGCCTGTATGCCATACAGGCCTGTCAGTGACTCCAGCCCTCCTGTTTGCTGTAGAATGCCCTCTGGTCTGCCAGGCTGTTCTGGTGTCCGATCAGTTGAGAGGGGTGGGATGTTCCCCTTGTGAGCAGTGTGGATCTGTCCACTCTTGATTGAATATGCATTACTGTGTTATGTTAGGATTGTTAGCAGCTGCATTCCTGTAGTTTAGAGTTTTTCTTTAGTTTACCTTAGCCCTACCTCTTTATCATTATATTGTCTACAGTACTCTTTCCCCCAGTTAAGGCTATAGAGCATTTTAGAGTGGACCAAGTGGTTTTGTTATTTTGACTAATTTGTTATCCCTCCCTTTTTCTTTAGCTGGGCTGGTAGCCAGGTTGCTACAAAGACTAGGCACATACTTTGGTTCCCGTCATGGACTGTAGTTTTAAGAGCACTGGGATACACCAGATGCAGCATTTACAGTGACCTTCTGTTTGCCATGAGTACATGAGGTAAATGATTTCACCCCTGGAACATACCCTTGAGGACGCTGTTTACCTGCTGCCTGCATTGGCCCACTTCCCTTTCCCTTCTGTTAATTTCAGAAATTGCTTACTTGAAGTATTTTTCTAAAAGAATTATTGTTCTTTAAATAAATCATCATAATGAAACTTGCCCTACCTGTCATGAAGACTGGAAGAATTCACCCTGCCTCTATGACCTGTTTCTCTCAGCACATTCTTCCAGTAACCAATAATCAATTAAACTGACTTTCCTTTTTGAACCACGTCTCTGTCTTAATTCCGATATTGAATGTGCGTCACACAGTGTGATTAATGCATTCGTCTGAGCTTATATCTCCTTGGGCACAATTTCTCAGGTTCTGCTTTCGTAGCTCTGGTGCCCTCTTGCCAGCACATCCTCTGTAAAAGCTGAGACGTTTGTTCTTTGTTTTTTTTATAAACCAGTTTTTTCATTTTAATCAAAGTGTTTACATTTGAATGTGTGGGCAATTTTATGGGGTAGTGTGCGTATGGCATACAGTAGGCAGAACAGCAGCTGATACAGTAAGCATCAGAGCAGCAAGTAGCATGCCTGTTACTCTCCTGCTCTGGTCTTCAATCATGGAGGAATTGAACTTGCTTAAAAACTTGGTGGCCCTGTTGCCAGCTGAAAAATTGATTACAGCGAGAACAAGAGGCAACACCTGATCCTAGTACTGCAACTGACTCCACTGCCCATCTGACCATAGTGCTCCAGTAATCAAGCCGTTGGTTTGTGTGCCCAGAGACGGGAAATGCCCTATTTTTAGAGAAAGGACTGGTCTGAGTACTGCAGAATTGTTCGAGAAAGTTCAGGTGTGTATGCGTACCCAATATTTGACTATGGCTGATAAAGCGCTGAAGGAGAGGCAAGAGAGGAAATTAAGTATAATTCTAGGGAGGGAAGGAGAATCAAAACCAAACCCTTGACATATTGCAGGAGTCATATATGTTTGAAATCCTATATTTCATTGTCGGTGGACTTTTTTTTTGAGAAGGCAACAAGTGAGTGAGACTTTGCACAAATTCTCTCATGCGTTGATGTGTTTGATGGACAGTTTTGTAACTAATACTCCTCATGGCCTGCTAAATTTATATATATATATATATATATATATATATATATATATATATATATATATATATATATATATATATATTTCACCCTCTCTGCCCAGGCTCTCCTTCTGTGTCACTGCTGCCACAAGTTCACAAGAAATTATTTAACTGCTTCATCTCACCCTCGAATCTGAATTTAGGTCCAAAGCTCAATCCAACCTTGAGCTTACAAATGGAATAGACCATAAAAAATGCACATGGCTATATGGATAATGTCATGCACAATGGTGGACTCTCAGATGCAGACCAAAACAAGATCCAGGGCTCAAAGTCTTTCATACAAAAAGTGTTCGGTAAACAAGAAGGCAGTCAGGACTGGCAGAGGTAACAGAATCAGCGGGCAAAACTCACTGCTCAAAAACACAAAGACAGGTCGAAATACACAAGAATCACACACGAGGAAAACCACTGGAAAGCTCACACAAGGAAGAGACAATCTGGCAGAGAACAAAGGAAAGACACTGAAACAGACAGGGGAGCAAATGAAACACAGGAGAAACACATGAGGGAGGGGCAAACAATCAGAAAGGTGGGAAGCTTGACAGGACATGGAGAGACGCACCAACAGAATCCACAAAAATAAACAGGAAACAGAACCAAGACATTCAAATCCTGACAACCCAAATGTAGGAAAAAGAGCATATTGTTAGTCATCCCCGCCTACGGGGGCTAAAGCTGTGCTTTGCTGTGTTTTTACTCTGTTCTTTCACTTATCAGGTCACTAATATTAATATTTTAATTATTAGACCATAAATCCGTCCATCCATCCATTTTCTATACCGCTTATCTGTGAATATAAAGCTAAACTGTTTTATCTGAAAAAGAAAGATGGGCGGGGGGGGGGGTGTTCCATTTCCATTAACGTTTTCAAACATGATACCTGAAATTAAGGATGGGAATGAATAATGTTTTCCCAGAGTATGAATTACTCACGAAAAAAAATAAATAGAGACATTAGTAGAGAGGTGAGGAAATTTTCATTTACAGCACACAATTAAAACAAGAGTTGAAGTGGTTCTAGCTCAGCTGATAACAGCAAGCTAGCAACAGAACTGACTGACTTCCTGTCAGGATTCCGAGTTCCATTACAACCGCAAGTAATTGAGGTTCACTCACCCGCATCCTTATTAAGAATTCACATTGAAATATGTGACATCCAATATGGTTACTGTCCAGCTGTTTGGTAGCTGATTTCTTGTTTTTAATCCCACTTTATCCAAAATACTTGGCATTTAGAGAAACTGTTCGAAGGGTATTCTGTACAATGTAGACGGTTTTTTGTAACATCACGTTAGATACTTGAACATTCCATGCTCTCTGGTTGCTACCGGTCTCTTCCCATGCGTCTCTTATTAGCTTCACAAATACTTTTTTATTTGAATCTACTTTTGTCTGTTCGATGGCAAAATAGTTTGGACGGTGTGTGAGTTTATGAACACCACGATTCATTTGTGAAGTCCGATCTCAATTCACTGTGTCATGTATAAAGATAATGTTGACAACTTCAGTTCATTTTACTTTTTAAAAGGATTTTTATTTCAGTCTGTCAAATAATCTGTATCAGCCTTGTATCAAGAATTTCCCCCTAGATTTGTAAAAGTCTGTCAGATCTAATCTAATCAAACAGAAACATATAACCTCTAAACATGTGCTCACAAGTTCTGAAGCATGAATGTCTGAAATACATTCAAATTATCTAAATCATGTCTACAAATGTGGAACAAGTATGCACGATACAGCTCAAACACACAGTTCTTAACCATCACATGGGTCAACCTATTCATACAACACTATTGAAAATGCTCTCTGTAATGAGAGAAAGGGCCTTTTTAAAGACTGTGAGGTACCCATTGCCTGAAAATGTGGACATAACCTCAGCATTTTATAGACCTCAATGGTAAGTTGCTGAATAAGGGGTTTGTTTAGGGGGGCACTGTTTGGTCAGGTATAAAAGGAAAGGGTTAAACCAGGTAGGAAGCAAGGCAGCACAGGAGCAACACATTTGCATCCAGCATGAGCAACACCGGCATAAACATGAGGGGGAAGGTGACTGAAAATCTTTTTTCTGAAAGCAAGAAATTCTATCTACAGCAGCTTTTTTTAACATTACAATGTCTGTTTCCAGATCATCTTCTACGAGGACAGGAACTTCCAGGGCCGCTCCTATGAGTGCATGAGCGACTGCTCTGACATGTCCTCCTACCTGAGCAGGTGCCACTCTTGCCGGGTGGAGAGCGGCTGCTTCATGGTGTACGAGCGTCCAAACTTCATGGGAAACCAGTATTTCATGAGGAGGGGCGAGTACGCTGACCACATGAGCATGATGGGAATGAGAGACTGTATCAGGTCTTGCCGTATGATCCCCATGGTAAGTCTATCACGTTTTATTGTGTACATCCAGCATTTTTATGAGTCATAGTATAAACTGGTTTTGCTTTTCTTTTAACATTACAGCACAGAGGCCAGTTCAGGATGAGGATCTACGAGAGGGAGAACTTTGGTGGTCAGATGAGCGAGCTGATGGAGGACTGTGACAACATCATGGATCGTTACCGCATGTCTGACTGCATGTCCTGCCAGGTGATGGACGGCCACTGGCTGATGTACGAGCAACCCCACTTCAGAGGCAGGATGATGTATGTGAGGCCCGGAGAGTACAGGAGCTTCAGGGAGATGGGCATGAGCGGCTCTCGGTTCATGAGCATGAGGCGTATCATGGACTCTTGCTAGCTGATGCTGACTGAATGTGCCAATAAATAGAATACTTCCAGTACAATTCTGATTGTTGGGTCTCTCCTAATCTAATCATTATGCAACATTATTAATGTATGTCCATGTATGCAAATGGGAAATTCTCAACATTGTTATTTTCATTAGTAGGCTGCAATGTGCAGTAATCTTAAAATGTTTTACTTAGGAAATCACACTGGCGGTATCAAATCAAATTACACATTTCATTTCAAACTAAAAAAAAACAACATTTTTTGTTTAAGATTTTTAAACAAAATCAAGACTATTGAAAAATGGCTAACAAGGGCTTTCAAGGGTTAATGAATCTGACATGAGTTTCAAATATTGGGGATTGGGTGGCCACCTACCATAAAGGTAAATGCAGTGCCAGTAAATCTAATTTGGCACTTTTCTTATGGATTTGAAAAAGAAGCCACAAAGATCATACCAGTATATGTAATTCCCCTGTGAGGTGAAAGACTTCACCAAACTTAGTTGCCCTGTCCATCCATGTATCCATCCATCCATTTTCTAACATTTATACTGTTAAGGGTTGTGGGGGGGGGGGGGGGGTGGAGCCTATCCCAGCAGCCTTTGGGTGTGAGGCGGGGTTCACCCTGGACAGGTCACCAGTCCATCACAGGGCCAACACAACAACTGTGACAATGTAACCTGCTTCTCCTCACAACTTAACGCACAGCCCTAACAACGGACCTCTGTAACACATACACCATGAGCCCCCTCCCAAAAGAATTAACAGAACCACAAACATGAAAGTTGAACAAAACAAAATAACATCCTGAACCAGGGACTGCAAGTCACTACATAGCTTATTCTGCCATGTGACAGGCTATGTCCTGAACAAAAATTTGAAAATCAACGTCTGTTATATAGTGTTTGAGCTAGCCTGGCCTGACCCGGACTCAAGGCATGCATGCTCCTGCTTCCCGCTGAGGTTCCACTGGCTCAGGCAGGTGCCCAGTTGGAACTTACTGATCAGCAGAGATCTCAGCGCCCTCTAGTGTTCAGAAAATTCCCCTTTTCTCCACAACGGCGGCAAACTTGGCTGAGACAAACTTGAGTACATTATCTGTTGTGATGGTGTTAAGGATGCCCCACTGAGCAAACAGAGGAGTACAAAATCCATGACCATCCTAGTAGTGCTCAATGCTCTGGCAGAAGTGGAGATTTTAGAAAAGAACAAGGAAGGAAGGGAGGGAGGGAGGAGGCAATGATGCCGTAGGATGCCATGATGCTTACCACAGATGTACCTGAACATGGTCCCAGGGGCTTGGTAGCCACAGCATTGGCTTCAGTGGCAGGGGGGGAGTTAAACTGGTCTTTCCATTAACCAAAAAATCTGTACAGTTTTTTTGTTGTTGTTGTTATTTTACCAAAGTCTCTATGTCTCCGCCAATGTTGTGCTACCATATTAAGCCCCTGCAGTGCACTTTCAATTTCACAATGTCTAGATGCCTCTCTTTTAACTAAGTAATGATGTGTCTTGATACTAGTGGGGCCAAGTACACTCAGGCTTACACAGATGTCTTTCCAGTTGGACGGTTCCTCCCTAACTCTATGGAAGCAGAATATTTCTTCCTACAACTTTGTGGCAATTAAGTTTTTTGCTTCTCTTGATGTGTAGGTCTCTTCTCAATCTACTGTGAACAGTGGAGTCCCACAGGGCTCAATACTTGGCCCAGCTTTATTTTTACCGTCATGCAAATGCTCCCACTGACCATTTTATACAAATAAATTCAGCACTAATAATATGTATGTTATCACCTAGTAAAATCCATTACGATCAAAATGAGTTTATATCAGCTGCCCATTTGTTCTAGGATTGATTACGTTTAAAGCTCTTCATCGCTTGAACCCAGAACATCTTATTACGGCTGTCCATGTACCAGTTGGCTGCAAAGATTAAAGACACCATTAAAGACTAAAGGAGATGCGAAATTGCTGGTTTGGTTCCTTGTCCACAGCGCAATTTACCTGAGCAATTCAAACATGCTCCATCAGGATCTTCTTTTGAACTCTCCTTGAATACCTATTGATATTGAAAGACAAACCCTTGTTTCTTATGTAGTTATTATTATTTATAATAAAGAGTATTTTCACTAATATTTTCCTATAACTGCATTATGTTTATGACTGCTACTCTAAATTGACCATAGGTATGACTAAGTGTGAATGGTTGTCTGTCTATATGTGTTGGCCCTGTGATGGACTGGCGACCCTTACCAGGATAAGCGGATGTCACATGTGTTCAGAGTATCAAGGTCCCACTAGACTCAATTGTGAAACTCAGCATTTCATCTCCCCTCAGTGTTCAATAGTTCTTTGTACTGCTATGCTCTCTGATATTCTGCTAAGAGCTGCTGTTAATTTAACCAAATTAGACAAACACTTTGACATTAATGTTTTTGTTGTACATCTGATAATATTTACCTTGAACAACAGGAAACATGTTTCAGAAAAATGTATTTCATGCATACTTTTTACTTTGGCCCAGGTCTTTTTTAACTTTTAATTACACAGGCAAGCAGTTAAGGATAAATTCTCATTTACAAGTGCAGTCTGAGGTCTGTTAACATGGCGATGACAACATTTAATGCCTATTTAGCAGCCAGCCACTGGGGGGGATTGAGATACTTTGGCTTCACCTGTGATGGGTTCTAAAGTAATAAAATGATATATCCAAGTCTGTTCATGCTGTTGTACCATTGAATGATCTGAAATGATAAATAATATACTGTATGTTCAATTCTTTTTCCTTTATTAACTCTTGTTAATGTGACGTCCTTTCATATCAAATTCACATTACACACATAAATTCTCCATGCTTCAAATCCAGTTGTAAATTACAGTACACAGTGAAATATACCATCTAGTAATACACAGTAAGCAGTTCAGTTACTCCAGCTTATCACAGCTAATGTATCAAAACAGACTTAACAACCCTATTTCATTGAGGGTGAAAAGGGCTTTTGACTCCCTGGACAAAAGGAGAAAAAATTCCAAAGTCTTCAAGGGCACAGTCATGTGACTATAACAGAGTAACACAGGCCTTTACAGCACTCATGTTGCTGGGTCAGGGGTTTACACAAAGGGGGCCCACCGACACTGTAGGGTTTGGTCAGATATAAAAGCAAGGGTTAAATCAAACAGGTCAGCAGTGCAGCAGTAGCAGCTCTCCTACAAGTATGACAACCACTGACATGAGCATGGGCAAGGTAAGCATCAAATATTGCGAATTCACAAATAAAACAAAAGAATATAATTTAAAAATGACATATTTGATTAAAATATGCATCTATTGTTTTTCAGATCATCTTGTATGAGGACAAGAACTTCCAGGGCCGCTCTTATGAGTGCATGAGCGACTGCCCTGAGCTGACCTCCTACCTGAGCAGGTGCCAGTCCTGCAGGGTGGAGAGCGGCTGCTTCATGGTCTATGAGCGTCCCAACTTCATGGGACACCAGTGTTTCATGAGGAGGGGCGAGTACGCGGACTGCATGAGCATGATGGGAATGAGCACTGGTATCAGGTCTTGCCGTATGATCCCCACGGTAGGCTAAAAAGAAAAAAATCATCAGCTGTGTTGTTACCTCTCCAAATGTAGTAACAGTCTTTTAATTCCATCCAAACAGCACAGAGGCCAGTTCAGAATGAGGATCTTTGAGAAGGAGAACTTCAGTGGTCAGATGAATGAGCTTACTGAGGACTGTGAGAACATCATGGACCGCTTGCGTATGTCTGACTGCATGTCCTGCCAGGTGATGGACGGCCACTGGCTGATGTACGAGCAGCCCCACTTCCGCGGAAGGATGCTGTACGTGAGGCCCGGAGAGCACAGGAGCTTCAGGGACATGGGCATTAGTGGCACAAGCTTCATGAGCATGAGACGTATCATGGACTCTTGCTAGACATTTTCATTTTGAAATTAAAAAAATGACAGTAAGATTTTGAAATTGAACCTGTGGCATTTGTCTGTCCTTTACAAGATAGGTGTTTTTTTTCTGCAATACATTTGTAGGACGAAGAGGTTAACAAAGTGGAAGTGGTAGTGTTATCCACAAGGTGCCCAAACAAATACAACAAAATATCTAATTTATTCAATCATTTTATTTATATTGTCCTTTTAACTTCAGCTTAAAAGTCATGACATTTACAATACATCCAGGTACTGAAGAATCCAATAGATCAACATAAAACACTCAAAGAACAACCAAAAAACAAATGCTGGATTGAAAACTTTGTTGCACACATACATGCAGGAAGAGAAAATCTAATCTGATCTAACTGAACAGGTTTTAACTCTGAAACGGTTTCTTACTTTGGCCAGTATCTCTATCTACTGACTCAAACCACAACTCAGAATTGAATCCCGGATACATCAAAAGTTCACAAAGTCATCAAGTTTCATTTGGTGAATGAGGGAAACTTAAATCTGGGAGTCATTTTTGGTATGGAGTACACTTTGTAACCGCTGATTTTCTTAATGCACGTTAATCTCGTGTTGAGTAGCATAAGTTCATTTTATGAATACATGACATGAAGTGTTAAATCATGCTCACACGCCACCATGTTTTGACTTTACCCGAGGCTGTAACTGCGAACACCTGACTTCAGTGAGCCTTCAGGACTTAAACCCGTGTTTTACCAGTAGGTGTCTTTCACTGAGGTCAAACCCTGTTTTGATTACACTTTCATCTTTTAAGATCATTTAAACTTCTGTTAACAAAAGACATGACGTTCTCCCTGTGAAGCCCTGCAGATTCGCCTTGGCTTATAAATGATGTCATACAACCTCAGATTATTATTATTAGAGTTGTAGACTGAATTATCCTCTGTTTAAAACTTTTATTTCCTTTCTACCAGTAGAAACCTGATATAAAACAAACATTGTATGAAATACAATAAATACAATACCAGTATCACGCAGCATATAGAGATACATGTGTTTCCAGTGCTAGCTAAAGCGGCGTTCTTTTTTATGGATCCAGGGGAAATTGTTATACCGCATATGTAAAGCAATACACGATGGGTTGTAAAGACTTAATGAACTACAAACAAATGTAAAAAAAAAAAAAAAAAAGCTTGTATAGAACTTCTCATCATTTGGAGTCCCATGCGATATTTTAAATATATAAACAGCTGCATTATTTTGATGTTCTGTAAAAAACAACAACATTGTAATATCCCAGTACAATATTGTAATAGATAAAACACAAGCGGATACACAAGATGAACCTGAAACCGTCAATGCCCTCATGATATAACTCAAGCACTTTTCGATTATGTTTGTGGTAATGAAATGACTTTGATTATATAACATGAAGTTTTGGGGAGGGGAAATGAAAGATGACGCCACATAATCTAGAATGATAGCGCGTGTGAGGATACATAATGACTCTTTCTCATCAGCACTCATAAACACAGGGACTAACCTTGCATGCTGCTGACTCATGACTTCCATACAATTGTGCTGTCAATTGTTTGGATGTCACGTTCAGTATAAAATAGGCTTAAATGTGGGATAGGACTGCTATAGCATCACTCAGTGTATCAGCCACCATGCACGGCAAGGTAGGAATTGATTGTTGGACATTTATTGAAGATGCTTTTATTATATTTGTGGAGATTTGTTTTGTTTTTTATTTGGATATTTTTTTAAGAATCTCTTACCTAGCATGATTGTTCATTTTTTAAAGTCGTAAGCCTACACAGGTGTATTATTTTTGGTACCGTACCAAAAGGATTTTGCAATTAAGGCTGCTTAATTTGTTTCCAGATCATTTTCTACGAGGACAAGAACTTCAAGGGACGTTCTTATGAGTCCAGCAGCGACTGTGCGGACATGTCCTCCCACCTAAGCAGGTGTCATTCCTGTAAGGTGGAGAGTGGCTGCTTCATGATCTACGACCGTCCCAACTACATGGGCCAGCAGTATTTCCTGAGGAGGGGAGAGTATTCCGACTACCAGCGTATGATGGGTTTCGGTGACTGCATTAGATCCTGTCGTATGATCCCCATGGTATGGCCTCTCGTGACACTAAGGAATATAGAAACACATTTCACACCACTGGTTTAAAATCAAAGATGGAAACATCTTAGATTTAATTTTGGACAATATAAAAGGTACAAATTTCTTCCTTAAAACTTGTCACTGCACTCTATAGAGAATAAAAAGAAGGGATAACTGGCCTGTTAAGATTTTGTACTTGTTTATTTTCCAGTTTTATGTCACTTATAAATCAATAACAATCTGTTAAGTTTTTTTTCTATTTTCTTTTTTGTTAAATCCAATTTTTCTTTTTGAAAAGCGTAAAATTGATTTGGCAAATGTAAAAGTTAAGTATTTGTTAATTCTAATTCAAAATGAACCAAGTACTCTTATTGTTGGTCACATTTTCATAGACTTTTTACGAAAGGAAAAGATTTACCCTTTTCTAACTAACAGAAGAAATCGTATCACGACTAGAACTTCATCATATAATCAAACCTTTACTATAAAAGCCTTGCATAGGATTTTAATTGAATTTTTTTTTGAAAATGGCATTCAGTCAAAATATTTACACCCATTCTGGGCTTCTGCTATTAAATGCTTCATTTTTCTCACTCACAAGACAGTCCTATCAAATAGCAAAAAATGTAGATTATTTTTGAGCAAATCAGAGATGGTAGCAAGCACTTGCTTAGTCTGCAGTGTTTTTTGTTATAACAACCAAAAATTTCATGAAATATCACATTTGTAAACGTGCAGCTGAATACAACTTCAACCAGTCAAACTATACACGCAATGATTCAATGACATGAAAATGCAGTACAGTATTTTCACATACTTTTTTATTATCATTTAAAATTTGTTTTTCTTTTAAATTAAAGACAACAATTTGTTTTTTTTTAAAAAGTGCAAATATATTTCTGCATCTTAAACAGGAAATTTCAGGTTGTTGGAACAGCTACCCCTCCCGTTGAAAGTGCATTGTCTTGTTTCCGTATCTAATTCTATTTTTGGATTTGAGTTGGTCTACATCAGCATCTCAGATGTGTTCACATAAATGCATTGAAGATTAGTATTTTTGGTTGTGGTACAGCAGTTTGCGCAGCCCTGGGCCATAAAGCTAATGATGGCTTATTTTATAATAACGGAGGCCATCACAAATGTATCGCAATGTTGTCTTTACAGCACAAAGGCTCCTACAGAATAAGACTCTATGAGATGGAGAATTTCGGCGGTCAAATGAACGAGCTGTCGGACGACTGTGACAACATCCAGGACCATTACCACATGTCCGACTGCCAGTCCTGCAACGTGATGGACGGCCACTGGCTGATGTACGAGCAGCCCCACTACAGAGGCAGGATGGTGTACCTGAGCCCTGGAGAGTACAGGAGCTTCAGGGACATGGGATACAATGAAACCAGATTCAGCTCTGTGCGACGCATCTCTGACACCTGTTAAAAAAAATTAAAAAAAAATCTCACTACAGAAATAAAAGATTTTTCATATTCAAAAGGGCATACACTTTTTTTTTGTTATTTTGATTCAATGAATTTGTGTTTGAATCTGTGCAATCTGAATGCATAATAGAGACGGCGATCATTTGTTGTTGCTCATTGATTGGTTCATATACAGTATGTCCAAGGGAAAAAGCATCATAAATGTTATAATTTTACATGCTTTTTGATTTGTTATACAGCATTCACTCACTAATTAAATATGCATGATATTCATAATTTATCGGGTGAGACTGTAGGAAATGGTCTTTATTCTTTTTCTACATGGAGCTGATGAAAATAATGTGATTACACTACTATTATTGCCAGTTTTAAGAATAAAGGTTTAAACACGTGAAAGTGTAGCAGTAATAATTGAGTATAAAATGATTAAAGATATGGAACATGCAGAATATTCAAATGATCAAACCTCAGTAACTGAGGTGAATCAGAGCTGTCATTCGTTATGACAGTATTTTATGTCACGAGGTATTTAGTCAAAGCATTGATTTGTTGAATGGCAGGTTATATCACAACATCAGACAGATTTGGGGGAATGAAGACCGTATGGTTTGAAACTGTGCTGCGGAGAAGCAATATTCAGGAACACAGACAAACAAAAAAGGAGCATTAGGTTTCTGGCTCATCATTCTCGTGAAGGTGATATCTCAGAACCATTTCTTCGGATTTAACACAAAAATCCACTTGGATTCAGGAGAGAACTGATGAGCATTTGGGAGTCAGTGGTCAAGGTCATTGTGACTTCATGGAGCATTTTTAGCCATAATTTTTTTTAAAAATCATATGTTGATTGTGACACAGTTTTACACAAAGGTCTCATAGGGTAATATATGACAAGGTCAAAGGTTAAATTTACTGTATTGTTATAATGTTCAGCAAAAAACAATTTTCTAGCCTTATTTGGCATCTGCATTCAAATACAAGTAGATATTTCTACTTACAATGATTATATATATAATAATTATATATATAATTATATAATATAATAATTATTCAATCATCAGAGATGATCTTAAAATACTCTTCTTGCTATGGAATATGGAGCTCTGAATCACACAAGCTGAGTAATGTTACACAAAGCTTCATTTATGCATTTGCACTAATGATGAAATTTTATTTAATACACCACTTTACTTCTATCTCTGCTTGTTTTTTGTTTATTTTATTCAGTATAGCCAAGCTATCCAGTCTGCAAGAAGCACAAAGGGAAATGGGATATTAGCACAGAATGCTATTTTCTGTGAACAAGATAATAACAGGATTTAGGGTTGACCAAGCCACTTTCACGCTGCCCTTCATACTATCAAATCACATCACATCAAGTCACATCACATCAAATCACATCACATCAAATCACATCACATCAAATCATATCACATCCAATCACATCATATCAAATCACATCACATCAAATCTCATCAAATCACATCATATCAAATCACATCAAATCAAATCAAATCATATCAAATCACATCACATCACATCAAATAACATCAAATCACATCAAATCAAATCACATCATATCAGATCACATCACATCAAATCACATCCAATTACATCACATCAAATCACATCCAATCATATCACATCAAATAACATCAAATCACATCAAATCAAATCACATCAAATCACATCACATCAATTCACATCAAATCACATCACATCAAATCATATCACATCAAATCACATCACATCAAATCATATCACATCCAATCACATCATATCAAATCACATCACATCAAATCTCATCAAATCAAATCACATCATATCAAATCACATCACATCAAATCACATCATATCAAATCACATCACATCAAATCACATCAAATAACATCAAATCACATCAAATCAAATCACATCATATCAAATCACATCACATCAAATCACATCACATCAAATCACATCACATCAAATCACATCCAATTACATCACATCAAATCACATCCAATCATATCACATCAAATAACATCAAATCACATCAAATCAAATCACATCACATCAAATCACATCATATCAAATCACATCACATCAAATCACATCCAATCATATCACATCAAATAACATCAAATCACATCAAATCAAATCACATCACATCAAATCACATCACATCAAATCACATCACATCAATTCACATCAAATCACATCACATCAAATCATATCACATCAAATCACATCACATCAAATCACATCACATCAAATCATATCACATCCAATCACATCATATCAAATCACATCACATCAAATCTCATCACATCAAATCACATCACATCAAATCACATCAAATCATATCACATCAAGTCACATCACATCAAATCACATCACATCAAATCACATCAAACCAAATCACATCATATCCAATCACATCACATCAAATCACATCATATCAAATCACATCACATCCAATCACATCATATCAAATCACATCACATCAAATCTCATCAAATCAAATCACATCATATCAAATCACATCAAATCAAATCACATCATATCAAATCACATCACATCACATCAAATAACATCAAATCACATCAAATCAAATCACATCATATCAGATCACATCACATCAAATCACATCCAATTACATCACATCAAATCACATCCAATCAAATCACATCAAATAACATCAAATCACATCAAATCAAATCACATCACATCAAATCACATCACATCAAATCACATCACATCAATTCACATCAAATCACATCACATCAAATCATATCACATCAAATCACATCACATCAAATCATATCACATCCAATCACATCATATCAAATCACATCACATCAAATCTCATCAAATCAAATCACATCATATCAAATCACATCACATCAAATCACATCATATCAAATCACATCACATCAAATCACATCAAATAACATCAAATCACATCAAATCAAATCACATCATATCAAATCACATCACATCAAATCACATCACATCAAATCACATCCAATTACATCACATCAAATCACATCCAATCATATCACATCAAATAACATCAAATCACATCAAATCACATCACATCAAATCACATCATATCAAATCACATCACATCAAATCACATCCAATCATATCACATCAAATAACATCAAATCACATCAAATCAAATCACATCAAATCACATCACATCAAATCACATCACATCAATTCACATCAAATCACATCACATCAAATCATATCACATCAAATCACATCACATCAAATCACATCACATCAAATCATATCACATCCAATCACATCATATCAAATCACATCACATCAAATCTCATCACATCAAATCACATCACATCAAATCACATCAAATCATATCACATCAAATCACATCACATCAAATCACATCAAATCAGATCAAATCACATCACATCAAATCACATCACATCACATCACATCAAATCACATCATATCAAATCAGATCACATCAAATCACATCACATCAGATCACATCACATCAAATCACATCATATCACATCAAATCACATCACATCAAATCACATCAAATCACATCACATCAAATCACATCATATGACATCAAATCAGATCACATCAAATCACATCAGATCACATCACATCAAATCACATCAAATCAGATCACATCAAATCACATCACATCACATCAAATCACATCACATCAAATCACATCACATCAAATCAGATCACATCAAATCACATCACATCAGATCACATCAAATCACATCACATCAAATCACATCACATCACACCAAATCACATCACATCAAATCACATCACATCAAATCACATCATATCACATCAAATCACATCACATCAAATCAAATCACATCACATCATATCAAATCACATCAAATCACATCAATTTACCTTTATTTAAACCACTTAAATACATTTATGTATAAAGAACATTTAAAACAACAGTTGCCAAAGTCCAAACAGAAATAACACGAAGAATAACAGTAAGGTAAATCATAAATAGTATGCATAACTCTTGCTTTTAATTAAATCAACAACTTGAAACTTCACTTGTGACCTTTATTAGCTCCCCTCAGTCACTCACCCCATGAGGTCGGACTATGATATGTTGGCCTTTATGTGATACAGCCATCAGTTTACACTACTGGGTCGATTGATTCTTTAGTTGACAGCAACAAACAACCAAGACACCATGTTAAATTGATATTTTAAAATACATTCATGGGTGTGTAGGGTTTGAACCAGTGAAATCTGGTTCATTTGTGTCCCAGTACCAACAGCTGGTCTTGGCAGATGGAGCCGTGTTGTAGTCTATCACTGATAATGGATGAATAGCCAGTACCTTCAGTATCAAATGCCAGTGGCAGATGAAATATCAATGAATAATTGACTTTATAAATGCTATGAAATGAGTTTGCCATCAAATATCATCTGTTTAAATTCAATTTTGTACCCATTGGACTGACTTAAGTGTAGAGGTGCTGTAAACCTTTTTAACTGAATATATGATAAATTGTATGGCAGGGTTAGAAAAATTGAACTTTTTTTTCAACCTTTTGATTTCTAATTAACTGTGATTTTTTTTTTAATCTCTTAAAGACAAATGTTGTTGTATCTTTGGTACATTTTAATTCTTTTTACCGATTCCAAACACGAGCAGGCTGTATAAAGTTGACTGTTGTATGATTATTCAAATGAATAAAACAGTAACAATCAATACCACATTCGAGTCAAAAACAGAAACGAAAGACCATCATGTGATCGCATCAGCCAAATACTCATTGGTCCCACTTACCCATTTTTAAACTCTCGAATTCACACCTCAAAGCGTGACACAACAAATCTGCTCACTGATATTTTTACTAAAAACTGCTTCTGTGGTAATTAATGCTACACCAGGGGTCTCCAGGACCCCATTTTGCCATGATCACACACACACACACACACACACACACACACACGCACGCACACGCGCGCACACACACACACACACACACACACACTCACACACATAAGGTGAAAACAATACCAGCCACATGCTGTCACAGCTTGTAACAAGACCTCGAGCTTTGTATGGTGTGTTGTATTGAAGTCAATGAGATTCACTGTCAGCAATCACAAGCAAGTCCAACAATTAAAATAGACACAAAATTCTTAAAAATACATCACTGTGGTTTTCATGAAGTACAATTATTCTATCGATGAAGAGACGACCTCCGATTTTAAGATATAAAACCAGATTTATTTTCTTATCTTTATATCTCACATATATCGAATAAGTGTAAACAATATTGGTCTCTGTTTAATGAATCTAAAGGTGTACATTCTTCCGTACCATCAGCAATCCCTGATAAGCTCAATTTTAGGCTCTTACTGTCAACTTACTTTAATCTGTTTCAGTAATCGGTGTATGTGTTCACCACCATCAATCCTGACTTGTTCCAAGCAGATAATTTTAGATTGATCGATTTCCATTTTTATAGGAAATAAAACTTTTGGTTCATCATTTTAGCCATTAACAGATGAGTTTTTATGTCATATATTCATTATGCTGTTTGTGGAAAGGTTTGCTTGTGGAAAACATGTTCTCTGTTATTCAGCTGCAGAGACAATACAGAGTGGGGCCTCTTCTCACAAATGCAACCACCGCAAATCACGATGTTAAAGGTCTCTTTGAATTGAACTGTGCACGGGGGCCTCTGCTCCATGTTGCTCTGTCAGGAGTTTCAACAATGGGGTCATGTATACTTTGGGTGCGAGGTCAGGTATAAAAGCAGCCGACCCCGACATTGAGAAAACTGGGCAGTCATTTTGAGCTAAAACACATCTACCTGTAGCCATGACCATGGGCAAGGTGTGTACGATTTTTCTCTTGGAACATTTTTAGGCTGCCTTGATTTTTCTTTTTAATGTGTGCTTTTACAATCTGTGTTGCGCTGTACATTCATGGTTATGATTTCCTGTTTTCAGATCATCTTCTATGAGGACAGGAACTTCCAAGGTCGTTCCTATGAGACCAGCAGCGACTGCGCTGAGCTGTCCTCCTACCTGAGCAGGTGCCACTCCTGCAGGGTGGAGAGCGGCTGCTTCATGGTCTACGACCGCACCAACTACATGGGAAACCAGTTCTTTGTTAGGAGGGGAGAGTACTCTGACTACCAGCGTATGGGAATGAGTGACTGCATCAGGTCATGCCGCATGATCCCCATGGTAATACAAATCTCTGTTTTGTTTAAATTTAAAGCATTTATTTAATGACATTCTATTTACTGATGAAAAGAAGATTTCAGCGACTAATCTTTATTGAATTGTTTCAATTTACAGCACAGAGGCCAGTTCAGGATGAGGATCTATGAGAGGGAGAACTTTGGCGGCCAGATGAACGAGCTGATGGATGACTGTGACAACATGATGGACCGCTACCGTATGAATGAGTGCATGTCCTGCAACGTGATGGACGGCCACTGGCTGATGTACGAGCAACCCCACTACAGAGGCAGGATGGTGTACCTGAGGCCCGGAGAGTACAGGAGCTTCAGGGACCTGGGCACGAGCGGCATGAGGTTCATGAGCATGAGGCGTATCATGGATTCCTGTTATTAGAGCACCAGTGTACAAAAGCAAGATTTTAAATAAAATCCAGTGATTCTCTTTTAAACAAATTCCTCTGTTTTTTGTCTTATATGAAAGGCTGCTACTTGAAGCAAAAAAAAAACAAACAAGCAAAAAAACAATAATAAGGTAATTATTTCACATACATGGGAAATTCATCAACTAAAAAAAAGCTATATGCAGTTTTTGAGGCACTCTAGCTGGTCGGGTTGGTTGGACTTTAGTTAAGTTTAATCATCATAAGAAAAAAATATACAAACTGTCAGTAAAAAGAAAAAAGGATGCATACAACAAATAAAACAACATTAACTCATAAAATAAATGTCCAAGTGGAAAACAAAAGGACAGTTAGGGTTAAAAACCTAAAGGTTTTTGGCCATCCAAACGTGGGAATAAGATAAAAAATCTTGCAAAAAAAATTCATGAAAGAGATCAATTAAAAAAAAAGTTGAATTTGAGATGAGCAAAGCCACATTATTTCATCGTCACTACACAATTTGTTTCAAACATTTTACGAATCACATGCACTAAATTACCTACATAAACAATGAAGGACTTCACAAATTGAACAGTTCAGCTGTTTAGGTGCCATTTACTTTGAAAGTCTGATGGAATTTTCTCTACATCAGGTTTACTTACTTTACTTTCATTAAAGCAGACTCATGAATTGATTTAGAAGATGCCGCTGAATAGTTTGATGATTATTTATTATCAAAAACAGTGAATTAGAAAAGTCCTCCACATGGTCTCTCTTAGCACATGAATGCTACTCCTGTCATGGAGAAAAAGACAGTTTATCGCTTGTTTGTTTGTTGTTTGATATTTTGCTTTACATGCTAAGATGTTTTAAGTGAAAGAAGATAAATGTGCCAATTGTGTTTTGCTTAAAAGTATACTTGGGTAAAAGTGAAAATTTGTTGCAGGGAGGACATGTTGAACAGAAACAAAAGTTATACTCACAGTTACATGTTCTGCCTCTTTTATGTCTCTCAACATTCCTCTCACTGTTAATGAAAAAAAATGGCGTATCGATTAACAAATAGGAAAGGGGTCTAGGTGCTGGTGTGTAGGTGAGGTTTAAAAAGTATTTGTAGGTGTACTGTTTAAATTGAGTGAAAGTGGTCGTTCAACCCCTCAAATTTTTGTCAGCACACGGCTAAACAGAGAACGCAAGCCCTTTATGATGCATTAAGGTAGGAATGTGACAACAATGCGCCTGACCCCACCTTGTTTTAAGACAAAGACACCCGCGGGTTCACAGATTGGTGCAACACGTGCTAAAAACAACATGTGGTGCCGAGCGAGAAAATCACGTTGGCCGTTTAGAGGTGAGCATTGGTGTTTGACCTGCTCTCTGCATCGTGTAACCATTTCAGATTTAGGTTTCTGCTTGGCTACATTTTTATGGTTTGCTCATATACATTTTTACACGACTGTACATATTTCCTTGTTGTAAACAAATTGTTCTTACTTCAAATTTGATATCCATGAATTCATAAAAAGTCATTACAAGGAATGATGGCTGAGTGTCGATAATAAGACACTGTTCCAGTTCAAAGGATTGTCTGTCATAAGTATGTGAACGTATTTTGATGTAGAAACAAAGTAGTTTTAACTTTTAAGAAAATGTGGAAATTATTATTACTTTCACATCCTCTGTATTGATATAAGTCAGAGTCGGGTTCTTGCTTATAACTTTTTGATAAACATATTATATGACGATTAAAACCGCATGAACAAAAAGGATTATGAATTCACATCATTTTTATTTACTGAAGTCAAATACAGAAATCTAGCACATGTCAGTGATACGCCTCATGCTCATGATCCTCATTCCGCTCATTCCCATCTCCCTGAAGCTCCTGTACTCTCCAGGCCTCAGGTACATCATCCTGCCTCTGAAGTGGGGCTGCTCGTACATCAGCCACTGGCCGTCCATCACCTGGCAGGACATGCAGTCGTTCATGCGGAAGCGGTCCATGATGTTCTCGCAATCATCCAGCAGCTCGTTCATCTGGCCGCTGAAGTTCTCCCTCTCGTAGATCCTCATCCTGAATGGGCCTCTGTGCTGTAATTCAGGTCAAGACAAAAGTTACAGCATGCAGCCTGAATAAATGAAGTCGTGCCGTGAGGGTTAGACGAGATCTCTTACACTTGGGATAATTCTACAGGATCTGATTGAGTCAAACATCATTCCTATGCTCATCAGGCGCTGCATGTCATGGTACTCGCCCCTCCTCAGGAAGAACTGCAGGCCCATGAAGTTGGGGCGCTCATAGATCATGAAGCAGCCGCTCTCCACCCTGCAGGACTGGCACCTGCTCAGGTAGGAGGTCAGCTCAGGGCAGTCGCTCATGCACTCATAAGAGCGGCCCTGGAGGTTCCTGTCCTCGTAGAAGATGATCTAAAACGGAAAACAGGGGGGAAGATGTTTACATCAATGCTTTTACAGTTGATTTTGCTGTAGAAAAGCTATAATTAATTATTAGGCTTACAACATATGTAACATGAGTAAATATCCCATTACCTTGCCCATGATGGTAGTTTAGGTTGGATGGATCAACTTGCTCTGCCAACTCATGATTCTACGGCCTTTTTATACAAAATCCTAGGGGCCATGATGTGTTGTTATTCAAATGTACGAAGCTGATGAATCAGCAGTATGACTTTTGCTGAACTGGGCCTATAAATGTGTAACAATGGTTCTCCATCCATACATTTCTGGCAGGAGTCATCTGCATTGTCTCTCTGCATAAGCTTTGTGTGTGTTCAGTTCTCAGTCAGAAGGTTCTCCACATACGACGGCTCGTCGCTGATGGAAAGAGCGTGGCATCATGCCATGTCGCCCACAGACGAGTACGAAACTTCAAATTTAGAAATATTCATTCATTATAAAGAATTAAATATATATAGGTATGCTTTATGCTTTGTGTGTTTCATAACACCCCCCCCCCCCCCAACTGTTTAGACAGTTGCATTGTCATGTAGTCCAGTATAAAGATTTCATTAAGTTTGGTTAGCATATACTCTGACGCTGATGATGTAATTGCCTCGTGTACTAGTGGTCAGGCATGACAGGAGGAGCATGAGGTGTCAAATAGGTTATTACATAAATTGCCTGTAAATTAAAAAGTGCATGGCAACAGAACTGCATGTTTATTTCATACATGCAAATGATGAAAATGACTTCAGAATATCTAAATAGGGAAGCAATTCATGACAAACATTGCTGTCATACTGTAGTTCTTTGATCAACTTCATAGAGTCTAAGCCTGAGTGTTGGTACATTTGAATATACTTGTCCATAAAAGATTTCTTTGCTGCTTATTTAATCTCTGTGCAGTGAATACAATTTATGGATAGTGATCTTATTGTTAATATAAAACGTTTCACTTAAGTAGCATTGAGAATTTATCACAGATGCTACATGTCGAGCTTCCTGAAACCCTGAAATAGCATTTTCTTCACATACATCCAGGTATCCAGGTACATCTTTTAACCGATTTATTAACTTTATATGAAATAATTCAACAAATGACAACTGGGGGGGGGGGGGGCAGCTGAAGTGATTAGAAAAATATTTCTACAAGGACAAAGTATTTAATTGAGCCCATTTAGAACTAAAAAGAAAAACGCCAGGAGAAAAGCTGGGAAAATTTTTACATAACTTTTAGGACGGATTTTGTGAAAAACGCCATAGAACTGACTCAATCCATTTAAACCTTCAAAATTTGAAAAAAAAACAAAATGTCAGCCTTTGCCTTCTATGTAATATAACTGCCCTTATTCCTACATGTCTTGAAAGGTTTTCTTATTCTATTTTTAATCAACAACAACAAAAAAATCCCTAAAATGATGTGAACATCGCTTCAGGTCTTACAGATACAAGCTGTTGGCCAGGTATTATTCTTCCTCTGTGCTTGCTCACTCCCTTTGTCGTCGTATTCTTTCACCTGTTGTGAGCGGTTATCATTGTGCCGTCTAGGTTAATTAAATGGCTTCTGAGGGAGAAGCTAATGACTGATTGAACGTTTGAAATAGTTATATTTTTAGATTCGTGATGTGGGACGGTGCAAACGGTATCAGTTTTGATGGCTTGAGAAGCAGTTTTAATCACTAATCAAATATGTAATTGCAGAACAGTATGCCAGAAAGCCTGTAAAAAAAACATGGAGATGCTTTAATTTGAAATGATTGATACTGATTAGAGCGATAAAAATAAGGGAGTCAAAACAAGTCATGTTACAGGTGTTGCCCATTTGATGGGTACTTTATTTTCGTACAGATATATTCTGTTGATACTGGTGAGGTTGTTTACTCCTGTGGTGATGGAATACATACAAAGAATGTGACTTTTTACTCTTTTGTTTATACACATGTACAGTATTCAAACAATGAGAACACAATCACAAAGGAGGTTAAAAATTCAACGCCTTTAATAAACAAAGTGGTTGGTATTTACAGCAAAGTTTCGCTTGATGGCTAAAATTCAGTGACCCTTCTGAAGGAGCCAACGATGGCACAGGTGGCGCACCAGTCACGGTACCTCCTGTACTCCCCGGGTCTCAGAAAGTACTGTCTTCCTCGGAAGTTAGGGTACTCGTAGAAGATCCAGTAGCCGTTCATAACATTACTAGAGTAGACATGGCGGTGATGGAAACGGTCAGACACACAGGGACAGTCATCCATGAACTCCATCATGTGGCCACTGAAATCTGGTTTCTCATAGATACGCAATCTGTACGAGCCTCGATACTGTGGGGGAGAGGGGACAACGTAGTGTGAGGACATCTAATTAGATTAAGAACAGCCACTGAAAACACTGCTCCAAATGCAGAATCCTTCGTTAGCCAGACTCTAACACAAGAAATTGTTCCTGTGCAGAATTTTCATCACCACTTACCATTGGAATCATCCGGCATGAGCGGATACAGCTACTGAAGCCCATCCATCTCTGGTAGTCCGGGTACTCTCCCCTCCTCATGAAGTACTGGTGGCCCATGAAGTTGGGCCGTTCATAGATCATGAAGCAGCCGCTCTCCACCCGAATGGAGTTGCAGCGGCTGAAGTACGAGTGAAGGTCTGTGCAGTCATTGCTGCACTCATAGCTCCGACCTTGGAAGTTCTTGTCTTCGTAAAAGATAATCTGGTGGAAAATTATAGTTGAAGTGTCTGGAGCTGTAGGTGAACTCTGCCTAATTACAGATTTGTCAGCAGATTTCATACAATTTAGCTGTGTGTTCAACATAAAAACACACAATTTAACAACGCGTTGTCGCAAATGGGATTTAATCGCAGCAGAGTAAAAAAAACAGCACCTACCTTGCCCATGGTCTCTGTTGGAGAGATTCCCCATGTTTTCAGGGCTTTTTATACTACCTCTTGACAAACAAAGTATTGTTATTCAAATTGTCTCATAGTTATAATTGAAGGCTACTGGCACATGTTTACCTTTTTGTTGGACAACAACATTGGGTCAGAAATATAGATTTGTATTTGAAAAAAGGGATAACTAATTAACTGGTTTGGTGTTTTGACATGGATGGACAAAGGAAAAGACTAGTATGGTATCCACACATCCAGTGGACAATGGCAGCAGAACAATATGGAACAGCCCTTTTGCATTAAATATGTTGCGTAACAGAGCAGGAAGCCATTCACTCTCCCTCCTGCTCTACCTGAGCAACCTCACTCTATGCAAATAAGTAAGTGGAGACTGGGCTGGGGATCCACGCTGCGCTGGACATTAAGATTTTAATCATGATTTGCACGGTGTATAACATTGTTATACTTTCTGTACCCTACTAATATGTCAATTTTTATTCCATTTTCTAACAACTCCATTTTTTTCCGGTGTGGTGTTCACTTATGGACTACAAATCCCTTCACTTATCCCAGCCATATATGAATGTTGGAAGCCTTCCCTTTTACATTTTGAGTAGAATAGAACTTTGTCTGGATTCTTTTTTGTCCATGAATTGAAAAATAATAATTAAAAAAAAATTTCTATGTAATTTTTCTCTGAACATCACCGTTGTTGGATCCATACACAATGACAATGCATACATGATACACATACATGAAATTGATCGTTTTGATAGTAATACCCTTAATTATAAGAGTTAGAGAATTGGTAGTTTGTCATATATTTCAACTCTTATCCACAGGCACCATTAATATGGAAATATTATTCTGTCATAAATGATATTAATGATATTTAATAAGATGATATCAGGACTACAGCTACCGTACTATGAAGAAAACCTCCTTAAACATACCTTTATTGAAACTTTATTCTCAGAGGTAACAAATTGTGGTAACCAATGTACCCAATCAAGATGAGCTACATCACAAATTACATTACATTACATTACGTCTACTATTTATAGGTGTATTTTAAGATGAAGGTATGCAGCTACAAGCTAGTCGCAATTTTACATTCCTTATCTCAAGTCATTTGATCTATTTGAGTTACATTTTAATTTTATTTTTGATTTGCGTAAAGTCTGAGTTTTAAGTGGTTTTATTCTATCACAGATATGTGTTGAGAATTACTGTTTTGATACTTTTTCCAATAATTCCGCAAAAAAAAAAAAAATAGATCCACGATGACTTCTTTACTATTTAGTTCCCATTCTAAGGGAGACTTTGGGTTTGTCCAGAACATATTGTATTTTTCACAATCAGCTCACTTAAAAATCTCTGTGTCTTGTCCCTCACTCTCCAGTTTCTTCTTCTGAACTCTCTATGGTGCATTTCAAAGTATGACTAGGGAGACCAGCTAATCCTACTGAAACCAGTTAATCCCACCAGGGGGACCAAACAGGGAGTGGCCAATTCTGATATTTGTATGTTCTGGCATGGTGGAGATTAAAGCAAAAGCTTCCCAGAAGCTATAGATGATACTCCACCACTGCCAAGATACATTTACTGAAAGATTAAATCATAAGGGGATTTTTTTTTTAAATATGTATGGTGCTCAGTACTAACTTTTGTGACCTAAAATTGAATTGTGAGCCATGAAATCAGAGCAGATAACCGTTATATTCAGTATAACATTCATGTTTTATTAAGCAGTTAGTTTATTGGGATGACAGACAGTAAAACATGAGGAAAGATGCATTGAAAAGAGGCTGGGCTTCAGTTGAAGTCAGTGATTCTTCGGAGGGAACCGACTCTCGGGCTGACGCCTCCCCAGTCACTGTACCTCCTGTACTCTCCAGGCCTCAGGTAGTACACTCTACCCTTGTAGTTGGGCTGATCATACAGAAGCCAGTGGCCATCCATCACATTGCAGGAGTTGAAGTCGGACATGCTGAGGCGGTCCTGGACATTTGGACAGTCGTCCACCAGCTCATGCATCTGGCCAGACATGTCCGAACACTGGTAGAGCCTCACCCTATAGGAGCCTCGATGCTGTTGTGTGTGTGTGTGTGTGTGTGTGTGTAGGGGGAAAATGGTTATTCTCCCCTGTAGGGTAACATACCTCACTGGTATCCAATAAAATGGAATGAATTGTCACTTGACTATTTATATACTGATTAATACAAAAAAAGTTATTCCTTTTGTATATCCTGTACAAAAAAGTCTTACCTGGGGAATCATGCGGCAGGACCTGACACAGTCACTGATACCAATGGAACGCTGGTTATCAGAGTACTCTCCTCTCCTCAGGTAGTACTGGTTGCCCATGAAGTTGGGCTTCTCATAGACCATGAAACAGCCACTCTCCACCTTAATGGAGTTGCATCTGTTGAAGTAGGAGTGAAGGTCAGCACAGTCGCTGCTGCACTCGTGAGAGCGCCCTTGGAAGTTTCTGTCCTCGTAGAATATGATCTGCAATCACCGCACAGAGAGAGAGAGAGAGAGAGAGAGAGAGAGAGAGAGAGTTTGCATTTGCAGCAGATGTCTTGCAAAGCAGAGAAACAAGAAAAGAACAGTTAATTTTCTTTACCTTTCCCATGGTTGTGTTGGTGTCCGGCAGTATTACTGGTCAACGCTGTCTCTGAGCCAAGCTGGTGTGCTTTATAAAAAAAGACAGAAAGGGCAGCTGTGTGATTGCGCAGCATAAAGTATTGTCATTCAAATATACCTCTCACAGAGATGATGGATCGGGGGGTGGGGGGGTGTATGTGGCTGGGTCAATCTGTTTATGTATAGATGACTCTTTATTATTGTTCTTTCCTCCATGTTCATCACAATTTACCCCCGAAAATCCCACTGTACAATAGACTGCAAGGGGGTGAGCTGCATGGCATCAGCAAATATGCAGATTAAACTGATATTTAAGAGACAACACATCAAAATATATGTACAATGGATTAGCTGAAGAGATATTTCAAGAACAACAAAGGGAGAATAAGATCTGTTACTTGATATGAAGTGTAAATCTCTGGCTCATAACATCACATATAAAGGTTGCAGCAGTAAACTAGATGCCATGTGTGACCTTTGTCCTATTGGTTACAGTATTCATATGACCACTCAATTTTGCAAGTCCTTTATTACGATGGGGTGTGCTTGATCAAGAGTAGCTTCAAAAATTTCAAGTCCAATTTTTGGTGTCCGTAATCCTAACATCAGAAAAACATACCATTCGGATTGAGACTAATATTTTATCTTTGAAGTATAAATAAAAATAAGTATAAAATCAGTTGTTCCTTGTCCAGGGCATCTCTGACGTCTCTGACACTGAACTTCAGGTAGTCTTGTTGTAGCTTGTTGCTCCTAACCCTTCCGGTAGATCAATAGTCCATGATGCGTCTGATGGAGCCGACCTTGGCGTTCCTGCCCCCCCACTCGCTGAACCTTTTGTAAACTCCTGGTGTGATCAGGTACATCCTGCCCTGGTAATTTGGATCCTCATAGAAGAGCCAGTTGCCATCGGTTACATTGCAGGAGAAGATGTTTTTCAGGTGGAAGCGTTCCATGACGCAGGGACAGTCATCCATTAGATCCATCATCTGACCTCCAAACTCTATCCGTTCATACAGCCGCATGTTGAACAAGCCAGGCTCCTGACGAGGAGCAGGAAGGGGAACAGTTACTCTTCTTTGTAATCATTTAAACTTCAGCTCTGTCATATACAATTTACACTCTCGGTCAAAGTTTTAGAGCAGCTCCATGTTTGCAGTTTTTAATCTGTAGTTTTAAATGTGTCATCAGGGTCCGGACAAGCCTCTTTACCTCACTGATCAATTGAATCAGCTTTTTTCTCCCAGCAATTCAACCTCATAAACTGCAATAAACCTTCCACTCAAAGCCTCTTCATCAGTCAAAACTGTGAGGCTGCTTGAGGTTGCGAACTGGCAATCATGAAGCTGCTGATTCTCAGTGAGAGAACTGTCCTTAACCTTCACTTTCTTTCAGTTTATCTGGAAGAAAGTAGTTTTTGTATCATCAGCCTGTTTTCTACAGTTAATGGTGTTTATTCTGGCCTTGACAATGTGATATTCCACCTCCTGCAGGAAAATATTGTCCAAATGATACTGAGAAGCAGTCTGTTAAAACTGCTATTTTTCAGTCAGAAAACATGTAAATCATCTTGTTGCATTCATTTACTTTCATCAGAAAGAACAGAAACATAACTTGTTAACACTTTCGATCCCTGAAAATTCCCATTTTGTGACACTGAATTTACATCAATTGCTGTTTGTTTTTTAACTGTGGGGGTTCACCCCTGAGCTTTGTACTAATGAAGCTTGTTCAGTGGACTTTAGCTGTTGGAATTTTAGTAAAACATGAAACATTGTGGGTACTCTAAAACCTTTCGCTGGCAGTGTATGAATTATCCAATATTACAGGATATAGAATAAATAAGTAAGGTTTGAAGCACTTGAAAACAGTTTTTTTTTGATAATTCAGATATTTAGTGCGCTTTATATTTCATATTATCTGGGATCTTTCGGATAAAAATTACAAGCATTTATTGTTTCCCCAAAATTTATTTGTCAAAACATTCAAACCAACATTTGACATTATAGGGGAACTTTTGTGTGTGTGTGTGTGTGTGTGTGTGTGTGTGTGTGTGTGTGTGTGTGTGTGTGTGTGTGTGTGTGTGAGCGTGTGAGCGTGTAAAAACCTGGACCTCATTTTCTCTAAATTATCTAAATAAGTGATGGAAATAACCCTGACCCACATCAGGCTCTCATGTAATCCACTGGGGCAACTGGCTACCAGCGAACAATCAATAAAGTTCCCCTTTAAATCTCTGACAAAAACACAGATTTGAAATGTGTCTTATTAAAAAACAACTTTGTCACAATATTTATCTTTCAGTTCAAGACTTCTTACACTAAAACTTTTCTGGACAAATACCTGTATACATGTATATAATTTGATTATTCATTTAATTTAATGATGTAATTATATCATTAAAGTAATGTACTGTGTGACATACAAGCTGGCTTTAGCCCGGAAACATCAGCAGCTCACCAGTGGGATGATTCGGCAGGAGCTGATGGAGTCACGGACACCCTTCCAGTGATGGTAGTCAGGGTACTCTCCCTTCTTCAGACAGTACTGGTTGCCGTTGTAGTTGGGATTTTCATAGATCATGAAGCAACCATTCTCCACCCTGACGGAGCTGCAGCGGCGGAGGTGGCACGTCAAGTCCACACAGTCACTGCTGCTCTCAAAATGGCAGCCGGAGAAGTTCTTTTCCTCATAAAAGATAATCTGGACATGGAAATCACAATAGCTGTGTTTAGAGATCATGATTAATGATTGTACTAAAGACCCCTGGAGTGGCAGCAGTACACTCATGGTGCAGACACTGTGGTTTGAAGGGATGGGGATGTATTTTCTTTAAGAAGTATTTGTAGTTTTTAACATGAAAAAAAAAGTCTCAAGCTTGAAATGTATGTAAAACTGGAAAAAAAAATTTTTAGAGATCTGAAAAATAAAAAGTAGCACATTGCTTCCATTTTCTGTTTGTGCTATGCTAACTGAAGCTTATGATATGATCTAATATTATATAATAAAATATATAATCAAAATAACATATTTAGAATAAAATGAATATTCACTAAGTAATGAAACTAACCTTTGTTCTGATAATTAAATCAGTTTTCAGTTTCAAGAACAAAACCCACATGATAATGATCAGCACATTTCAGGTATAACCAAGACTTTAACAGGAGGATTCAAATGTGGATGACCATCGATGGACACATCCAGCTATTGTCTTTCTATGTGTTGTGTTGTGCGGGCACACAATGATTTAAAATTTTAAAAAAAGATTGAAACCAAAGTCACAAGCACGTTTTTAAATGTGAGTAGAAAGTATAGCTATTTCTGCAAAACTGTAGGTGGTAAAAATTTGAACGAATAACCAAAACACCTGAAAACTCGATCAAGTACAGTAAAATCATTCTTGAAATAATATAATCGACATGCACTTCTTTATTCTTTCTATCTCAAAATAAGAACATGTTACAGTAAGACTGAAGATGAAGCCGCTGGGAGTGTGTGCGGAGAGCGCTAGTGGTGTTTACCTTCCCCATGTTGGCTGTTCTGTGTGATCCAGCTCTTTGAAGACTCCCACCTGTTCCATATATAGTGAATGTGAAATGCAGACTCTGCAAGTGTCATTCATCACGTAACAGTCAGGAATCTTGGGTGCTAGTGTGCATGGGTGGTATAGTACAAGATGTTGACAGGTTGTTAGGTGGTTTCTGAGGTTTTGGCAGGTATTATTTGATGTTTTTAGTTGAAACAAGCTCCTCTTTTTGTCTTTGTTGAATGGGTGTTGTCCTTATTTGAGGACCTGCTAGTTTATATTCTCAGCAAAGCTTCCCAGGAGTTCTTGGGAGGGATGCTTTGTCTTTCACTACTTCAAGTTAAACTGGGTATGAATTCTGTTTTAGTGTCACAACACTTGTCTTGTTCAATATTACATCCATGCACCTGATCAATGGTGCAATTACTATGATAGGAACAACAGCTCATCTGCTGATATACTTCTATAACTGTTTAATATGATAAATAAACGTTGTATTAATACAGATTACTGCACTTAAACTCACCTTTAGCAGACTAGTTCTCCATAGTATTTGTGTCTCTTTGTCAACATGCACTCGTTCTGTAATTTTACTCTCTTACTGCCCTCTGGTGGACACATACGGGCACATACATACATACGCATACAGTGATGGAGAAAAATGTACCCAAACCATCACAACATAAGGTCTGCTTAGCTTTTGATCATATCATATGATCTTATCCAGCCCCTGCTGGTCTTACAGTTGTGAATGGTCCGATCTGTACTTTTCTAAGAGATATAGAGAGCCATTTTCATCAAGAGCTTTAAACTGAGGTTTAAAGTTCATTCTTGACCTTACAAATGAATGAAATACAGGTACGTTACTTCTGCCGATAAAATCTTTTAAATTTAATGAAGCTAGTAACTTGCCCACAAATGGAGATCATTTTTTCTTCTTCTTACTTCTAAATATATATATATATATATATATATATATATATATATATATATATATATATATATATATACACACATATATATATACATATATATATATATATATAATGTTATAAAATATGATTCACATTTAACTATTTAAATTTCCCCCGTGTGGGATTAAGATAAGATAAACATTTATTCGTCCCTCAGTGGGGAAATTGGCAAATAAAGTATTCTTATTATTCTTTTTATTGTTACATGTGGTAGAGAAATAAAGAGGGATGAACAGAAAGATGCATTTTAAAAGATGACAACTAAGTCTGGTAAAGGTAGGTGCTTGCAGAATTTTACTCAAGGGTCTAAGGATAGTCAGGCCATCAGACCCTCACACCTCATCCAGCCCTCTAAACACAGAGAGGAAGAACAAAACTGAATACACTTAAGCACTGACGCCGTTTTATTTAGTGTGAAACAAGGTGAGGAGAAGACATTTAAAAGAAAACTCTTCTTCTGCCTTTAGAGATCCACGAGACGCCGGATGGAGCCGATCCTTGAGTTGGTGCTGTTCCAGCCTCTGAAGCTTCTGTACTGGCCAGGCTTCAGGTAGTAGTGACGCCCCCTGTAGTTCGGCTGCTCGTAGATCAGCCAATAACCATCCATCACGATGCAGGAGTTGAAGTTGGAGATGCGGAAGCGATCCATGAGGTTCGGGCAGTCGTCCACCAGCTCCATCATTTCACCTTCCATGTCGAAGTGCTCATGCAGCCTCAACCTGAAGGCTCCACAGTGCTAAAGAGGGCAGTGAGGTCAATTGTACTATTAAGTCATTTAGATTTTTACTTTACAAGTTCAAAAATAAGGTTTTTTTATGTAAGTATTGCAAAATTCAACTAAAACTTTGCTGAGGGAAAGGAAACTAATAGCCACAAGTGATATTAAAGATGCGGGTGCTATTCCTAAAATTAAAGTGGTGTTTTTCTATATATAGCTACAATATTACACACAGCGTTATAATTCATGATAGATGAGTATACAATTGATCCCCTGAACTGCTTCATTTCATTTTCAAAAAATTATACATTTCTCTTTTTTTCTCTTTTTTTTACCATTTTGGGCTTATTCATGTGAAGGAAGGCCAAAGACACCTGGGGCCGACTGCTGTTTCACCCCTTATTGATTCTGAATAGATTTGACAATTATTTTCTTATATTAGAGTCTGGAGGAAATTCAGAGATTGCATTTAAGGGATTAACTAATGTGTCCAACATAATTTAGATTGAAAAGAAAAGCTTCAGTTGGAACAGAGGGTCTTACCACGGGGATCACGCGGCAGGACCTGACACAGTCATTCATGCCTGTCATACCCATGTAGTCAGAGTACTCTCCCCTTCTCATGAAGTACTGGTGTCCCTTGTAGCCTGTGCGGTCATACACCATAAACATGCCGCTCTCCACGCGGATGGACCTGCAGTGGTCAAACATGGCGTGCAGGTCAGCGCAGTCGCTCATGCACTCATAGTGATGACCTCCAAAGTTCTTCTCCTCATAGAAGATGATCTGAGGAAGAAAAATCATGTGACCCGTCAACTGAGGCTCCCGTTTTCATGATTCAGTTGGAAATTCATTCATAATGTCAAATTTGACACCAACCTTCGCCATTGTGGCTGTTCTAACGGCTTCCTGTGTTCCTGAGCGCAGGTACAGTTCATCTTTATATAACTGTGGGAGTGTGTGCTGTTATTCAAATGAGGCCTAGTGTCAGCAGAGACCCTTCCTACTCACTGTGCAGCTTCCAGCAGCAGCCATAGCATGGAGGCGCTGGAACAGTCAAGGCTGAGCTCTTTTCCCATTTGTTTGTTTAAAATTTAAGGGATTTATTCATACAGCCAGTGTACAGGAAAGGAAAGAGCATATATACGTGTGTGTGTGTGTGTGTGTGTGTGTGTGTGTGTGTGTGTGTGTGTGTGTGTGTGTGTGTGTGTGTGTGTGATTAGAATCTTGGTAACATTTTGAATTTTCTGTTAAAATCGTGTTTAGTAAGTATTAGATTAGACATTCGTTACTTAAGCAGAAGCACCAAGAGTAAAAAGAGGAGTCCTTGGGTTTTTTGAAAGGCACGACATGAAAGTAGTGTATTGTTTTTATTAGTACCATTTTCATCATTAGCACATCTGTTTGATTGAATTTTATCTTGATGATGTCATGTGTAAATGAGCTGCAATTCTGCTCAATGCATTAAGCCGATATTTGTGTGAAAAATGTTTTTAAAAGGTTTTTTTTTAATTCTAGGAAAATAGTTAACTGGAAACTGCAGTATTTGTACCTTTTTGAGTCATGAAAGTGTGTGTATTAGTGTGGGATCCATTTATTAACTGAAGCTGATAAACGTTGTCATTGAAGTTGAAATTTTTTATTTGATGATGATATCAAAATAACAGTTACATTATAAGATGATGATATGTCTGAATTTTTGGGGGGGTTTTGTTGTTTGTTTTTTGGGCCAATAATGCCTTTCAACGAGCCTGTGAAATCAGTCAATACCAAAATATTTATTCACAAACACAAGAAAAATAGTTTACAATATATCAGTTTATTAAGTTAGTTAAAATCATATCATTTAGATCTTCTCTATCTTAACATTGCCAAATGAAACATCCCGCTCCTTCTTTCATCGTAGGAGACATTATTCCACTAATATTTTCACAAATAAGGTTTGATAAAGGAGCAAAAGGGGTGTTTTTCCATTAATTGAGTGATTAAAAATCTGTGATCCTGCGGAAGGACCCGGTGGTGGCACAGGTGGCCCCCCAGTCACTAAACTTGCGGTACTCTCCAGGCCTCATGAAGTACTGGCGGCCGCGGTAGTTGGGGTGCTCATAGAGGGTCCAGTAGCCTTCCATCACGTTGCAAGAGTAGATGTCGCGACTGCGGAAATGATCCTGCACTGACTCACAGTCCTCGCTGAACTCCATCATCTGACCCTGGAAATTGGGCCGCTCATAGATGCGGATGCGGTAGGGGCCCTCGCTGGTCTGGAGCAGCACAGTGAAGCACAGAGGAACATCACAACAGAACCAGGATGCCCTCCTAGCTTATACCATGGTGAACATTCCAGCTGTAAACCTGTTCATCCTAGTCTGGTATGTTAGGAAAAAGGTTTACGAGATGGGAACATGTTTACTCACATAGGAGAATGTACGGCAGGAGCGGATGGTGTCATTGTAGCCCATCCAGCGCTGGTAGTCTGGGTATTCCCCACGGGTCAGAACATACTGGTAGCCGGTGTAGTTGGGCTTTTCATACAGGACCCAGCAGCCACTCTCCACCTTGATGGAGTTGCAGCGGCTGAAGTGGGGGTGCATGTCAGGGCAGTCTGTGTCACACTCATAGGAGCGGCCCTGGAAGTTCCTGTCCTCATAAAATATGATCTGGATCCAGGAAAAGAAAGAGAGAGTGAGAGAGACACAGAGAGAGAGAGAGAGAGAGAGAGAGAGCATAGCTAGCTTCTCATCTTCTGTAATTCAGATAATGTAGCTTCAGTCAGCTGGGTCATCCAGATCACATAAACTTTGTCCAACATAAAGCCAGTGATTGCTGCTGTTGTCTTATACTTTAAACATTCCATGGCATCATCCCGTAGCCGGGACAATATATCCTGTCCGGTTCAGGTTTTGCCCGCACTTGCCGCCACACCAGATACACGATAACACTCTTACCTTACTACTCATCCTGGAAAGAGTGCTGGAGCCAGTCACCTACAGAAAATGGTGGTCTCACAAAGCAGGACTGCTGCCCCGCTATATAAACCTCAATCAAAGGGTTAGCCTATCCCAGTTTAGCTGTTTTTTCAATGAGCGGGGATTAAACATGCTGGCATTGCTGCCAAGAGTCTTGATCCTGGGCATAGAGCAAAAATCCCTGAATCATCACTGCAAAAGTCCTACCAGGCAAATTGCTGACCCACAGTGCCCTCTTTATTGATATGGACATCAGATAGACGTTTATCCTCTAATCCGTCATCAAGTGGATTAATCTTTCCACACAGAATGTTAGAAGTCATCACAACATCAACACGGCCTTCAGCCATTTGTTGAAACTGTGGGATATTATCATTAGAGTTGGTTACCGTTCACATTTGAACCAATATCAGTGGCATGCCTCGACAGTGCTTTAATGCTTTTCTTTATTAAAACAAATATGATGTGTCAGTCGTTTAAAAAAAAGAAGGGCAAAAATTCTTAATTTCCGACTGCGGTGCGAATGTTGGAAAGCTGAATAAAGTTTACTCCTCAATATTTAGATATTCATTTTTTGTTTTTGTGCAGGTTTCTCCACAGGTTGGATGTGTTTTCATTTTGAATCACAAGTTCGCAGGAGAGTGTCATTTTTGTCAAATGCTTATCTTTCGTTAAAAGTACAGCGATCCGTCCATCCATCTATTTTCTACCCCTTTTCCTGTGAAGGGTGGCAGGGGGGTGGAGCCTATCCCAGCTGCCTTCGGGTGAGATGGGCCAATTGCAGGGCCAACACATAGAGACAGACAACCATTCACACTCACAGTCACACCTACGGTCAATTTAGAGTATCCATCAGCCTCGTCCCCTCTTGATGTCTTTGGACTGAGGGAGGAAGCTGGAGTACCAGAGAGAACCCACACAGGAACAGGGAGAACATGCAGACTCCACACAGAGAGACCCTCGAGCCGGGACTTGAATCTGGAACCTTCTTCCTGTGAGGCGACAGTGCTGACCACTGCACCACCGTGCCACCTCATACAGAGATCAGTAAACCTAATTATCCAACAGAACTTCAACACTGAGAACAATACAGAGAGTACCTCTGTATGGACACCATGTTATGTGTTATTACTGTGGCATGGCTCAGAGGTAGAGTGGCTGTCTAGTAACAAAAGTGTTGCTGGTTTGATTCCCCCAGGGACTCGGTCGAATGTCCTTGAGCATGATACAGAACCTCCAGTTGTTCCTCTGCGCCTCCACCATCAGCAGCGTGGGTGTAAAGTGCTTTCAGTACAGCTAAGTTAAAATGGTGCTCTCACTCAGTAGATTAGTAAAGCGTCATCTTCATCCTCTGCTGCTTCTATAGGCTGCCAGATGACTAAAGACCATAAATACTTTGCCAACGCCATGTTCAGTCTATTTTCTAGTTTTTCTCTCAATGCCAAAGATGTCAAAGATGGCTGTGGATCATGTTGATTGCATTTACTGCTGCAAACCAAATTGCCCCTTGCAGAAAATAAAGACTAAACTAATCTAATGCAGCTTGTTTTACTGCTGTTATTCCCTGATCTTTTTGTTGTTGTTTGCCATTATTACATCTTGAATTTCTTTCTTCCCTGTATAAAGCACTTTGAGTTGCTCCTGCTGTTAACTGTGCAATACACATATATTTGCCTTGAGTGTGTCACCTGGGTGATGTAAAACTAAATCACCGTTTGGAGAAAGGAGGACACTTTGTGCTTCGAACACTGGATGGAGGGAAACAAAAAATGAGAACAAGGATTAAAGACAGTGTGATTTTATTTATCATGCACATTTAAGAAGCCAAACACAAACAACAGTAAATCAGGAGAATAAAAACCATCAAAAGCAGAGAATGAAAATGATAAAACAAAGAAAAGATGTTGAGACAGAGTTCAACAACCGTGAAGAGAGAGAAAACTAAATGCTGAAGAGGGATGTCAGTCCTGCAGAGACTCCTGGGAACCCTCATAATGTTCAGTTCTGTCTTCAGGCCCATCACTGCTGGTCTGAGAAGAAGAGCAGAGGGGGAGTAAAGATTATGTCTGTGTAGATCCACAGGGTGGCAGTAGAGGCCATCTCTCGGGCCACGCTCGTTTAAAGCCGTTTCTTTGTCCTCGTACGATTTAACGTAGACGGAGTGTCAAGACAGAGATGGAGACGGTTGTTACGTACACTGAGGAAGGAGTGAGAAGAGGAGGACGACGATGAAGATTGCTCTGAAACTCGTCCAGGTGTTGCCCGAAACTTCACCTTGTCTGACAACCATCTTTTCAACTTGTCATCTACAAGATAAAATATCGTCAACCTTCAAGACGCATCTGTGGTTCCCAACCTGGCGCCGGGGATTCCACTATGAGTTGAAACTGGAGGTATAACACACACTTTTGTTTATTTATTTTTATGTAAATATGTCAGCGCAAAACACATTTTTCATAGATTGCAAAATTCGTCATTTTTCTCATGCGCTTCCTGGTCATGTGACCTTGGGGCTCAAAGTTGATACCAGATATTGATAATAGATTAGAAGTATAGGACGGACCTCTTTTTTCATTTCTTAATCATGAATATTTTACACTAAAACTTCGTTGCAACAATGCGTTTTTCATATACAGCAAAATTCAGCTTTTTTTCTTAATCAATTGATTCTACGTCACGAACTACAGGGATTCCAAATCAGTACCAGATATTAGGACTAGATGGACAGTGAAGGACACGCCATTTCTTGTTTCTTCATTTTTAATATTAATGTTTCAGTGAAAAATCAAAATAAAAAATCAAGTGCCCCCCTCCCCCCACAGCTTCTTTTTCATGCAACATAAATACCCCAAATCACTACCAGATATTTCTAATAAAAGGCAAGTATATCACACGGGTCTTTATTTTAAACAAAATATTGTTTTATAATTTCTTTGAATATTGTATTGTAAAATATACTGTTTATTTGCTGCAAATTTCTTGTCTTTTTTTTAATAGTTTCACATGCACAGATTTTAGTACGCAGTGGGAAGTATAGGACACTCCTCTTTATTGGGGACATTGACATATTCATAGCCCAAGAAAGGTTGGCAGGTACTGCATAAACGAATACTGTATAGAGTTACTGTGTTTCCTGGAGTGGTGCACAGCCTTGTAAGAGCCCAGCATTGCAAATGGATGGTAGGAGAGCGTGAAGGGACAGACGATTGAGCCCTGTGAGTTAATAAACAAACAAGTATCCATTCCGTCATCAAAATTCAACAAGGAAGACTACACAAAAGCAACAAAGACCTCTCTACAACACTGTGTCACATCGAGAATGTCACACGTTTATACCTTCGATTCCCGGTGTGGGTAAGAGGCTGCTGGTTTACACCTATAAAGAGCCAAGATTTCCTCCACTGGCAGGCTGTTCTAAAGCAGGAAAAAGGTGTAAAAGTTAGAAGCTAGTCAATTCAAAAGCATGACACATTTGAGCACATTGTGATCGCTGCTGCAGGTTAACCTCCAGAGGTGTTCGGGGTTTTACACGAGAAAGTAAACCAAGACTTTAAATTACCTTGGCCTGTTCTGTACTCTTCAACCAAGTCTGCTTAAAGAGAGGTATTACATGTCCGCTTTTTTTAGCTGTATACTCGCTCTTGTTCAACATGTTTAATTCAATCTGCTCAGCATCCGTCCTCTCAAACTGAAACCTGATCTGTGTTTAAATGCGTTCTAGTCAGACAAACAAGCACCACCTCTAACCTCAGGTTTGCTGTGGCTCTGATAAATGCTCCATCGGACACTATTTGGCAAGCATTTTGTTCCAAGTATAAAGAACTCTTACCATTATCATCCCAGCAAAGGATGACAAGATCATGGCCTCTCGCTCTAAGCGATCAGGGTACACGGTGCCCCCAGAGACGTTTGTGGTTCCACTGTGGCAAACAGGAGCAAGTTCATTTAGAGCACTAGAGGATTTCAAACACTTTATATTCTGGACTCCTAGTTCACTTTCAGTAAGATGCCGACCCGTTTGAAATGATGCATCTCTCATATCACGAGCTATTTTGGCTGAAGTTGTATCCACATGCTTTTTACAGACATTTAAACCCAAGATATACAATCACCTTCAGTCATATGATGCCTCAAAATATCAATCATTAATTCAAATGTTGGAATTAAAATGAATTAAATGAAATCTCAGTTTAATTATTTTTGTAAAAATAAATACATTTTTTCCCTTTTTATCTGAAAATTAGGGGAAAAAATTATTAAAAGATATATTTCTAATGATTCAAATGACATTATTTCACATCAGTGATGCTTTGTCATACTGGTGTAAGGATTCTAAACACGCTGAAACTCTCATGAGAAAAGTACTGGGTTACTGACCCAGGGTGAGGGCTGTGTGGTGGGAAACAGTCATAGTTAATCTTGTCATTTCATATGTTTGTTACAATTTAAGACTGTACAGTCCTACATTGTGAGCTGACAGCAAGTCTGGATAGCCCTCCAAAGTTAGGGACTGCAGAAGATTATTTTCATTTTCCAAAATAAAGTTCAATAAATCATTATCAAGAACAATTGTTGGATTGTCCCTGAGCAACATGTCAGTTTGACAGTATGATATATTCTTCTGATTTGTTCAAAGCTTTTCATGTATAGTAAAGAGGAACCCGCAACACCAGGTCAGAGTTCTGATGCTAAACGGTAAAGATCCAAGAGAATGCTAACTTAAGATCTGCACTACACTAGCTTACATGATGTCTCTGTCAAGGGCGTCCCGTCCCTCATCTTTGTCCAACCACCAAAGAGCAACACTGATGGCAAGATCATAGTGAGCCTGTAACATGCACACGACATGCAGAGAACACCTGTTGCTGATCTACTGAATATGTCCATTTAAAAGAAAAGAAAAAAAAAAGATGTTTCTCAGTAACTGACTGAACCACTGGTATTTGAGGCATTAATTTGTGCGTTTTTACCAGATCATCCAGCAGTGTGTAGGTCCCCTTCCCCTTGGGATCAAATGACTTCTCTCTGAGTTTCAGCCCAATGTAGTCGCCACTGATAGCAGAGGAAGTGTAAGTTGTCATTTTTAAACTTCACGCCGTGTCTTTAGCAAATTCAGCTTTTAGTATCGACTTACAGGAGAGCCTCAACATTTCTTTTCAGCTGTCTTGCCTCCATTTCCTCAGTGGATTCCTTTTATTTACTGCCACGGAAACAAACCTGTGTATTTCATAGTTTGTTTTATTTCGTATTTAATCAGAACCAAGTAGAAAGACTGTAAAAATAACCAACCTAATCAAATAAAGGGTTAATTTAATGGTGAGGATGCAGTGTAATGTAGAAACCAGCATACATAAATACAGCTGTCTAATATTACTTGAAATACACATTTTGAGACGTAAACGCTGAGTAAATTACAAGAAATGCAATAAAAGCTAAATCCATTCAATTTTCTGTGCAGTAACGGAAAGACACGAAACAAAAAGCCTTGGGATCTGTACTCACCACACAATCCTGCACAAGTGTCGCAGCAAATGCAGTTTCTGAACAGGGTAATACTAAATCCTACACATCCCCAGTAGATAGAGACTGAACCCTGTGACAGTGGAGTGGAGCAGACGTCTCAGGTGAACAGACCGAACTGAATTATTTATTATGAGGCTGCTGTCAACCTATCTGAGCACAGACAGGAGAGTGGTTATCACAGCGTAGTGGTTACAACACATCCTGCTTATTGCAGAGGCATCTACGCACTGTAGCGAATATGCTTTTATCAAAAAAAGTGATTAAAATGTGTTTATTAAAGCTTGGGGGAGGGGAGGAAGCACACAACTAAAAACAAAAACAAAAAAAACAATCATTCCACCACAAGGGGTCTCCTCATCTTCTTCTGCTTCTTCTTGCTGTCCTTGAACACCGGAGAGCTTAAAAACATGCTGTCGGTGAATTTATCCCCACGCCTTATTTTGCTGTTGGGAACAAATGCAGGATGACAGGTAAGACGTTTTTGTTTGTCTGTGTGATTAAGGAAGCCATGCTGCCAATCCTCACCTGTTGAGGGACGGCTCCTTGTAGCTGACAACACCATGTTGTCTCCTGGTCCTCCCCCGGTTCTCTCGAGCTGGGTTTTGAATGGTGTTGGTCAGTGACGACAAGATTCTTCCTGCTGCAAAACAGCAACAAAAAGCAAACCAAATCTTTTTTTTTTCCTTTTTTTTTTTAAATAATTCTTCGGGCTTCTTTTGCAGAATAAAATGATAAAAATTGACAAAACAAGTTGGCTATACATCTGTTTTTCTCTGTTACATAAACTGAAAAACAAAGCCAGGCAAGGTTCCTGTCAGTTATGTGTTCCCCCTTTCAGATATCTAGCACTGCTTATCAACCAGGATTTTAGATATTCATATAGAAGTCTTAAAAAAAGCTGAATATTTAGATAGGTGGAAAAGGTTGAAAAAAGAAAAGTACAAGTCGTGGGACTTGTTCATGAACTCTTCATACGCGCCAATATAGAGGATTTTTTTGTTGCAGTCCATCACTCAGGCTTGCCAAGATGTGAATGTGCACAACACGTCAGGCAAGACATTACCAAAATCTGCTGAGTTAAAGAACAAATTTACTCGTAAGCGCATTTATGAATGATGCCGGATCTCTTTAAAAGAGCTAAAGCTTTTCATATGCAAGAGTTGAAAACTTGCAAAAGGTAAAAAAATAAACCTTGTTACACACAGTATTGACCTTAAATATACCGTATCTGGAGAAAAGTGAAACCACTTGACACTTCATTCTCTGATGCTACGACGAAATCAATAGCATGATGTAATGTTACGAGTGACTGACATCATAACGTGAAGATTTCTAGACAATGCTGTGAAGAATGCAGACCTCTGCCAATGTAAAACAAAGCTAAATGCAGTTCAATGCAACTCATGGGTGACAAAGTAACGTCTGTGATAGAGGTAACGACTTTATTTGCACTCAGCTGACTGGTCGTCCGTCTTTGATTGACTGTTTGATTTCACGTGAAAGACAACCAGTAAATCAGGTACTGTACCTGGAGAAGCTTCTGACGTGGTCGATGCAGTCTCATCATTCATTCCAGAACACCTTGATGTCACCCTTTTGGGAGTACAGATTAAAGAGCCCACCTGGGCGTCTGCAGGAGACATATCTACAGGCAGCCATGGTGGCACCTCATCCATGAGCAGGTCTCCCAGATCCTGATGAGCTGCTTCAACACTGACATGAGCCGACACTTTCCACATTTTGTTAAGTGAAATGTCTCTGGTTTTCCGCCTATCGACAAAAAACGTTTTTCTTGGACTGCTAGTTTCTGCTGGTATAAGCAGTTTGGACGTCTGATGATTCAGTTTAGGATTTAGCTTTGACTTGATGGAACGTAATTCGGGTGAATTTTCAAAAATGTCATCCTCCTCAACAACAGATTTGGAGGCCACTCCTTGTAAAAGGTGTAACTGTTCATCTAGATCATCCATGCCTGCACCGTCACGAAGAGGCGAGGCATCACTCAGGTGCGGTTGATCAGGTTCTGTATCCCCAGGCTCAAATCCTTTGTTGCCACGGCTGCATTTATACTTCTTTTTCTTGTGACTTGAGCGACAGTCCTCCCTTGGCGCAGCTTTCTTTTTGCTGACTCGCCCTGTTGCGTCTCTCCTGGCTTTTTTAGTTTTCTGGAACTCTGCAGCAGTAACTTCCTCCAGTGGCAGCACTTCATCCTGGTCATTGTTGCTACTTGAATCCTCCTGCAGGCTTCCTACATCCAGAATCGCCCCCCGAGGACGCTTACAGGAGCTCGGTGGCGTTTTCTCGACAAAATCACCATCTCTTCTCATGCGTGTATTTGATGCGGAGTGTTGCCTAGCAACAATCGCAGCCATGACTTCTAATGGTTCTGCCTCAGGGTTGGAGTCTGAAAGTGTTGAAATAAAGTCCTGCTCCACTGCAAACATTTCTGTTGATTCTGTGTTCACAGCAGGGATGTCAAAAGTCTTCCTGCATCTTGATATCTGACTTGCTCCGGTATTTGCAGCCACCACTACGGCCAAGTCTGCAGGCTGTGATTCACTGTAACGTTCTGAGCCAGATTGTTGGAATTTGCTTGCGTAAAACAAATCCTTGGTTATTTCTTGTTCTTCGGATGCCACAACATCTTCTCCCACTTCGTTTTGGACCAGTTTTGACTGGGTGTTCTCACTTTCAGGAGTGGGGGAGATGACGAATGTTTTCCTGCTGCCTAAAGTCACCTTCCGTCTTTTGGTCCCAGATCTCCTGTATGTGATCTTGGGTGTCGCCTCCTCCGCGAGATCATTCTCTAGAGGTAAATTCACATTTTCTTTTACTTTGAAGAGCTGAACTTCAAGATCCGTGAAACAGTCATCCACAACCGGTGAGATGATGTCAGTGGCTGCCATCTTTGACTGGGTATGTTTCAGTATTTTTTGATGGTTAGCTACTCTGGTCTTACTCAGTTTGGGGATGTGCGAGGTAAAGCCACTCCCACACTCTGTTTTAGGGAACCAACGATCAGGAACTTCAGGATCTCTTGCCTTGTTATCCATCAGTTGCAGACAGTTGGTGGCTGCACTCTGTTGCTTGCTCACCACAGAACCTGCAGTGTTACACACTTTTGGGTTTTCAGCGACATCCACCTTGTTTGTTTGTTCCCGTTTCTTCTTGCTTTTCATTTTGCAGCCCGTTTTTCTGGCTTTGGTCTCCACCGTGATAATTTCACCAGCACTACTTTGAGTCATCTCCATTGTGGTATTGAGAAGCACAGTTTTCTCTTGTCCACTTATGTGTTCTGGCTGAGTTTCCAGGACTGCATCTCTAGGAGGGTTAACATCATTAGATGACTTGGACTCTTCACTGGTCCCCACAAGTGAAGAGGCTCGACTTTTTTGAAGACCTGGGACTGACTGACTGCCATAGCCAGACTGAGAGAAGATCATCGAAAGCCTCTCGACTTCATCCCTTAAGCTAATGGACGGACGCGGCATTCCTGACGGTAGACCCTGAATACGCTGGCTGGAATCATCAGTGTTACCTACGAATTGGTGGAAAACATACACATGACTATACCCTGTGAATAAGACACAGCTGCAAATGACGTGATGACGACAACAACAACAACAACAACAACAACAAATCCATTTATCACCCCTACCGCCGCAAATAGTTGAGTTTTTAGGTTTGCTCTGGATACTGGAAACAACTGCAGGCATTTCTGTTTCAAGCTGTTCCTCTGTTCGTTTTTGTGGGGGACACACAAGTTCCTTTGTTATTTCTAGGTGAGGAGGCACTTCTTCTGGAGGACTGGATTGGGAGTAAAAGAAATATAAGAAATGATTCCCACATGCCTAAAACAAACAAACAAAATAATGATACAAGTAATCTGAGAGAACCTTCAGGCAAACCTTTCAATAGGGAGACCATTGACATTGTTGTCAGCGGTGGAGGTCTTGCAGTCCTCAGATACTTTTGGTAGATCCTGTGAGAGTTAAACTATGGATTTATATCAAAGCATACTTTAATCTTCTGTCCAAATTATACACACTAAAGAAACTGGTTAGATAGCAAAAAATAATGCTCTGCTCTCATACCTTACACCCACCCACATCTTGAACAAGTGTTTAAAATGTCAGCGTTAGTGCACATTAAATCAGCGTCTACATTTGTACAGCACAAGACGTGTAAGACGATGCCAAGTTGCTGAAAGTCGACCAAACACACTCTGTTTAAAAGCTTACACGCTTAAAAAAAACTACATAAGGTAAGAATTATAAGATAAAAGGAATTTAAAAAGCAACTGCAAAAATATGAGCAACGTTCAAATGGTTTGGTTTTCATTCTAACTTCCTCTAAGGTGTAAAGTGCTTTAAATCCCATGTGTTTAAATGAGTTTCAGAGTTCTTCTCACAGTACTCATGAATCACTGGGGTGGATATGAAACATACTGCATCCTTACACTGTCAGAGATTATGTCAGCGGCCATGTCTAAATGATGAAGAGTGTTGCTGTGAAGCTCTTTCAAGATGAGGAGCTATCAGAGAAAAAGATGGATAGTGAGATTCTGATGGTCTGAGAATTACAACCAATAATTAAAACATTTGTCTTGCGCAAAAAAACCCACCAGTTTCCTGTGTTTGTATTTCTTGGTGGCCAGGTCGAAGCAAAGGGCCTCCACCTGTTTCTGCAGGTACACGACCTCTCTCTCCAGCTGCCTGCTCCTCTCCTTCTGGGCCTCCAGGGCAAGAGCCAGGGCCTTGTTGTTAGTCTTCAGGGAGACCTTGAAGAAGGAGGATGTGTCTGTCGTGTTCATGAAGAAGAATGCATTAGGAGACAGGTTTCAGATTTTATAATCCTTCTGCAATGGTCTGAGAGCTTTAAGTATAATGTAATATGAAAGGCAAGGAAATATGTTGTAAAGTGTTCATATAAATGTCAAACTCACTGAGCATCTTATGTTTGATCTTTGCTGCTGCAGCATGGTTGGAAGCGCGTGAAGGCGCCATGGTTCTCATTGGTAACATGACCAGTAAAACGGGATGGGTCGCTTTACTTTGATGACCTCAATAATCTGGAAGAAAACACATGTGTTAGATGGTTTTTATAAATTAGCTATTACATCATAGACACTGGCAGCATGGAAACTAAGTCGGCTCCAATGGATAGTCCGTCTGTTGGTTCTGTTAATTAGCCAGAGACAAAAGACAAAAGCAGTAGTTTTAACCAGGCAAGTTATTTCTAAATATTTTTCTCTCGTACTTCGACCAATACTGGCGTAGTAATTGTAACTAACTTGGATATCTAAAGGCCTCATACGAAGTGGCTCGTTTATGTCGCTTAAACGTTGGTCCGTTGGTCAGTAGTGTTCGCTGTCTTGATAGAACATTTGAAATAACTTAGCTCGATGTAGCACTGGAGGTAACTTACGCTACGCAGAGATAGGCCTCGTCTCCTGTAAACAGATTTTCCTGATAACTCGCATGAATAACTCAAATGATCTTAGTCGTTGCCGTGTAAAAACGATCGTCATAACGGTGCTGATCCCATTTTAAACATATCAAGAAGTCCGCCGCGCTAACGCGGAAGTGTTCAGGGGCCAATCAGAGACGGTCTAATAAAGGGCTTTTTCTCCCCTGACGGTGTCTGCTCAGGCTCACCTCAAAAGGCGTGTCTTTCACCTCGTGCTGAAAACTGAGTTAGTTTAGTTTCACAGTGTGACTGAAGTGAGAGTATAAAGATCTATTCACAGTAGAGTCAAAGGCAAACATTGAAAATGCTATTTGAGATTATGATCAATTTTGAAGTAAATTAGTAAAACAGAAAATACTAATGTGGCTGTCAAAATGTTCATGTTTTTTCACATGAAACTGAACCACGTGAGAACCTTTGTTAAGCAAAGATGAGTTTGGTTAAGGACAATGCACTGAATAAGAAGGTTCCTCCATTTTAAATGTAATGGGATGAAGTTAAAAGAACTCTTAGTATTTTGTTTGTGTATCTGAATCTTCCTTAGTTACTTAGTGCTATATGTGGAGTCTTTTCATCTCTTTCTTTATTTTTTATTGACAATATATTATCCTCATGTGTGCATCACAAATAATCATTTTTTTCAGACCGTGCAAGCAAGTAAAAAAAAATCCAATTAATTACACATTTTGTAATTAATTGATCAAAATTATTTGCCATCCGTCGTCTTCCGCTTATTCCTGTTAAGGGTCAAAAAATGTGGAATTTTCAAGCTAAAACAATGTTTGTCTTAACTGCTGACAATTTTTCATTGTTAATTATAAATTATACAGCATTTTTGTGTCTTATTCACAAATTATTACCTTTTCATTTAAATACTCCAAACCTCAAATATTCATTAAATCGTTCACCCAATTACCTTCCCACACCGCCACTACAGATCTCAGCAGTACTTCATCTACACATTGTCCTGTAAGCCTTCATAAATTCAAACCCTCTCATTAGTAGACAGTAGTGACAGGTTGTTCATGTTTTACAATGTAAATATGGAGCCGGATATACATTAAAAGCAAGAAAGACAAGAATAATTCACACAGGCCGACAAAAAAAAAAACAAACATAAAACTATTTGAGAACCCCAGGAGGAAATGTGCTTATTTGAACTCGAAGCAGAGAAATTTCCTTCACTGCGCCTGTAGTGAACCTAAAGGCCTTCACAGTCGCGCATGCGTAATAGCAGTGCGGCTCAGGTGCCGAGAACATCAATCGATATTTCTGGGTTTGGATCAGCTGTTGATGTCTTGACGTCCAACTGTCTCTCTCGCTTTTCGAAGCGGTCTGTGTAGAGTTGGCTTACTGCAGGTGTTCTACGGATGTTTGACTTGGTTTACCACTTCGACCAGTGATGTAGAATCCATAAGTAAATGGGTAGGTTGCGTTTTTTTCCTGTGGCAGTGGTTCAGCCGTAATTTGCTGGTCAGCTGTTCTACGAACGAGGTTATTACAGCCAGCCGGCTAGTTAGCATAGAAAGCTAATATCAGCTAAACAGCGATTCTGTACCTATCCGCAAGTTATTTGGCTAACGTTAGCTAACAACAGGCTTCTTATGTTTTCTCGAACATAGTTGCCGCTTTAACCTGGATAATAAAGTAATATTTATTAATGAATATCAGCATTTGCATGGTCAATTTTCGCTGTCATGTAGTGCTACGTGATATAGCACCAAGTAATAACGTGTCACGCTAGCGAATTTTGGTAGCATAAGTCTTTTTAATTGCGACAATATAGAGGTTTTTGTTTCGAGCTGTCAAGCAGCGAGGACACCCAGTCAGCCATGAGCGGCCTGTTATTATCACATGATGAGGTGGGGAATGTGATGCTGCTACTTCTGTTGTACCCTCGACACATGACCTCAATGGCAGGACATTTTGAAACCTTCTTCAAAAGAGTATGTCTAGCTTTACGCGGATCGCACATTCTCTTACACTCTTAGCTTATTAAGAAATGTATCAATTTTTGTGATACGGGTACTGAAGTGGTTTTATAAGCTGGCTGTTGCCTCTCAGCCGACGCGTTCTTCGTAGGACTTAGAGCCCACCAGTCAGACAGTTCAGAAGGTGATGACGATGTAAGTGATTTTAAAATGTGAATGTTCTTTACTGATAAATGGATTTTATAGACAAAAACATAATTTTTTACAGCTGTCTCACAACTATCAGCAGAATCTGGCTGATATCCGCAAAGCTCAACAGGTTTAACATTCACACTTCCTTCCTCATTGCTATAACAGTATCATATAGCTTGTATAGGTTACCAGTATAGTGTCAGGTTCAGTTTGTGAACCTAAAATACATGTCATTTGTCATTGTTTTACATTGAAGCAGGTATGAAATCACTGTTAACCACACGTTTTCTGTAGGTGATATTTTTTTTATATTTTAGTGTAGTCGACATACAGCTAAGTTGATGAAGAGGATATTTGACAATATATTTGTATAGAACCGTATTAAAGGGACCAGAGAGATGGTTATGTTCTTGAAAGTGCTTTTTGAAAGTGGTCTTAAATATTTTTTGAATTTCAAAAATCAGAACGACTTAACTGCTCAATTGGATTTTATAGTCTTACAGACAGAAACCAAAGCCTGATGATTATTTGTATCTCCTACTTTTGAAACTTTGTCCCTGGCACTGGCTGTTAAAGTTAAAGTTTTGTGTGCTAATTTTAAATCAACCTCCTGAGCCATTTCTCGTGTACCTCTTCTAACATTTTTATTTGCAAGTGTGGATGACTGACAGAGGTACACATATGTCAGTACCAAGGAGTTACAAATAACCACCAGTTCGTCAGTCTGTAAGATTAAACTGAGGGCTAAAAAGCCCAGTGTGTAAGGCAAAGTTTGTGTCTTAGAACATTTCACGAGAAGGCCCATTGTTATTAAACTTCATCATCAATTGCTCCCATTATGCTTTTGAAATATCATATTTTGCTTTTTGAAATTTAGATTTGTATTAAATCATGTGATTGTTTTATTTTGTGTAATTTTCATGCATGGAAGGGACCTTTGAAATTTGCTGTTGCCTCTTTAGAAGGAGTAGCAGTGCCATGGCTGCTGATGACAAGTCCCCGTCTTCATCCTCAATGGACTGGAGCGTTGAGCCGCCTGTCATCTCACCTGTGAGCCCCTCGCACCTGACCCACTTCAAACCCCTCACTCCAGAGCAGGATGAGCCTCCACTCCGCTCAGCATACAGCTCATTCGTCAACCTGTTCCGTTTTAACAACAAAGGTCAGTGATACATGTCCAGTGCACCAGATGAAGTTCTAAGCATAGCCTTATCATAGACCTACTGTCTGGTTAGACGTTCACTTCAATCTTGTTGATCAAATTTCTTCAACTTTAGTGGAAAATGAAAACCCCAAACATTGTGTATGGAACTGAATTAAATTAAGTCAAATGGCCATGCGATAGTAACCTTGTAAGAGAAAAAAAATACTCATTTAAAAACTGTTTGCAAAATGATTGTTTTAGGCCCTCTCTAAACAAAGAATACATCTAAATATGACGAACACTCAAACATAACAGTGTGTCAGTGTGTGTGGTGTGTGGAAACCTTGTGTAGCAGCGATCAGAATGTTTGGCAATTAGACACGGTCTTGGGAAGTCATGTGATGGATATTGCTTCCCTGGACCAGAGCCAGGAAGTCATAAGTCACATGACTCCCCAGCCTGTAGTTTCAACTTTTTCTGCACAACACTGCTCCCTTTACTCTGGCAGCATAGGTTGCTAACTGATAATATAATAACATAATTGGTTGTTGTTATTGGCAGGTTTTTCAGTGTATCATTTTTTATTTAGTCAATCAAAAAAACTAATTAACTAAGTGACTAAACTAATATTTGGACCTTTTCAGAGGAGTTGATCATTGGGGTGGTTAACAGGGTTCACAGTTCTCTAAATTCTTGTTGCAATTGTAAGAACATCATTTGATTACTTGAAACTTTTTCTCAGCATTAAAAGCTATGCGGTTTTTCACATATTAAGACCTAATTTTAGTTTTGTATATAGTTTATATATATATATATACATTTATACATACATTTATACATACATGGAGAATTGGAGTAAATGTGTTTTTTGGAAACAGGGTCAACATTTAGTAAAACTAGAATTCATTAAAAATGAGTGAAATAAGCTAGAACATTAAAATTTTGTTATTTTTTCATAATATGGAAAGCCTGTTAAAGGGCGAGATGATGTTTGTTTTTTCAGTGTGTTTCTATCTCCTCCTTGTTTACTTTGTAATTTACGCAAAGTTAGTTTGCATCTGATAGGCTGGAGGTTTGGAATATACAGTATATTCAATGTGGACTCAATATAACTCCACTTATCTGTGTTTCTGTTCTCATTTCTTACATTCCTAAATGATATTGGAACTTAAGATACTATAATCTCCATGGATTCTCTTTAGGAATTAAGTGAAGCAAAATAGAAGACAAAACATCACATTGTTAAGTATCATTTGTGAAGGTTTTCCTTTTTCCAGTTCCAACAAAACACTTAACTTTCTTGCCTGCTCTTCTCTCTGCTTATGTAGAGGAGGGCCGGCCCCCCACCACAGCTTCAGAGAAGCCAGATGTGCCACCCCCATCCCCCCAGTCAGAGAGGAGGAGCTGGTCCTCCAGTCCTTCACTCTCCATCTACGGTTCCAGGATGCAACAGAAACAGCATCCTGAGCACATTCGGCGTACTTCCACTGCCTCTGGTAAAACCACAAGAGTAAAGATGTTGCTATTTGTGTGCTTCATCAGATAGATTCCTGGAGGAAATGTGTCTGGAGTTTTTCAGACTTCAACAACATTTTCAGCTACTGTGGTAAGGCATGATCTCCAAATGTTTACAGGTCTAAAGTATCTTTATGTGTAGCTAGATAAATAATTCATCTGTAATGCATAGAACGTGGCGTTTTTCTTCAGTTGTACAGGCTTAGATAAGACGATCAGATTGAAGGATGAAACACATCCATATAGACGCAGAGGCTATAAGAATGACTTTATGAACCCTGTATATATTCTGTCCTTTGATTCACTCAGTTGCTGATTGCTTTATCTGTTTGAAATCCGTTTAGTTGTTTGTTTGTAAGGCTACTGATAACAGTGAGTAATGGGCTTTGTTCATGAAACGTTCTAATGCAAAAATTTGTTCTTTAATATTACTGGATTTTTTTTAGTCCCAAATGTAGTCTCTCAGGCAGGAAGAAAAGCCTCATGGGTATTTCTAACTCTTGCCTAGGTTTGCAGAAGCTCTTGAATTGTTATAAACTTGCTTTTTTTTATAGATTCCTTTGACATAAGAGACAAATCTAGACACAGATTCGAGTACTTTCACCATGTATTTGTTTGAAGATGAATTTTTACATGTGAGTGGATGTGCTAGAGGTAGCTGTGCTAGACCTCTTCCTCTCAATATAAAAAAATATTAATTGAAATACTCCGTTGAGTAAATGTCAGGAGTGGACCGCCTTCTGTCATGGATTTTTTTTTTTATATAAGGGTTAGTTGGCTAAGATCATTTTACAAAGAGGATAAGACAGTTTGAGTTTGCTGAAATCCATCTTGTCATTCCGACATCAAAGCAACTTGAGTTTTTATTTGGGAATTAAAAATATGACGTGATACCAGAAAGATGCATGCTGTCCAAAAGAAAAATGCGTGTTGTCTGAGAGGCTATAACATCCGTTCTCATGTCTTTTCTGATTGCAGTGGATTGGCCAGGTGAGGGTCTTGTTCACTCTGAGGTTTACTAAAGATGCTTTTTTAGCTTGAACATAACAATTGAGTATGACAGACTGGCTCTTATACCAATTATTTGGTGTATCTGAGTGCATGCGAGAGAGAGAGAGAGAGAGAGAGAGTGTGTGTGTGTGTGTGTGCGCGCGCGCGCGTGTGTGGTTTATTGTTTTTTTTTTTGCATTTTCAACGAAGTGCTTTCTGGTTGGCCCTGTTGTTTCTCACTCCGTACTAATACTTGAGATTGTGTTTGTCATGAATTATTTGAGAGCTAACATTTAAATTCAACATGTTTTTGTTCTTGCTGAGTTTTCTTCTTTTTTCTTTGTTAATTATTGATCGCATCATGTGTTTTTAATCCACACTTGCAACCGTTCAAATGAAGTTATTAATAAGGTGTTGAAGTGCATTGTCCATTGTTTGTCATGTAGCCATCATGTTTGAATGCACTATGATCAGACCATTTGGCTTTGATAAAATAGTGTATTTGACGATGTAGTAGGAGGGATTTAGCAACTTAAGCTGTTTCGTGTGTGTGTGTGTGTGTGTGTGTGTGTGTGTGTGTGTGTGTGTGTGTGTGTTTGTATATGCATACCTTTTTAGATGGAAACAGGAAACTGGATACACCTCTAAATAATCACGACCCTCGTACAGCAGTGCAACTTCGCACAGCACTGAAGAGATTGAAAGAAATCATGGAAGGAAGGAGCCAGGTATTAAATTGAGTATCATTATGTTATGTTCATGCTTTCGGTCGTTACCACAAGCTGAAATGATGCAGCGCTACTTTGTCAATCAAAGAATTGTACTATGTGTCTTTAGGACAGCGATCTGAAGCAGTACTGGATGCCAGACAGTCAGTGTAAGGAGTGTTACGACTGTAATGAGAAGTTTACCACCTTTCGTCGGCGCCACCACTGCAGGCTGTGCGGGCAGATCTTCTGCAGCCGCTGCTGCAACCAGGAAATCCCTGGAAAATTCATGGGCTACACAGGTTGGTGGCATAAATGTGTTATCATATAGTCTTATAGTGGAGGATGGAGAAGAGAAAATGAAGTGCCTTTTGGATCTGAGAATTTATTTGTGGAAAAATTATAAGCATAGTAACTTGAAAATATATATTTGTCCAATCGCAAATATGCAACATATATTAATGACATGGTGGCACTTTACATTAATTTAATTGGCCATGGTTATACACAATGACAAACAAACATTAAGAACTGGTGTCTTGCACTGAGCTCAGCGTGACCTTAATTCAGGACATAAAAAAACTACCCTCTCTTAAGTACATGGAAATGTTTTAGAGACCTCTTAATACATAAGAGGCACAGTAGTTTACAATCACAAAAATACCTCTTTTCTTTCTCTCACCATTTCTTCTTGTCTCCTTTTTAACTGCACCCAGGAGACCTACGGGCCTGTACATACTGTCGTAAGATAGCGCTAAGCTATGCTCACTCAGCTGAATCGGGCTCCATAGGAGAGGACCTGAGCGCCTTATCTGATTCTTCCTGCTCGGTGTGTGTGTTGGAACCCAGTGAGCCACGGACACCTGTGGGTGGGCGGAAGGCCAGCAGGAACATCTTCCTGGAGGAAGATCTGACCTGGCAAAGGTGAAGACACATTCTCATATCACCAAATCTATGTTGAATTTCATTGATTTCATTTTTTGCCCAGAAAGAATCAAGTTTAACTAATGTATATCCTGGCTGAATGTGTTTGTATCATGTTTCTTAATTTCAAATGATCTTTTGCGTACATGTAATTATAAAGGAGACTCTTCTAATGGGGCCTTCTGTCTCAGCTCTGGTTTTATGTGTCATTCCTCCTCATTTTCACACCCTTAATGCCAAAGCTTTCCGCTTACTTACAACCAAAATCTTGACTTCACATTGTTGTATAGATGCAAGGGTTTTGCTCAAGATGGAAACACTCTCCTAGTCTTTTCCCCCGTCCCTTTTTTTGCCAAGTACTACATCTATATATGCTTTGTATGTACTGTCACCTGTGCATGGTTGACTTATGAATCAGAAACCACAGTTAGGCAAGTGGAATACATAACCAATAAGTATAACCATAGCCTGACTACTCCATAGTGACATTTATGTTATCATTCTAATGTTAAAGGGATACTCTACCCAAAAAATGTTTGATTTGGTGTAGCACGACTGCAAACGAGCGGTAGGTTGGTTCAACTGAATGTGCCAGCTACCATGAACGAGCACTGAACGGGGAGGGTTATAGTTTGTTTTTAGCTGAAGTCAAAGCGTTTGTGGAGCATATGACTTGTGGAGCATATGACTCCACAAAGAGGATGTGGATGATACCAGAGGATATGCTTGAGACTTTCTAAACAGACATTAAACTGACAGCCACTATTAGCTTCAAGCTAAATATACATGGCTGGCTCTTTGCATTATGGAGTCCCAAAGAAGGAATGCGTCTGTGAGCTCAAAACACCTACTTGTGAGTTCATGAAAGGCAAATACAATACATTTTTGGGGGGTTAAGTACCACTTTTAAGATCACCTTATGATATTATCTTTTCATAAACTCTTGATTGACGAATTTAAATAATTGATTAGCCATGCACAGAACAGACATTTTTTCAATGGATGCTGAGGACATCTTGATCAATGAGGCATTCATTTCTCACAGTGCTTGTTTTGCTGTCAACACAATGTTTGCAATGTAAGTGCTTTTTGAGTTGGTGTGCTCCCTGCTTTTTTTTCTCTGTCAACCTGCCCCAAAAAAATTGTCTTTCCTCTCTCTCTTGGCATAGAAAAACTCCTATTGGGATGAGAAAAACGTGAGTCTCGCTGTTTGTTTGATTTATTTTTCTCTGCTGTAGCTGTCTGTCTGTATGGACTAATGCTCTCTAGCACTGTAAGCATGCTCAAATTCATTGATGAGTTGTTTAAATGACCTTAAGGAACTATAAAGATCATAAGCTGTGTGTGTGTGTGTGTGTGTGTGTGTGTGTGTGTGTGTGTGTGTGTGTGTGTGTGTGTGTGTGTGTGTAAATAGTATGATTCACCAGGAGCCTCAGAGCAGTGGCCTTTCATCCAGACTGACAACACTACAAGAAGATTTAGGAAAATCCCCTACCAGGAAGAGGTCAGTGACCCTCCCTTCGTTCCTTGGAGCAAGTGAACTCTTTCCTCTTTATAGGGAGCCTGCAGAGTGCAGGAAGGTGGTGCAGCCACCATCTTGAAAAAAATAGTGAGTTGTATTTTAAATTTATAATTCAAAAATTTTAATAATTATCATCATTTTTTTGTCTGTAGTTTTTTGTTTTCTTAGAGAAAAGAAAGTATCTGAAATCCTAGCCAATTTGAATGATAAATAGATGATTATTGACACAAATGCAAATTTTAGTAAAGGCTAAGGGCGTTTACACATTGTTTGCCTTCTTCAGCCTAGTTTACCATCCATTTCCATCCATCCATCCATCCATCTTCTACCACTTAGCCTGTTAAGGATTGTTGCCTTCGAGCGAGAGGCAGGGTTCACCCTGGACAAGTCGCCAGTCCATTGCAGGGCCAGCACGTATAGACAACCATTCACACTCACAGCCACACCTACGGTTTAGAGTATCAATCAGCCTCATCCCCTCTTGATGTCTTTGGACTGTGGGAGGAAGCTGGAGTTCCCAGAGGGGGAACCCGGCCAGGCACAGAGAGAACATGCAGACTCCACGTGCTTGAGCCGGGGCTCGAACCTGGAACCTTCTTGCTGAGAGGTGACAGTGCTAACCACTGCACCACCGTGCCACCCTGAATTTAGCATTTTCACATAAAAACTTATGGGGGGGTACTGCTTGGCATAAAGAACACAGCTGGCAGAAAGAACACCTGCTATAAAGTTGGAACATGTTTTTTCCTTCATGAATACTGAAGTGTACAAATCATTCAATCAAATCATTAAATTGTAGCCACATATAGCATACATTATTTGTTGTGAAGCTTGCTAGCGTTAGCAGGGAACTGCTTCAAATTAAATTAGGTCACTCCCCCTATCAAGATAATGACTGTTAGCTCTTGACTTATAAAAAGCCTGTCATTTTGAAGCTAAAATCCATTCAGCTGCTGACACTCGCCACATTTGGATTCACTTTGGAAAGAGTAACTTTATTCTGCCTGCTTGTGCTTGCAGAACGAAATCCATCCAGCTGTGTGATGTGATGTAATATACAAGTGTTTTTGTCTTGAACAGGTCAGCCAGTGTAACCAACCTGTCACTGGACCGCTCCGGTTCCTCCATGGTGCCTTCCTATGACAGTTCAGTTAGCCCACCGACCAGCCGAGCCTTGTCTGGCACCAAGAGTGGCTCAAAGCTAGACCACAGTGAGGAGGACAGGAAGAACATACTGGTAGCTGCTTAACTCATTTCCAGCTTTTTTCATCTTTACTCTTTATGTCCTCTGCTGTTTCCCAATCCTACAATAAGAGCAAACATAAACCCACAAACCATTACTGATTTTTAAATTCTGGCATACCAATCTTGCAGGATTCATCTCAGTTGAAGGACTTATGGAAGAAAATATGCCACAACAGCACAGGGATGGAGTTCCAGGACCACAGGTACTGGCTGAGGACCTACCCTAACTGCATTGTGGGAAAGGAGCTTGTGAACTGGCTGCTGAGGAATGGCAGAATCTCCACCAGGTACAGTAGCATCTGACTGGACAAAGTTAATGCAGTAAAATGTAACATTTTTTTTCCTACAGTATTATTTTTTACATAGAAGCCCCTAGAATTGCAACATATCATAATAGAATGGAATCATAAGTAACCCATGAATGTCAGCTGAATTTCAGAGAATGTTATGGCAGATCTATTGGTACCATCAGCAAACAGCTGCAGCAAATGATTGTTATAATCATTATTGATTATTCAGACAGTTATTTACGGTCTTGAAAATGTCATAAAATTGTGAAAAATGACTATATTCACTCTTCAAAGCCCTAGTTGACATATTGTAAAAAATTTATATAAAAAGGTTTGTATATCGTGCTGTAAATGTGGTTGTTTCTGTTGTAAAGTTTGTCATTTTCAAATGGGGATTTAAGAATGTTGGTAGCTACTTGGTGGTTGCTCATTCATATCCCAATTACTTATACTTTGAAAGAAGTTCTTTATTTTGTGATTTGTGATGTGTGTGTTGCAGGGCCCAGGCTATTGCCATTGGTCAAGCTTTAGTGGATGGCCGCTGGCTAGACTGTGTCACTCACCACGATCAGCTGTTCAGAGATGAATACGCTCTCTATCGACCCCTCCAGGTGACTGTACACTGCACTGTCAGGGGCAGAGACCTGTTAAATAAACATTATGCAGTAATGTGGTTCAAGTTTATTTGTTACCACATGTCACGTGCAGATATTGATTGATGCAACAGAATGTTTTCACAATACAAGAAGATGTATGACTTGCAGCCTCAACAATTGATTGTTGAAGTAAAGTGATGTGTGCTGATAGTGGCGTCTCCGTCTGCTCTCTAGAGTACAGAGTTTTCAGAAACGCCCTCTCCAGACAGCGATAGTGTCAATTCTGTGGAGGGACATTCAGAGCCGTCCTGGTTCAAGGACATCAAATTTGATGACAGTGACACAGAGCAGCACGCAGATGAGGCCGATGACACCATGCCAAGTAAGTGTTGCATGTCCTATTCTATAGCTGTACCTTGGTGGCATCCATTATCGCTCTTTTGCGTTTCTTCAGTTATGTGACATTAAATGGCAACCACAGCTCATTGATCTAACTCTCTGTCCAGATTCTGACAGCCCCAGTAAGAGGACGTCTGTCAGCAGTTTCCAGTCTGTGGTGGACAGCGACTCAGCTGCCTCCATCAACCTCAACATGGAGCAGAACAATGTGAACTTCCACATCAAGAAACAGTCAAAGTATCCACATGTGCCTACTGCCGCCGAGCAGAAGGGTATGTATTCATTAGCGCACGTGGCGTTTTCTCTGTGTAAACCGAATGTCAAAGTAAAATCAAATTGGTTAGTGTTTAAAGAAAAGAATCAGTCATAATAATCTTTTACAAACATCATATCTGTTCCTGCATCTGGTGCTCACATCTTCTGTCCTCTTCTAGCTGAGTTTCTTGTGTCTGAGGACGGAGGACAGAACATTGTCATCAGCGATGCCTTCATCAAGGGTAGGAACTCTCACTTCATTCCTTATTGATTTAACCCTACAACATACTGAACTACATAATAGCTTATCCCTTCACCTTTGTATGGTGTTCCCATAGAGTCTCTGTTCAACCGTCGTGTGGAGGAGAAGGCCAAAGAGATGCTGTTTACCCCACTGGGTTGGCACCACAGCTCTCTAGACCAGCTCCGAGAAGAGAACGGAGAGAAGAAGGCCATGGAGAGGCTTCTGTGAGTGGAAATGGATCCAGTCTGTCAGCTATTTCTTTCAGTTGGGATTTCAGCTGTAGTTGCTGTTGTTGCTGTTGTTGTTGCTGTTATTTTGTTTTGTTTTGTTTTTGTTTTTTTGTCAAGTGTGTTTTATTGACAAAAGGATTACATAATGTAGGACAAGAAATCACAGTTTACATTTTCATTAGGGAGAACAAATTACAAAAATAATATCTTACATGAATAAACACAAAGTAAACACAAAAGAAGACACACCCTTAGTGCATCCCTTCACCCCCTTTCCTCCCTCCCTCCCTCCATCTCAGCATAGTATAGTATGGTAGAAGTTGCTATGGAGTTTAAAGCAACGGTGAATAGTCATTAACACAGGAAGTGTCTACTATTGGTTATTTCTTAGGTAACATACGAAAGGCAAGCAAACCTTGTGACTCACTGCTCCTCAGAGTGAACCTTATTTTTTCAAGGTGGAGGGTGTTAGTCTTTTCACTGAGCCACAACTTAAAAGTCAAGATGAGTTTTTTGGCTGTGATCAGACCATAAGAAATACGTTGTTTTTGTGCTCTCTTTAATGTAGATATGGAATCTGAAACTCCCAGTACAATTAAGATGGGGTCAGGTTTTAAGGGGGATATGTAGAATATTAGAGAGTATCTTAAAAATATTTGTCCATGATGTCTCTATCTTTGAGCAGAGGTCAAAGTTATGAAGGAGATTTGCCTCTGTTATTTTGCATTTGTCCCACTGTGATGGTGGAAACATCTTTTGAATTTTTGATTTTGAGTAATAGACAATGCATCGAATTAATAGAGCAAACATTAACCTCTTTAAGGCTCTCTTCCTAAGTCTCGTTAGGGATCTGTATCCCCAGTTCATCCTCCCATGCAGTTCTAATTGGTATCATGGAAGGAGGATTGATAGATAGTAAGTCGTAAAAGTACGACACCTTCCTGTCAGAGCCTGTATTTTGGAGAGAGCGTCTGTGTAAAACTGGGGGGGGAGCTCTCTCAAAAGAGGGCAGGTGGGAATGTATATAGTTTCTGATTTTTAGAAACCTGAGAAAATTACTCCCAGGGAGATTCTATGTTCCCTGCAGCTGAGCAAAAGAAACAAAGTTGCCACTGAGGTAGAAGTCACCAATTTTGCAAATACCCAGCTGTCTCCATTGGAAGAAACTATTATCGAGTTGGGATGGTTAAAAGGAGGGATTCCCAGCTATTGGAAGAAGGAAGGAGAGCGAGATAGTACCGATATGTGTCTTAATTTGCTTCCAGATTCTACCCATACTATGTATAACAACACTCCCACCACAGACAGATTTATCCAAAGTAATGCTGTTGGTTATTTTTAACTTGACCTTTGAGTCAAGAAAATATGAGGAGAACCGATAGAAAATGTCCATCACTCTGTGAAAGCCGGTTTTCTTTGATATAGCCTGTAACCATCCATAATACAAAGATATTTTATTGATATAATAATAATAATGAATACTGATATAGAGGAGGATCAGCAGATCATCTCTTGAAACCATCAATTCTTTTCCTTGTTGAGAATGTGAAATGCCTGAAGCTCTTGAAACTGAAGTGTGTCTGTGTATTATGCCAGTATTTTGTCGCTTAAGAGCAACTAACGGTAGATTTATTCAGAACAAGGCTACCTGCATCTCATCCTCTTTGCTCAGCTCTGCCAACCACAGCCATATGATGGCGCTGCTGCAGCAGCTGCTGTACAGTGAGTCTCTGTCACTGTCCTGGCGGGATATCATCGTCCCCGTTGTTCGTCAGGTGGTCCAGACAGTGAGGCCTGATGTTCGTAACTGTGATGATGACATGGACATCCGTCAGCTGGTTCACATCAAGAAGGTCAAGAAGCACTTGAAATCAAATCAGTCAAGCTGTACTCTCATTTGATTGTGAAAAGGAAATCTTACATCAGCAGAATTAAAGGTGTAGATGTATAACTGAGTTTCCATTTGTGACTCAGATTCCTGGAGGGAGGAAATTTGATTCAGCGGTGGTAAATGGCTTTATATGCACCAAGAACATCGCTCACAAGAAGGTATGCTGTCATTTATACAGTATGTCCAGTTAAACCTCCGGCTGTCCTGTAAAGCTATTGCCTGAAATACGCTGGGTTCGTTACACATATTGTGCATGCCTTGCAGCATAAATAGAGATGATTTTATGGAGATGCTGACATATTTGGCCCTTGGGCCCTACTTTGAGCATGCCTGGTGTAGCTGCATCAATTGATTATTGTTAGGTGTCACAGCTGTAACTGCAACTGACTGTAACCAAGCCTTAGAAACTTGAAATGAGTCAAAATGCTGCCGACTTTTATTGCATTCATGATCATTTGCACGTTCTCAACCATAATGAATGATATACTGGACCCATATTTGATGTGTTTGTACGTCTTTTATCAGATGAACTCTTATATCAAGAACCCAAAGATCCTGCTGCTGAAGTGTTCCATAGAGTATCTTTACAGGGAGGAAACCAAGTTCACTTGCATCGACCCCATTGTGTTGCAGGTCAGTAAATCTCAGCTGTTCAGTTAAAACTGCTTTGCTGTTGGATTATATTTTTGAGATCAATCATTTTTGTCTGCATTTTAGGAACGGGAGTTTTTGAAGAACTATGTTCAGCGCATAGTGGATGTGCGTCCAAACCTGGTATTAGTGGAAAAAACGGTGTCTCGTATTGCTCAAGACATGCTGTTGGAACACGGCATCACTCTGGTCATCAATGTCAAACCGGTCAGTATAGCACAGAGATAGAGCTCAAGGCATCACATTCTAAATCCAGGTCTATCAAAAGGGACAAAAATCAAAGCTGTCGTATGCAACCGGGGACTGAAAGCCTGAGTACTTCAAGATAAAAACAACTGTACCAGATGAGAGCAGATTTCACTTAATCCATGGCTTATTATGGTCATTAGTAGTTAGAAAGCCTAACTGACCGTATTGATATTGCAATTTTAGGACTTCATGGCAAAACACTTCACAATGTTGGCCTTCATTTACACTCATGAATAGTGGGGGAGCCTCAGTTTAGGCAGTGTTAGCTGTACGTTAGCCAGCTTATGTAGGAGTTTGACTTATTAGTGATATTGGACCTACGAATTAAGTCGATTTACTTTGTTTCAAAATTACAGTTTTTACATTAGGCCTGTTGATGCCTCAGTGTAATGCTTTTATCTACTGGTTTTTTCTCTTGAAAGGTTAATTTATTCAGCTTATAAAAACAGAAATAGTTTTTGCTAGTTCAACTCACTATACAGCAGCTTTTAGCCATTTCTAGTTCTTAAGAGATACAACTGTGAACTATGACCCCCTGTGCTGTGGGCGGGACTTAAATGTGCTCTGTCCTTGTTAATAAACAGATAGCAAGTTGTTGTTTGTTTGGTCAATAAATTTGTCTTTGAGCATTACATAGTAATGTGGGCATTCCTTCTTTGTCCATGTAGCAAGTCTTAGACAGGGTGAGTCAGATGACCCAGGGTGACCTGGTAATGTCCATGGATCAGCTCCTCACGAAACCTCGCCTTGGGACCTGCCACAAGTTCTACATGCAGCCTTTCACACTGGCTAACAGTAAGCACCATACCTCCTTTCTGTAAAGATGCTGTTTCATATCCACATCCTGTTGCTGTCAATGTTTCTTCTGTCCCAGAAGATGATTTCAAGACCCTGATGTTCTTTGAGGGTTGCGCCCCACACCTTGGATGTTCCGTCAAGCTGCGTGGTGCTTCAGAGTATGAGCTTGCCAGGGTGAAGGAGATCATCATGCTGATGGTGTGCGTGGCCTACCACTCACAGCTGGAAATCTCTTTCCTCATGGATGAGTTCGCCATGCCGCCCAGCTTGGCTCAGAGCACCTCCTTCCCCTGCCTGCTGGAGGGTGCCTCAACCATGGAAGGGACGGATGAAGAGATGCACATTAGTGAGACAAATGAAGACAGCCGGAACAAAAGTGCAGAAGAAGAATCTGTACCAGGAGGACAATCTGATGATGACAGGCTTTCCTCTGAGTCTTCATCCAAAAACGGAGAGGGAGACAGTGTGCAGGTCAAACTGAACACAAAATCACCAACCTGCTCTGTTCAAGGAGAGGAGGTTGGAAACCCAGAGGCTGTTACCTCCTCGCCATTCTCCAGCCCTCCTGCTCCTTCGCTGTCAGTATCTCCACCATTCCTCTTGGAAGAAGACCCAGAGATGGCCTCAACCATCTTGAGGACTTCTGATGGGGAGACGGGTGAAGAGGGAACCATACTGAAGGAGGAAGAGGATGAGGAGGGCTCAGAAACGCCCACTCCCAGGTTGTTCAGAGACCCTCTTCAGGATGATACCGGCCTGTTTGTGGCAGAGCAGGTGACTTCTTCTGATGACCGCTTCAAGTCCATTTCGGCTGTGTTCAAGCAGGAACTGAAGGACATTATTCTATGCATTTCTCCCTTCATTACATTCAAAGAGCCATTCCTTCTCACTGCTGCTGGGATGCACTGCCCCAGCAGGGATTACTTCCCCGAACAGGTAGCTAGCATTTTTATCTGGCTTTTTATCTGTCTTATTAGATTTTTGTATTAATTTCAACATGTGCCTTCCCCGTCCTATAGGTCTACTTGTCCCCCCTTCTTAACAAGGATTTTAAAGAGCTGGACAGGCGCAGAAAGCGGCAGCTCCTTAAAGACTCCACACCCTCCTCCCTGGTCAGCACTCAGACCAACGGCGGCCCACCACCAAGGCCCATTGATGTCCTCCCCTGCCACAGCCTCACCAGTACCCGCATTGTGGAGCAGCTGAACAACAGCCAGGACCTTGCTAAGATGCTGGCAGACTATAGAGCAATGGGAGGGCGTATTCGCCAGAGGGAAACAGGTGACCCCTTCAGCACTGCCAGTACAGCAGGTCCTGTTAGCAGCCAGAGCAGGACAGAAGACCCTCCTGTCAAGGGGCCAGTGAAGGCAGACAGTGAAGAGGAGAAGCCAAACAAACAGAATGATATGAGTTTAACCCCAAAGGTGAGAAGTGTTTGGTTGTGTCTATCAAATAAGTTATAAACGGGCTGAAGCAGCCTTTTTGGGCTTGTATACTAGATAGACTGTTGATAGTATAGATAAAGATTTTCTCACTCCATGTACGTCTCAAGAATGAAGCTTGAACATTAAATAATGAAGTCAGCGCCTGTGTCAGTCAGCCTGATCTAAGCTCTTTGGCCACACTGTATTTGTGTGTGAACTCAAGGGGCTCCACTTAAACAGAACTTTTCATGTGTCGTGTCTGCTGTTTTTTTTGCCCTCAGCTGGACTGTCTGACACCTATCAATCATCAGAGACTGTGTGTGCTCTTCAGCAGTTCATCAGCTCAGTCCAGCAATGCCCCCAACCCTTGCGTCAGCCCCTGGTAAACTCCTCTATATGAACAACACAAAAAAACTCATCTGTCTTTCGATATAGTTGTGGTGACTGACTTTGTTTTCAACAGGATTGTCACAATGGAGTTCTACGGCAAAAATGACCTTTCTCTTGGTGTGTTCTTGGAGAGATACTGTTTTAGGTGAGACTACAGTCGTGTGTGTGCATGCAGCAAATATATGTGGGAAGTTAGAATATCTAATAGAGTTAGATTTACAAATGAGTTTGTTTGGTGTCTCTTCTAGGCCGTCTTACCAATGTCCCAGCATGTTTTGTGAGACCCCCATGGTGCACCATATCCGTCGGTTTGTGCATGGCAGCGGCTGCGTGCAGATCGTGTTGAAGGAGCTGGACTCCCCTGTGCCTGGTTATCAGCACACTATTCTCAACTATTCTTGGTGCCGCATCTGTAAGCAGGTCAGTTATTATGAGTAATGGACTGGGACCAGTTTTATGATGTCATAAAAGTTTAGAGTTCTTAAAAAGGTCTTTTTAATCCTATACTTTTTTTTTCTTTTGTGCTGCTGTAACACAACCAGCTGTGCAAGATGTTTTCCTTGTCTGAAATTGTCAAGTAGTCATATGCAACATCTTCCCAAGGCTCAAGTTTTGATGGGGGATTTTGGTATAAGTCATTTCCTATCATGCTCTCATTTCTTGTTTTCCCTCTACATGCCACATTGTAATAGAAATTTAAAATGAACTTCCTTTTTAAATTTCCGTCTACCAACTCTATGCATCTATGGAAAACCACTTTAACGCATGAGCTGCTTCTCAAATAAAACATTACCCATTTTTAGGTGACACCGGTGGTGCCTCTGTCCAATGATTCGTGGTCCATGTCTTTCGCCAAGTACCTGGAGCTGCGCTTCTATGGCCACCAGTACACCAGGAGGGCAAACGCCGAGCCCTGCGGACACTCCATCCACAAAGACTATCACCAGTACTTCTCATATAACCAGATGGTGGCCTCCTTCAGGTTGGGCAGCTCCCACTCTGTCTTTCTTTCCTTTACGTGCTGCTGAACTGGAGGAAATGTAGTTTTAGACCCTAAAATGAATATAAATTAAGCAAAGATCAGTCATGTGGGTGGTTCGTGTAATCAGATACATCATTTGACCTTGATTGACTCTGTTTTTTATATATAAAATGCCCTGAATGTTTCAACATTCTACTGAATTAGGCTCATTTTTCTCCCCTTCAGCTACACCTCAGTAAGGTTGTTGGAGATTTGTCTTCCTCGTCCAAAAATCTTCATCAGGAACCTGGGTCCCTCTAAAAGCAACCTACAGCAGGACTTGAAAGACTTCTCCCAAAAGTAAATAAAAATAAAGAGTCCAGGCTTCCTAGCTGGCATTTAGTTATACATATCAGACATATGACAATAAAATACTTACAAGGAGATCCCGGTACAGTAATGGTAAAAGACACATTCACACATATGTCAACAAGGGTGGCTTTTGGTTCAGTGTGCATGTTCTCTCCATCAGAGTCTCGCAGGTGTACTTGGCTATCGATGACCGCCTCACCTCTCTGAAGACCGACACCTTCAGTAAGACTCGAGAGGAGAAGATGGAGGACCTCTTCGCTCAGAAGGATGTAGGTGTCTTCCCATCGCTTTGTCTTATGCCTGGGTGCACTGGCATTTCAAGGGTTGTTTCTATGCTTAGATGGAAGAGGTGGAGTTGCGGAGCTGGATTGAAAAGCTTCAGGTGCGACTGCAGGCTTGCGGTCTGGAATCTCCTCAGCAGCTCCAGGCAGTCCTGGAGTCTCTCGTGGTCAAAAAACAGAGTCTGTGTGAGATGTTACAGTCGTGGAATGGCAGGTCAGATTCACTGCTTATGTCATCATTAGTTGAAATGAGCCACCATAACCAGGCGTTTCACTCGCTGGTCCCCCTAGGCTGCAAGACTTGTTCCAACAGGAGAAAGGCAGGAAGCGTCTATCTGTCCCTCCCAGCCCTGGAAGGCACCGGCAGCCCGCCACTGATGACAGCAAGGTCAGTGGCCTCTGCAACGCCATGTAGAGAAGAAATTTGGTTTCTACCAACAGTTTAATCAGAAAGAGTTCAGTTCCCTTCTGTCTGAGTCCTCAGTGTTCTCCATTTGTCCTTGATGATCTAGTTGATAAAAGGGAATTTTTGTTTGACAGCAAATTCCTTTTATTCAAAATACTTTCATATGACTAGAAGTTACACCAAGTGGCCTTTTAAAGGCAAAATACGTATCTGAACACTTCAAATGCCACAACACAAACAAAACTGCAGGTCTGCTGCTTGTGGATGGTACAGTAATACCAGGTTTTGTTCTGATAGAGCACCCTTGACTCCTCCCCCCGTAACCCCTCTCCTGTGGTCCAGAACGGTGAGAAAGGTGAGTCCACTTCCCTTGGAATGAAATCCATTCGGTTTCTTGTTACTGGGGGATGTAGATTTGATGGTGTGTTGTCATTTACAGAGGACCGCCACCTCAACACACTCCCCTCAGCATCCTCCTCCATGCTACCTTCCCCAGAACCTGGAGCTGAACCAGTCATCCCCGGTCCCTCCTCCACTGAGGCGGACTCTGTCAGCATCCCAGAGGGTAGACACATACGCGCGCGCACACATGCACACAAGCTATTGATTGTTTGTCTCCGTTCTGATGTATGTGCTCTCCTCATCAGATGTATTTGATGCACACTTGCTGGGCTCCACTGACAGTCAGGTGAAGGAGAAGTCCACCATGAAGGCCATCCTGGCCAACTTCTTGCCTGGCAACAGCTACAACCCCATCCCCTTCCCCTTGTAAGTAGTGCTGCTTTCCTATGGAACTTTAACAGGAACTATAATTCTGATCTCAACAAATCAACAATGCAGAACAATAGGAACAGTGAAATGCTACTCAACAAATTGCAACACACCAACCATCTGTTCTCTGTTTTGACATCAAGAATTTGACACAGTCTGAATGTACATTGTGGTTGTAGACAGCCCCAAATTATTGTGCCTATTGGCACCAAGCTCCACATGGCAGCTTGTCAGGGCCCCAGAAGTTTCTCAGTATTTAGTTCTCTCCCAAAAAGTGATTTAAAATATATCAAGCTGTCAGAACATGCATTGAAAATGCTGTTAAACGTCCTGCTCCACTACTTAGGGTCCATTTAGCCCCCCCGCCCCCCCCCCCCCTCCAAAAAAGGTAATGTTTTTAAAGGCCTTCAAACTTTTTATATGAACTGATATAGAGGAAGCATCTTGATGAGCGGTAGGGTGAAATTCAGGGCAATTAGATGTGTTGTGAAAACACAAGGAATCCCAGCTGTACAACCACAGGTGTCCCACATATTTAGAATTTAGTTTCATGTTCTTCTTTGTATTTATAGCAAAGGTGAACTCAGGGGTGCTCCGAATATTTAGTCTACAGTTATAGTGATTTGACAAGTTAGAGTTTAGGGTTAGGGTTATATAATGGCTTCATGTAACACACCTATCCAATGTTGGTTAAAATGTTGAAATGGTGACATTTTATTTCCACATGAAGAGATTTTCTGCAGAAGGCATAAAACTGTAAATTCCTCATCATTTGTTTCAGCAGCTCCAGTTTCTCTGTTTCAAAGATACTCTTTATGTGGATCATAGTTTGAACACATGCGTGTGTCGCAAAGACGAAACAGCGACACAATAACTTCAAACCAATTAAGGACAACAGCTGTTGTTTTCCTCAAAATCCCTACAAGGGGCAAAATTTCTCCAAGAATTCACCAAAAGCCAAGTTTCACGTGACTGGAACTCTCCAGACATCACCACCTCTATGCTTACACACACACCAACTGACAATTTGACTGTGTTGCAGCGACCCTGACAAACATTACCTGATGTACGAACACGAGCGGGTGCCCATCGCCGTGTGTGAGAAGGAGCCAAGCTCCATCATCGCCTTCGCCCTCAGGTGACCATGTGGCTTCTAGCACTCTCCCCCCTCAGCACTTCTGGGTTTTAAATCTCCCTCTTACCAATGTGTGTGTGTGTGTGTGTGTGTCCCAGCTGTAAGGAGTATAAAACAGCACTGGATGATTTGTCCAAGTCGTCAAACACAGGAGGGGAGGAGACTCCTCAGCTGGTCAGGTATGCAGGAAATCCAGGAAAAGAGACAGCGGCTGAAAATCATACACATACTTGTTTCAGATTTGTTCCATTAGATCATTTTTAGATCATTGTTTTTAACTGCAAAGAAGGAAAAAAAAACAATCAAGAACACTCCAGTTAGTCCAGGTAGTTTGAGTTCAACAATGAAATATGTCTGTTTCCTATGTCTCTGCAGTGCCGGAGAGAGTCGGGCGAAGGGCAGCCCAGCCAGGCCCAGTGAGTCGGCTTCTTCCCAGCTGAACCGCGGCAGCCAGGATGTGGACCCCCTCAGTAAGTGTTCAGACCCCCCATTAAGTACAACGGCCCTTTCCACATTACCTGAGGGCTTAGCACCGGTGTTTTTGAGCTAAAACCTTTCATGTTTGTTGACATTTTCCACAGAAGATGCAGACTTGGCAGATAAACAGAAGAAACAGACCCAGAATCCACACATTGAGCTCCGTGAGTGTCTTATTTCCCCCTCAGTCTTTAACATGGTCTCATGGCTTCAATCTAATGTATACTTGGTTCATAAATCCATTCATTCTTGTTAATGTGACTGAATAGAATTCTCTGATGCCAACGCCAAGTTCTACTGTCGGATCTACTACGCTGACGAGTTTCAGAAGATGCGTGAGGAAATCATGGAGAGCACGGAGGAGGACTTCATCCGCTCTCTGTCCCACTGTGTCAACTGGCAGGCGCGGGGGGGCAAGTCCGGGGCGGTGTTCTACGCAACAGAAGGTTGTAGCCATCACCTGACACGTCACCATCAGTTTCAGTGGTAGGGGGTGATGAGTGTTAGTTACCAGAGGTTTCATGGAAGGAACACACACACACACACACACACACACATACTGTGTAAAAATAATGTCCCTCAGGAGTTTCATACCAAGATCTCTCGTTTGAGTCTGTTTCCGGAACTCATTGAAAACACAAGTCTATGAAAGGAGGCATAACTATACAACAATAATAGAATAAAGATAGATATTTTTAAAAATAATCTCCTTAAGCAGGATACTTCATGGACTCTTCCTTTCTCTATGTGTTCTCAGATGATCGCTTTATCCTGAAGCAGATGCCCAGACTGGAGGTCCAGTCCTTTCTGGACTTCGCTCCTCACTACTTCACCTACATCACCGGAGCTGTGCAGCAGAAAGTATGCAGTGTACATCGAGCATTTCCGAAAACAGGTTCTACTTCAGGTTTACTGCTGAAGTTCATGTAAAAGTATTCATTTTTACTACAGAGGCCAACAGCATTGGCAAAGATCCTGGGTGTGTACCGGATCGGTTACAAGAACTCCCAGAACAACACGGAGAAGAAACTGGACCTGCTCGTGATGGAGAACCTTTTTTATGGCCGTAAGATGGCTCAGGTACGTCCAGCTCAGATCCCCCGGGTGTCAACACTGAACAGCCTGGAATGTCAGAGAAAGAGGCAGCACATTTATTTCAAGAAATTTGAATTTACAAGATAAGATAAACCTTAAACATAAACCTTTAATCGTCCCACAGTGGGGAAATTTACAAGTAAAGTATTTCTTTCTGCAGCAGTATTAAGTCATTTTCTCCTCAAATTCATTCTTTCTTTTTCTTGTATCTTAACTTTCTTTGTGGTGTAGCCCCATCCATCCATCCATTTTCTACCACTTATCCTGTTAAGGGTCATGGGGGGCTGGAGCCTATCTCAGCAGTCTTCAGGCGAGAGGCGGGGTTCACCCTGGACAGGTCACCAGTCCATCACAGGGCCAACACATAGAGACAGACAACCATTCACACTCTCAGTCACACCTACGGTCAATTTAGAGTATCAATCAGCCTCGTCCCCAAATTGATGTCTTTGGACTGTGGGAGGAAGCTGGAGTACCAGAGAGAACCCACACAGGAACAGGGAGAACATGGAGACTCACACAGAAAGATCCTGTGCCTGAGCTGGGGCTTGAACCCAGAACCTTCTTGCTACGACAGTGCTGACCACTGCACCACCGTCCTGCCCCTTGTGGTGTAATATTGAACTCAAAATTAGACCAGTGTTCCTGTTAAGATGAGCTCAAAAAATCCATCACATTAAAGAAGGTTGAATTTGTTCTTCTTAGATCATTTATTCAATCAATTATACTTATGATGTAGAGTTTTTGCAGTGTTTAAACCAGAGCAGGACATGGGCCAGAACTCACCTTTACTCAGACCTGGCACTTCTCAATTTTATCCACAAGGGTTCCTTTATTTCTGACTGAGTACCATCACCTCAGTCCCTGTTCCCACTGGTTGTAGTGCTGCTGGAGCCTCTTAATGGCACCCTGGGACTTGATCTCCAATTTAGGAAAATATAGATCATTTTTAAAGACTTCCTTCCTGTCAGTTACGGTTACACTGTGATAATGATGTCATCTGCATGCAGCTGCTCTGCTCAACTCCGAGTGATTAATTGATGTCTCACAGACTTGAATGAACTCGTCCGTTGTCTTGAATAAGTGCGCTCTCTCTCCCTCTCGGGCTCTCCTGACTCCTGTCCAATCAACACGGAGCAAAGCCTTCGTCACCAAGGAGAGAAGGTTTGGAGATGTTTGCTGCGATGCTGCCCCGTGATGACAAGTTCACTTTGTGGTTCATCGTAGATACCTGGGTTGCCAGATTATAGTAAATTCAGAATATGCTGCAGGAGTTTTTGGGGGCCCCCTAGCAGCCGCAGAGACCTAAGCAGAGGCTTAGGTGGCTAATAGGGAGGGCCGCCTCTGAAAGGAGCCGCATGTTCACCATGAGTGTGCAAACATACACATGGCCTCAGGTGCGCTACGGTACTGGTACTAATACAACGAGCACTAAACCCCTAACCCTGTCATGTAATGCCTGTGCACTGGTTCAAACAGTACTTAATTAAGGGCCTTCATTTAAGATTGCATTCAGTGAAATCTTTAAGAGTGTAATGAATTATTTTAAATCAGGTCTTGATGTAGATGAGATGCTCGTTCAGTGTCTGTTGGTAAATCATCAACCACCGCCTCCCTCTTCCTTCCAACACCTCTGAAGCTCTCGAATGTTTGATATCTGGACCAAGACTGGAGACTCAGTGTTGACTCGCTGTGGGATTGTGAGGGGTCGTGTGCTCTTGTTGCATAGCAACCTTATGGGAATGGCTACACTCTCGAGACTCACTGCACCATTCATTCATTCGGCTTCATTCCAGCCTGAATGGACGAGCCCACAGCAGCCGTCTCTTCTTGCCTGTGTGTCCCCGCTGGCTGCATCATAGTTTTGTTTATCAGCTTCACAAAATATTTGAGTGTCTGCTTCGTCTGATGACGTCTCACTAGCAGCCAGTCCATTTCCTGGTAACCTAACCTAACTTTTGTAGGAGTCTTGCCAGGGGGTTAGAGGTGTGTAACCTGTATTTTGGTATACTCCAGTATACTGGTTGACAGGAGTCTCATCAGGAAAGTAGAGTATTAGATGTCTTCAGGTTCTTCTCTCGTTGTGATTCGTCCTGTGTGAAGGTTCCCTGTCGTTTCCTCTGCAGGTGTTTGACCTGAAGGGTTCTCTGAGAAACCGTAACGTGAAGACAGACTCCGGGAAGGAGAGCTGTGAGGTGGTTCTGCTGGACGAGAACCTCTTGAAACTGATCCACGATAACCCCCTTTACATTCGCTCCCACTGCAAGTCCATCCTGCGAGCCGCCATACACAGCGACGCCTACTTCCTGTCCAGCCACCTCATAATCGACTACTCCCTACTGGTGGGACGAGACGATGCTACGAATCAGCTGGTGGTCGGGATTATAGGTGGGCGGAGGCTTACTTTGACGTACATGAATGTTTGGATCCTGATTCTGATGTTGAACAAATTTTTTCCTGTTTCTTTCTCCAGATTATATCAGGACGTTTACATGGGACAAGAGGCTGGAGATGGTCGTCAAATCCACTGGAATCCTGGGAGGTCAAGGTAGGTCCTTATCCACCGTGTGCTCATAGCCAGGCACGTCTGTAAACCTTTGCTCTCTGGTACTTCATCCCAAAAAGCATATTTTGCCTTCCAAGTATTCAAAAAAAGATGTCTTTTTCCCTCCTGCATCACTTATTTGTGACTCCGGAATGCAATGAGTCAGCCATGCACATTTAGCTTGACGCTAATGGTGACTGATGGCTGACAACAGAAAAACTGTCCAAAAATATGAGTTTACAAACGTTCCAGTGCTTCATCCCCACCTTCTTTATCCAGCCGTTTGCTCAGTAATCCAGTAAAACTTGATGGGAGCTAAAAGCTTGGTAAGGGTGCCCATGCAGTATTTGCTGGTACTTCTTTTTTCAAAGTTTGTTTGCGTATGAAATCTCTATGGTTTGTGTTACCAAATCAAATGATGGATGGATTATCTTACATGCTGTTCAAAAGTAACTAGTCAAGTTATTGGTTGCATTTAAAGCCGGCGTGTTTATGTCGCACCAAATAATGCACAGGCAATTTAGCATTTTGCTTCAGCTGTGCTTGCCACATAGAATCTCAAGGACTTTAGGTCCAAGACCAATTACAAATGCGGTCGATTCACAGACAGCGGTCTCGTTTACTTCAGCATTACACCACTCTAGTCTGGCAACACTGAAACAGAGGTTTTTAGCCTTTCTCTCTCCAGAACCATCAGATAAATTGTGAATCAAAACTCAGCAGATTAAGAGGGTGGGCGTGTGTGTGTGTGTGCGTGCGTGTGTGTGTGTGTGTGTGTGTGTGTGTGTGTGTGTGTGTGTGTGTGTGTGTGTTCAGTTGTACTGAAGCAGGTGAGAGTTTCCTGCCTCTAACATGTTATTGTGTGTCCTCAGGTAAGATGCCCACGGTTGTTTCTCCAGAACTGTACCGCGCCCGCTTCTGTGAGGCTATGGACAAGTACTTCCTCATGGTTCCTGACCACTGGACAGGCCTGGGCATCAACTGCTGAGTCAGCTGCAGGTCCAAGTGCAGAAACACACCCGAGACTCTTTGCACAAAGATCAGAGGTGTTGCTCTCCAAACTTCCTGAGGCCTATGGACGTTGTTACCGGCAGACGAGAGACCAACCAGAACACAGCACACCATCATTCCACAGAACAGTGTTACTCTGAGGCATTAATTTGTTTTTTTTATCATCTCTGAGGGAAAATTTCATTAGGATTGATTATCGTTTTATTAGTGCCACAAGTCCAACTGTTTCAAGAGGACCTGCAACTTATCTTGTGATTCTAGTTTGATATTAATGTAATTTAAAGTTTGTAAATGTACAGAGATAATGTAACTATTAAAATATTATTGACATGGATGCTAAAATCATAGTCATCGTGTGTGTGTGTGTGTGTGTGTGTGTGTGTGTGTGTGTGTGTTCACTGGAAGAAATGAAGAGTGGGGGGGGGGAAACCCTCTCAAACTAGAGTTTATATATCACACACTAAAAGTGACTGAGAAACAAAAGTAAATTCCCCCAAATGTGCTTCTAGTTTATGTGCAGACACTTGGTGAGGAAACAAGGAGCAGCAAGATTTCCTGCTGGTTTCTGGAAAGTTGGGATTCCTCTTTTCTCTTCTAATATCTTTTATTTTAATCCAAAAAATATTTTAATTCACGATTAAAAAAACAACATATTTCCATTATCAGGGAAGTTCACTGAGGCTGCATGGTTGTAAAATCAGTACATCAAATTTATATATCTCTTTTTTTTAAATAATCCATTCTAAAAAGAAATAACTAAATTTTAAAAAGTAGCCATGGGATGACCTTTCTAGTTGTATTCATTAGGAAACACCACTAGTAATCACTTGTCTGATAGTAACTGGTAATCAGTCAAATCAGATAAACACGTAACTTTAGAATAAAAAAAGGAGTGAAACAAGAACCTCATGACGGATGTCATCACTGCCATCAAACACACCTGTAATTATTTACTAATGAAATAAATGAATCTGCACAACAACTTTGAGCAGATTTTTATAATTGTACAATTGATATAAAACAAGATGTAGCTGACAAACAGCCCTCAACGTTGTCGTACTGCATCAGGAACTGGTATGAAAATCATCAGACACACAACGCCAGTGATTGTCACGACTGCTGAAACTCGTGTGTGTGTGTGCGTGCATGTGTGTGTGTGTGCTTATCAGAAAGCGACCACTTGAGTTCATCACTTTCAGAAAGTCTGTCATCCAAATGTTTGTTTTGTCTAATACAAGGCCTTTTTTCTTTTAACATTATATACAAAAGCAGTTCCATTTCCTATCAGTACCACAGATAACTCGCACACGCAAACACACACACACACACACACACACAAAACAAACACAATCGGATGTTATTTTTCTTACTGGCAAAAAATTGAAAAGATCCAAACCAACAAAGATCTTCTACATCAATGCTGCTACATGATGATGAACATGGACGCTTTATTTTTAGGAGATCTGCCACCCCACACACACTTTGTTGGTTTTGGTCTTTTCATCAAGCCTGTTTACATTAATAATAACTAAAATATTGGCAGCCTGTCAGGAGGGCAACAACGGGGTGGTCTGATCATGCAGATGAACCCCCGGAACAACTCACTTTACAGGAAGTACAAAGGAACGTTTGGTTTCTCATCGCTTCTCGCCGTTTGGGTTCAATCATGCAGCTTTTCTCTCCCAAAAAAAAGCAAAGGGAGGAATTAAGATTTGTGTAAAAATCAAATATAAAAAAAAAATATGTATCACAATACCCCCGTTTCTTCAGCAGAACTACTTTCTACGACAGGAATTTGATGACATGAATTCTTTCAATCACACAACAGGATCAGCTGAAGAGCATCACAGGGTCAAACTCTACAGAACCGCTATTGTCCACAACCGTTTTAAAGCTGAGACTAAAACCAGATCAATTTGCAGTCCAGTCAGTAGCTTCTGATCGTGCCATCAGGGACTCTTTTCTGAAAAATTCATTCTTTAAGTTTTATTAGGGTATTGATGGTGACTGTGTGTGCGCGCGCGTGTGTGTGTGTGGGGGGGGGGGGGGTTAAGTCTGAAGTCTGAGGCAGATTTTTCAAAAATGGCTCATTAGGGTTGGAAAAAAGAAGACAGTGATTAAGGTGAGCTGCTCCTTCAATTGATAAGAATGTTTTTATCTCACATGGGAAACGTTATAAAAGAAAAGTAGACATCAAGGCACTGCACACATCTCAGAGAATGGCACATGGCTGGTAGGTAGATACACAGAGAGGTCAAAGGTGGGGGGGGCAGGAAGTGGTCAAGGCCCTGTGTTATTTTACATTTAAGTGCTGGCAGTATTTGTACCATCGTGTAAAAAGACCATAAATACCACAATGAACTGAGGAGTTCAGATGAACAAATCTGGGCTTGTATGATTAGAAATTTTGAGCTGCCCGGCTGGGACAAAGTTCATTGACAGTAAAAGTCACCATTGGCCACCATGGTTGCAAAAGTGTGCACACGTACGCGGGGACCAACAGCAGTGCAGGGGGCGCCTCGAGGGCCACACCCTTCATCCTTCAATCTGTCCTCCAGCTAAAGTTGAAAAAGTAAACAGCAAAATCTAAATTTGTGCTTCAGGTGTTGTGTGAACAGGAAACAGCGAGCTCTTCGTACCAGTTCATGTACCAACTCTGTCTCCTAGAAGTCAATTATCCTGCGTTTACTTCGTTCTGTAAGTCGTATCAAGAAACTTTCCTGAGCACCTGCTTCTGTGACCAGGCTCATCTTTTGTGGTCAAACACCCTGAATGTCCTGCTGGCAGGACAAATTTGTGCTAGTAAACCTGTCAGGGATGTGAACCTCCCATGTGACCAGTGATCCCCCTCTCCAGCCTTGTAGCACGCAGCTTCAACCACACAACCCGGTTGGTCCGGTCTGTCAGCTGTGGTGGAGTCGCATGATACAAGGACTAATGGGAGCTCAACTCCCTAAAAACCTGGTCATCAGAGACATTAGATAGCATAGCACAAGGTTTGGTCCCGTTTCGCCTCCGATTACATCATCCAGTACCACCTGTTCCATGTGACACCCAGTGTCCCAAATCCTGCACACGCTCCAAATAATTCAGGGCTCTGGTGAACACAGGCAGTGGAACAGGGCCACACATAGCAATGATACCACTCATAGTGCTTGAAGGTAGAACCAGGAGCGGCTAAATAAAGATACACTTTGCAAGCTCTGATCCTGTGTTAACAGATAAAAATAGGCTTACAAAGATCGACTTTGAAATATTCCTGGTTATTTTCATTCACTCATCCTGGAACAAACGAGCTAACTTCATATAAAACACACACTTGAGTGTGAGCTGAAGAGTCGCAGCAGCTAGCCAAGGTGGATGGATGCCAGAAAATATGATGTCACTGCCATATATTTGAGTGAAGCCCATAATCAAGTGATCCAATTAAACTCTTCCACTAAAATTGTTAAGTTTACAGTCACAGAACGCACAGTTTTGCTGAATATTAGCCACAATCTTAAGTGCTCTCAGTTGTTGCTGCTCATAAACGTCTCCCTATCAGCAGATGTACTCGTGTTGTGAGCAGTAGAATATTAACTTCTAGGAGACAGGGTTTCCACAACGTGTTAATCATTAATGTGCTATATTTGGTACACCAAGCCAAAACGACAATAACAAAAATAATACTAAAAAAGATTAAAATCTTGACTTCATTTTGTACAAACAGTTAAAAATGGCTTTCTTTTTTTTTCTTTTTTTTAAGACAGACTTGAGTCTCAGAGGCGAGTTGCTTTGCCGTGCAGAGACTACATACCGAGGTCAGTTTGGATTGAAGCACCCGTGAGTTGAAAACAACAGACCGTGGTGGAAGTTTACACAAGCATGTGGACCCCGGCCATGTATGGCCCAGGTCGAATTCTTCCTCAAGCACTGTTTTGTAGAGTGACGTATCCAGCTGTGTCGCTAGTCCAGGGCACCGTGGCTGCTCCAGCCATTGTTTTTTTTTGTTTTTTTTTTGGGGGGGGGGGGTGAAGAGAAAGCGCTGTGGGTCTCCAGGCTGGTGCCGGCGGAGCAAATTCTGTACATGACGAGCAAAGGATGCAGGCAAGCACCCACCCTGGGTCACCGTGGAGTCTCTACCCTGCTGCCTCCAGACACACATCAGTCCTGGCAGGTGCACACTTGGAGGTAGGAGAGTAGAGAGTCACGTCACTGGGGTCAAAAGGTCTCCGAGTCCTCTGAGTCGTTCTCTGTGGTTCCCTCACTGGAGGGTCCAGATGGGTTCCTGGGGCTACGTGGCCCACGAGGGCCAGTACTCGGGCCTTTACCCACCTTGTGGGGTAGCTGCCTCAGCAGGGAGCCTGGAGAGGGAGCCCCGGAGCTGCAAGGGGAGCAGAAAGGCATCATGGTAGCCAGAATGAGAGCCAGACAATCAGCCACCTCTCTGCTAGGAGCACAAGCCAGAGCGGGAGTCAGACCTGAGGTAGAGAGACAGAGACGTAGAGAGAGAGAGAGAAGGAAGGACGGAAGGACGGAAGGAAGGAAGGGGACAGAGACAAGAGGAGGAGCAAGACGTGGACAAGGAGGAAGCAGGGAAGGCAAAGCAGGAGACAAAGGAAGGATGGAGCAGCATTCCATTAGTGTTCAGCCAGCTGACGCAGTAAACCAAGGGGGGGGGGGGGGTACACAGCACACAGGAACAACAGCTGAACTACACTCACTGGACACTTCAGGAAGTCCGCTCTCACAAAGCTTCTTGTGACTCAGGTGTCATTGACAGGAAGCTAATTATTCTGTTCATTACTGAGGTCAAACAAGGAACCAAATCATTAGCAGCACCAGTCCAGTCCAAACTACCACCAGCAGGGCTGCTGCACCGGCTCCTGTTGCAAAGGTTCGGGTGGATTTAATGAAGTTACCAGTGAGTGTAAATACATTCAGAAAAACGCTGACGACTTCTGTAATGAAACATTTGCAGGCAAACAAACAAACAAACAAACCAACAAACAAACAAGCAGCTTGTATTCAGTTTCCATCAGGGTTTCCACTGCCGGCTCGATGGAATTCCAATTCTTCAGGACCATTTTATAAGTAGAGGTGGTTTTAGGATAGCTATGATTCACTATGATCTAAGGTTCTCTAGATGGAATTCATGATGTTTCACATTTGCCAGGTCAACCAAGAAAACAAATACAGTATACAAACATACACAACATTTGTGTTCGTTCCTTCACATGCTGCATCTTACCACAAAGTGCAGGTAACGACTTTATAACTTGACAAAGTTAAGTTCACCCTCCCAACAACCATAAACCCTGGTTCAGAGGAATATTCTTGCCCAGTTCCTCCATGGCCAGTGGGAACCCTGTCAACTGAAGCACACTCGCGAAATCCTTCTAACCACCGATCAGTGGAGTTCATGCTGGAACATTTACGCTGGTCGAGCCAGAACATGCAGACAGAGCCTGGGTAGAGCAGACGTCTCCCTGGACCAGTTTCACCGTACCATTCTCATCCACCGTCTGGATGTTGGCTCCCCGGGTCAGCAGCTCCTGCACCGCCTGCTTCAGTCCGCTTCGAGCCGCCAGGTGGAGAGGACTGCCAGAGACAGAGACGTTCTACCATCACACTCATGTCTTCGACCGGTTTTTCTATTAGCCGGGAACGGATGTTATTTGCTCACGTTTGCAACGCTGCATTTGTGGCGTTGATGTGAGTGGAGTCAGGCAGCTTCTCAAGGATCAACAAGACACAGTCTTCCTTCCCCTGAGAGAATAAGACAGCAGGTTACTGGTAGCCCGGTTAAAGACCTCATCCCATAGTGGGATACATGACGTATGACATACTGTACAGCAGTTATGTCATACATCAGTGACATACCCCGCTTTGAACCCTTTCAACAACTCTGCTCGAGCACTGCGTCCCTCTAAGCAGACTCTCAGGATGTGGTGCGTCCCCTAGAGGACACTTACATTTTTGCAGGCCAGGTGCAGGGCGGTGTTGCCATCTTTGTCAGTCAGATGGAGGTTGACAGCGGCGCTGGTCAACAGCATCTCTAGAGCAGGAAACAGACTCATAGCCATCACCATGACGACAGATGATACTATTATCAGAACTGTTGAGATTTTTATGTGTAGCTTTGCATCTTTCTTTTTTTTAATCTTTAGGTACTAATATTGAATTGTTGGCACATTTCTGTTTTTGGAGCATTTTCTGAGCCACTTCCAGCTGATAAACAAACACAGATCAATCAATAGTCATGGGTTGTGAACGGATCCCACAAAAACAGAATAGAGTGAACAAATGACGCACCGAGGACCCCGACCCTTCCCTTCTCAGCTGCCATCATCAGAGCAGTGCAACCCGATTGGTCAACAGCATCCACAGGTGCATCGTGGGAAAGAAGCAGCTGGACACAGTCGGCGTGACCCGAGAAGGCCGCAGCGTGGAGAGGAGTCCTGCAGGAGGGATAGACAACACAGCAGAGGAGTTAAAGAGTTGCTGTGTCAAACCTACACACATACACACACACACACACACACACACACACACACACACACACACACACAGGTCTCACCTGTCCTTAGCATCCTTGCAGCCAGTGATGTCTGATCCCATCGCCTCCAGCAGGAGAGATGCACAAGGCTCATGATCATTCACCCTGTCAACCAACATAATGTTTCATTTTGCTATTTCTCTTCATCTATTAACATTTGTTAATTTTTGTTCAACCAGGAAACGTTAGCCAGTCAATTCAATGTTTCAATAAGTTAAAACAAACCAGAAACAAATGCTGGGTCCTGCTTCTTAAATGTAAGAATTTGCTGTTTTTAGTCGTACTAATTAATCAAACAAAACAAACAAAATGTCATTTGTGGCTTTAAGAACTTAAACGAATGAATTTACCTTGAAAAGAGGAGAACTTTTTTTCTGTGTATTTCAGTCAAAATGATCGATTAGGACCAGAATGTCCTGTTAATCTCATCAACAGTTAATGGAACTTACACAGCACAGTGCAGTGGGGTGAATGGATTCCCGTCGATACAGCGGCAACCTTTCTGCTCCAGTAACACCTCCACACACCCCTCATGACCTACACGCACACACACACACACACACACACACACACACACACACACACACACACACCAAGTATATACACAGTACATTAAAAGAGAGCAACAAATGGTGAACTACAAATTGTAGTTACATCAGGCTTACTTCCTGTGACCACTAGGTAGTGCTATGACTTAATTTCAGTTTGTTGTCTTCAGGCCGAGACTCTCATCAAATGTGTTCATTTGGAAACTGGTTACAGCATTTTCCTGTTCTGTGGCGAAATATCAGACTGTTTTTGCTTAATTCTGTTGACAGACAGAAGAAACATGATTCATAGTAACAACCCTGAAACTGACCGTAGTAGCAGGCCCAGTGCAGCGGTGTGTACCCGCTGTGGTCTCTGAGGGGGGGCAGGGATGGGGGCTCGGAGCAGGCGATGCTCAGCAGCTCACTCAGCCAGGAGGCGTGGCCTCGAGCTGCAGCCAGGTGGATGGCGGTGCGACCCCGCGAGTCACCGAGCAGGACTGAAGCTTCCTGCTCTAACAGACACTGAATACACTCCTCTTGACCGCACAGCAGCTGGAAGAGAGACAACACATCCGCTACACCTTCAAATATAGAAACTGAATAAGTAAACTATCTACTGTCAGTGAAGGCGGACTAAAAGGCTTTCATCTCAAACAAACTAAAAAAACTGAGGCTCACCCCAAGGTGCAGCGCAGTCAGGCCATGGTTATCGGCAACATTGACAGTGACCTCCCTCTGCAGCAGCAATGACACGGCATCAACGTGACCTCCTGCCACAGCAAGCATCAGAGGAGTCCTGCACATCATTCAGGAGAAACAGACAGATCAGGAAGGACAAGCATCAGAAAAAAAACATTGACAAGAGCAAGACAGAACCAAGAAGTCACTCACTGTCCCTGAGAGTCAGCGGCGTCTACTAGGTCTGCACTGTCGGATTCATCTAGCAGGAGGTGCACACAAGTAGTGTGACCGTTCATCACTGGAGGGACAGAAATCAGATGCCTCAGTTCAATGAGATGTAGCAGGAAGTAAGACAACTAGCACAGAAGTGAGATTGAGTGACTATGAATGATGTCACCTGCAAACAGAAAAGCAAGAACAAAACTGAACCTAAACCTGAACCCACCTGCCAGGTGTACTGGGGTTCGCCCATATTGAGTGTCAGTGGTACGCGGTGATGCCCCTTGGCTGAGGAGGGTGTGAACACACTCAGTGTGGCCCCGCAGGGCAGCCAGGGCCAGCGGGGTCCTGCCTGCCTCATCTCCCTGGTCCACTTCCCTCTCACCCTGCAGCAGCACCTCCAGGGCCTGAGCGTGGCCATGGTACGCCTGCAGGAACACATGCACTCATCAGCCATCACACACTCCACTGCATCAGCATACAAACATAAAATACCAGCAGTTAAAGAAAAGCTCAGGTTAATAAAGTTGAGGTCCCACATTTGGATTCATCTCAAAACTGAACAACTTTTTATCTTGTTTCCTTGTTGTTGTGTTACCATCACACCCTGGAGGATTTCTTGTTTTCATCTTATATTTTTAGAAATGTGCTATTTTATTATCGAATGTGTTTTTATTGTATATTTTTGGCTATATCTGCATGTGAGTGTGTACGTTTGTGTCTCACAGCAAGGTGCAGGGGGCTCCTGGCTTTCGGAGATTCAGGGTCATCTTGGTGACTGTCGTCTCGGTCCAGCAGCTGCAAGACACAATAACACAAACCAACATGAAGCACTACTTTTCCTGGATTTGACCTGACTCTTTTTGTAGTTTTGTTTAGAAATTTTTGGGACAAATTTGAGGTCAAGACACCAGAGAGCTGGAATGTCGTTGCGTGATGGGCAGTGGAAATATGATCAGGCAGCAGATGGAGAAAATGCCTGCAGTCACTACCCAACAATATAACAATTTCCTCCATGTGGCCTGAGGATCTCAAATACCTCAGTGCGTGCGTGTGTGAGTATGTGTGTGTGTGTGTGTGTGTGTGTGTGTGTGTCTGTGTCTGTGTGTGTGTGTGTGTGTGTGTGTGTGTGTGTGTCCGTGTGTGCTGACCAGCTCCAGGCAGTGCCTGTGTCCGTAGGCTGCAGCATAATGGACAGGACTGTAACCCTGTTTGTCTTTCAGCGAGGCCGTCGCTCCGCTCTGAAGCAGGAACTCTAAACATCTGGAAGACAAGACAGCGAATGAAATTACACAGCCATGACCAAGACCTGTGGGGGTGGGGCTTAATATGATTTCAGGGTAAATAACACTGTAGATCTGACTGTATACATGTGTGTTTGTGTTCGTGCGTGTGCCTGTGTGTGTGTGTGTGTGTGTGTGTGTGTGTGTGTGTCTGTGTCTTAGCACCCTCCTCTCTACCTGCACACACATGCTACATCGGTAAGTTGGTTTGTTATCGCTGCAGAACTATTCTGAATTCCCCTTGTGCATCATTTTGTGACATATTATTAGCATGTTTATCGATTTTCTGATCACCACAACTTTATTTTTGACTATGCAGTCTCGTCTCTTGGTCTCTCACCATCTACCGGAGCATTTAAGTTGTGTGATCGAGGGCAAAAATTTCTTTTTGACATCCCACACACATACCTGCAACTTCTCTGAAATATTTTGTGCAGGCTTTTCGCATATCATAAAGTGTCATTACATATTTTAATTTGTGCAGTATTGATTGTATGGCAAAATTAGAGTCAAGAACTCACAACCCGCCAGTGAGATTTAATGTAATAACTTATAGCGCACTTCAAAATTGCATGACTTTTGTTTGTATGTTTTTTTACCTTTTCTGAATTGATGCATTAGCTTTGTTATTCTGAAACTTAATAAAATCTGATGAGGTTCATGTCTTTAAAATAATGAAGCGTATTATTGTGGGCGGCATGGCTCAGGGGTGGAGTGGCCGTCTAGCAACCAAAGGGTCGCTGGTTCGATCCCCGACCCCGGTGACCATGTCAAAGTGTCCTTGAGCAAGACACTGAACCCATAATTGCTCCTGATGAGTAGGTTGGCGCCTTGCATGGTAGCTCCACCATCAGTGTGTGAATGGGTGAATGACATGACACTGTAAAGCGCTTTGAGTACCGCTAAGGTAGAAAAGCGCTATATAAAATTGAGTCCATTTACCATTTATTTCAGTAAAAACAATGAGCTAATCTTGTGATATTCTGTGCTTGTGTGTGTGTGTGTGTGTGGTGGTCTCACAATGCTGCCTCCTTCTCTCTCTCTGCCTGAACTCCTTCACTCTCAGGCTCCAGAGCAACACGACGCCTGTGTGTGAGTGGTGTGGGGGGGATAAAACAGGATCACCATACACACACTGTACACACTCAATCAGCAGCCTCTTTCATATAGTTTTAGCTACTAATGCTGACTAAGTGGATAACTAATGTATGCTGGGCTATGTGCTGCATCCTTTTCATCTCCTGTTACCTTGGAAACAGAGAGGTGTGTACCGCCAGGTTTCTAAATGTAGGACCAGTAACAGCTTCCCAGCTTTCCAGTACAACAGCAGGGAAACAGTGTACAGAGGAAGAGTCCTCCACATCCTTTCATTTCTGTCTCCCCCCCACCTACATGTGTGTCCCTCACCTTCTGTCCAGATCTGAGGCAGCAGCGTAATGCAGGGCAGATCGCCCCCACTGATCAGTGGCGTTGATGGCGGTGCCACATGCTACCAGAGTCTCCAGACACTGATAGTGGCGGCTGGCAGCTGCATAGTGCAGGGGGGTCCTATGGGAGGGATGGGGAGAGTCAGTCAAACTGATCCTACATTTATACAAAAACAACACCAAAAATGGACGTGAACAACATGCAGTGAAGGGATGGAGACATTAAGAGAAAATGAACACTGCAGCTTTGCTTGCTAAAAACTGCTGAAGCCACATATCAGCTTTAGATCAATAGCAGTCAATCCAACACATAAGATGTACTGTTTAGACTACACCGATAATATTTGAACCAATAATGGTATCAGCACTCCCCATCTGTACTTTTTTAGAATTTTAATTTCTCTGTATTGACAAAAATGTCCAGCAAATGTACAGCAAGTGATCAAATATTGACAGGGAGTACCCCCATCGCCTTTATTCATAGTTATATGTTTAAATTAAATCAAATTAAAATAGGTGAGGATTTATGTATCCCTATTGGCTGATAAAAAAAATTAGGAGTGGATCAGTGTTCTGCTGACAGGAAACAGATGAACAGTACTCCCGTGTCACGTAGAGAAACTCAGCAGGTGCACTTTTTAAGTACAGAAGGTGCACATGACATCATCAATCATTTTTAGAGATTTAGATGATGAGGGATCAGGTGCCAAATTAAAATGACTGTTGATGGTCAAGATTCGGAGATACCAGTGTACTGTTTCACCACACAGCACTCCGATCAAAGTCATGCCTCTGTTCAAGGACATCCCCATGAAAATTCCTCCATGGCCAGCTTTGCATTCCTGTATTTAGATGACACCACATTGACTCTATACTTTACCCACTTACTCATACTTGGCACTGAATGATTTAACATATATCTGTACTCTACCAAGGTACTTTGGTGAGTAAAAACAGAAACTGTTACCCCGGTAACCCTTCTGCCAATAACATAGTCATTAAATGGCCAAACTTCAAAGCACATCAGTGTCTTTCACAGCAAGCTGCAGAACAAAGAAGAGGGTGTTGTGCGCTAATCAGAATCTATTCTTTTCTTTTAGGTTATTTTAGAAAATTGCAGTGACTAAGAGTCTTCTGCGGATTATTGTTCATATCTCGTCATACCTGTTTAACAATGTTGCACGCTGTAAAAATGCAACAAAAATCAACTTCAGTCCGACACGCCAGCGTGTCAATGAAGGCTTGACTCACAGAAGTTAAAGAGGACACCGATTCACACAGGAATCCAGACTAAAATCATGGCACCCAACCCAATACAAGTACCACAATGTTGCTCTATAGCTCCTTCTGCATCGCTTAACAACTGAGTTCCTGGCAACATGGCGGCGCCCTGCATGGCAGCAGCTCCACTGGCGCCTGATATATTTTCTACTTTGAACACTGCATTTGAAGATCTAGACGCAACATGATTTCATTCCGCAGTAAACATGACAAGTGTTAGGTCTGAATGTGTGAAGTGAAGTGAAACTTGAATCACAGTGTTAGCGGACATCATCATTCTTGTGGCATCATTCCAAAACTCAACTGGAAAGATATTGAACTGACAGTAGTACTCAAATGAATCTGAAGATTTTTCCTTATGCCTGTAGAAAACCATTTGCATGCTGGGATATCTCTGCAGCACCACCACAACACTTCATCTGGAATGGTATTTTAACACACAATTGGCCTTTGAGAATTGTTGCACCTCCTATGATTTGGATGCTGCACCAGGCCATACTATGATTTTGATAAAATGTTGCTGGAACACACAGATGTTCTTGCATGAGGCCCATTGGTAGTACTTGTTGCTTGGTAGAAGGTTTCATTGACTGTTGGATTCTAAAAACTGCTAGAGTATTTTTCAGATTCATTTTCTGTAAGACTATTATAAACACTTGTCTTACCTCCCACAGTTGTCCCTCCTGTTGTGATCTCCACCGCTGCTCAGAAGCAACTTGACACACTCTACATTACTGCTCACAATAAGCAGAAAAGAAATATTCTCATGCTGGGTTCAAGCCAAGTGATCAAATATCATTTGTAACCTGGTAAAATAAATAAAACCAACAAATGATGCTCACTCTATCTTTTGTGATTTTTTTCTTTTTGCCATTATAGTGGATGAACTCTCAAAAATAAACTTTAAGAGCAGACAACTTGAATTTATAAACAAAAAATTGGACTGAACAGCTGTTTTTTTAGCGAGATGTTGGAGCTCACCCTCCAGCAGCAGCAGCGTGCAGGCAGGTCCTCCCAAGAGTGTCGGGAGTGTCTATCTGGAAGCCTGCAGATAGGACCGAGTCGTTACACATTATGCTAAACCTCCGACCTGACGAGGGCAGCGCAGGGAGACACGATGAAGGCCAGACAACACACAGCAGCAGCCACCACAGAGAGAGAGAGGGAGGGGGAGAGAAAGACAGGTGTTAGTGCAACAGGTGAGAGGAAACAGAGGAGGATGCTGGCCATGCATAAACAGGAAGACACAAACATGTTACATGACCTAGACCTGCGCACATGCCATCAGGTCTCGAGACATTAAACAGTAGGAGAGCTCAGCACTGGGAGGTGAGAGAGGGTGCAGCAAGCAGGTCAGGCTAAACATCCATCATGTCGACGACAACGTAGTCATTAAGACGTCACCCTGTTTTTCAGGAAGCATTCAAGGAACTTCCCCTGCAAGAACTGCAGGTGTGCCACTTCATACAATTTGACTTTCAGAGTATAATTCTAGAGCTTAGTGATATTGGGATTATTCAAATATGTGGTGGTGTTCTGTAGCTGAAGAAGAAGGTTGGTCTTGAGACAGATGATCCTGGTGCTTGGAGTCTCTCCTCTCCTTTTACACCAGCAGGGATATAGAATTAAATAATCCTCTGGGCTAATCACAGAAAAGTCTCTGTAAAAGGGACCACAGCTGCGACATGTCGGTGATAAAAAAAAGGGTGCAGCAAGGCCATGATCCAGTGCAAGGTATGGTACGGAATCCTTGAATGAAGTCAGATGAATAACTTCAGTTATCGGCACCCAGTTCTCAGATCCTACCTCTAGGTGTGAAGTCTACACAACCCAGCAATGTAGTCTGGTAGAGTATCTGAAAGGCTTTCATCCCAAATATCAATATCATATTTTCATGCACAGTTGCCCAAAGCCCAAATGAATCTTTTGCGATCGACTATAGTTGCTGCCCCACTCCTGCAGTGATTCTGTCAATAATTTGAAAGGTGTGCGGATAAAAAGTCTTAAGAGCAGCCTGCTGGCAGGAATCCCAGCAGCTTCTCTGGTGACTGACATACTTGTGGGTTTAGATCACATTCAGAATAGACTGTGTACATTCACTCACTAATGAATGCACTCTCCAGTGCGTGTGCAGCTGGTGCACGTCTGGGTGGTCACAACAAATTCCTCAGTTGGAGAACATCCCTAAAGAATGGATGGACACACTCTATGATGACTTTTTTTTTTTCTATCCTGGACCCATGTGTTTTAACGGACAAAAAAGCAAACACCACACACGAGCTGAATTTGTTTAGGTCAAATGTAGCTGTTGTTTCTACAGAGGTTGGATGCGGTTTTTGTGGGTCTTCCAGACAGATGAACGTATCCACAGAGCAAAGTAGAAAACGAAAGAGAAAAACACTGATATTGTCTTTCTATGTGGCTCTTTACACTCCTGTTCAAATTCGCTTCATTTTCAGAGTCCTTCAGATACAGACTAAAACACTCCTGATTTAGCCAGTGATTTCTCAAAAAGCAGTCCTGACCCGCTACAACGCTGCAGCTGCTACTAGCTCAAGCACATCCAAACAACTTCTTTGTTGTTCAACAAATAGTTTCACCCTGCTCAGCTTGGGCCTTGGAAAACTGTCATCCAGAGTGAGAAGTTAGTCTTTACCTTAGTCTTTAATTTCTACACTTTCATTCTGGACTGGAAAATCCTCTCTCTGTCTAAATGGAATGAGTGCATACAATTAAATAGTTTTACTGAATAAAAGCAACCAAGAAACTTACTTCCAGTGTATATTCTTTACGAGGTGAATTCAAGAGAATACACAATTGTCCAGAGGGGAAAGCGCTCCTATCAGAGTCATTAGACTCAGAGAGGCCTTGTCTGCTTCTGGAACATTGTGACTTGAATTTGGCCCAGACTGAATAAGTGTGCTTGAGAAAGAATTCACCACTGGGAGCAAGAAAAACACTCTAAACTTCCTAGAAAAATTGCACTACCAGACGATGTTCAGACAAAACAGATTCTGAATCAGCACTCCAAAGAATCCGGTCCTGATACAGTTTTTTATGTTCTCTAACTGGCTGAAGATCTGAGCTGATTTAATACTCATCCTTGCATCCTTTCCTCTTGCATGAGTTGCGACGGGGCATTCATGGCGTGATAGTTACAGCAGATATTTATGACCTTATTTGTAGGTTTCAATTACCTTTTGATACACTGAATCAAAATGGTTCTTTTATTAAAGAATCACGTCAACTTTTTTCGGTATTTGCTTATTTTTCATTCATTGTCTCCAGAACCAGACAAAGAGAAGATAGAAATCCCTCTCTCATCACTGATGCATTAAGGAGCTGAGACCCACAGAGATCAGCTGACCGCTAATTAGCTTAGCGTAATAAATGGTAGTGGATGGGAAACGTTAGCAAACTCTCTCAAATAAATAAAGGTCAGGATATTAGTTTGTTCAGAAGTAATCCTCCTCATCCTCTCTAAAAAAGTCGGCCATGATTAGTTGCAGCAGCTGCTCTTCTAGTCAACAAATGTTTTGCTTTGTTGGCCAAAGCTACAGTGAGGCTTTAGAGGTGCTGCCAAATTCCTGCAGCCAGTCAGGAAAGTAGTTCCAGCAATGTATCTGATTCTAAAATTAAACATGTTGTAATGTGGAATTATTCATGGACAAACCTTGTTACATTAATGCAGGAAATTTGTGAAAAAAAGGTCTTTGATGACTTTGACTGAGTTTCTAACACTTACCATCAACCACCGTTCTTTATGCCAAGCTAACAAGCAATCAGCATATCTCTGATGGTCTCAGCTCCCTAATACAGTGCTGTATTTGGGGCTGGTTCAGGAGAGGATAGCTAATATACCTGAGGACAACAGCTTCCGGCAGCAGTCAGAGTGAGCGTTTAAGGCCGCCAGGTGGAGAGGGAACATGCCATGGACTCCTCGCCTATGGAGGTGACAGACAGGTGCAGTATGTTTTTAATTATACATTCTCATTGTCTAATGTTAATTTCTCAGCAGGTAAAACCAAACCTTGTGCAGTCTGCTCCGCTGGTGATGAGCGTGTTGATGAGGAGTTCATGGCCATAGCGAGCAGCGATGTGGAGAGGAGTGTTGCCGTCCTTGTCCACACTGTCGATCTCCCCGCCTGAAATGAAACAACAACTTATCAAGAGGAACCAGGGTAAGTGTAAGAAAAGAGGCAGGCACAACGGAGGCTCACCATTCTGGATGAGAGTCTGGGAGCGAGTGAATCGTCCATGAACCGCTGTAATGTGAAGAGGACTCTTCCCGTCACGACTCTGAAATCCAACCACGGATTCCAGGTTTTGAGGGAAAAAGGATACAAACTGTACAAGCACACTTGTGGAGGATGTAGGTTTATGAACTCAGTTATGCTCAAAGAAAGTTGGAGCACATCTTAAAATCTGAAGCTCCTCCTTTAGTTCATCCAAACCTTTAATCACAACAGTGCTCGAAGTGCAAACTGAAAATCCATTCACACACACATAATACGTCAAGCAGCAAATGGGAGAAATTACATGCCAATTGTAAATAGCAAAGCCTGTATTCTGACAAAGGCTCTTACATTAAATTTCACAAATTTAACCCTCCAATATGTAGACAGCTAATGCGTCGCGAGGTGTAGGTCGCTCCCCATTTCCATTTTAACATGAACAAGTGCTGCCTACGTTTTAAGCATTTAAGCACAATGTAGCCATGCAAATCATGCCTTTTTCTATTTTTTGCAAGTAAATTTTGTCTTAACCATGACAGAGCACCTTCTTTGAAGTTAGGTGGATTTCTAAACACCCCAGCCCTATGGTAATTTAGACTGAATTGGAAAAATTAGAAACCTTAAAGCTCTACAAGACACCTCAGCCCACATTCTCAAGTGTACAAGTCAGAAAAGAAAGAAGAGGAAGATCCTAACATCCTTCCGTCCATCCATGCTCTCTCGACAATCAGACGATTTGTACTTTAGTGTACCTGTACGTTGACATCAGCACCGTTGTTGACCAGAAACTCCAAACACAGCGCTCCTTGGGTGGAGGCAGCAGCAAAGTGCAGCGGGGTGAAGCCTTTATTGTTGGGCTGGATGACATTGGCACCATAGTCGATCAGCTCACTAACAACGGCGTCCCGACCATTAAAACAGGCCACGTGGAGCGCCGTGTTTCCAAATGCATTGGACTCATCAATCTGTCACCACACAGAACAAATACGGACCATTATGACCAACTGTGTTCACGTCTGTTGGGTTGGTGAACAAGAACACAGTGAGGGTTGGGGGTTAAATGCTAACCTCCACAGCCAGGTTGAGCAAGTGTTTGACCACTGCTATTTGTCCGCTGGAGGCCGCTGTGTGAAGGGGAGTGTACCCTCGCTTGTCCTTACAGCTTATCTCCGCTCCCTGACTCACCAGCAGACACACAACATCCAAATGACCTGTAAGGGGCGCACCAGAGGAGCCAAATCAAACAGACAATAAGAGGATTCCACCATTAGTTACTGAGGAAGAATCTTAAATTGAGAGATTGAATTGGTACTACACACGCATTAGTGTACACACATTTACAAAACATTGTAAATGACAATTATTTATCATCCTGTCTTTTGGTCTGTGAATTTTCAACATGCTACATGAAAATTTGTTTTTTGTTCACAGCTTTGCAAGCAGAATATTGGCTGCTGGCAACAACCTTTAAAATGATTTAAGTTAACTCAGTTTACAGCTCCCCGGCTCTAAAAATCGGCACAGCTCCTGAAACACAATCCATTAACTAAAATTCGCAGGCACTTGCACACCTCTAGCTTGGATGCTCCGGGCCCAATCAGTCAGTACACTTTTGGTACAATTAAACTTATAACCACAAGTGTTACTGAATCTACTGCTGATTGGCCCCCAGGAAAATGTTCAGATCAGATCATATCATCTCACCCATGGTTCTACCCCAAAGCTTGTGTGAGCGCAAACACATTAGTGCTCATTTTTAAAGTACATAGTACATGTCATATTCTGTTGTTGTCAATAAACGGGTGTATTGTGTAATCATCAGCTGGCATATTGTCGGTATTTGTTGTTTTTCGAACACAGCTGTTGAATTGGTACTAGGTGACTCATCATCAGTCCAGCTCTTCCTCCAGAAATTACAGACGTGGCGAGCAATACGTTCAGAACAACCTGTCTCTTACCCATGAATGCGGCCCAGTGCAGCGCCCGGCCATCCTTCTTATCAAAAGCGTTGATGTTGGCCCCTTTAGCCAGGAGAAGGTTGACCATCTGACACAGACAGAAATAATGGACACTATGAGAGATAGAGGCCACAATACGTGTGACTATAAGTGTTTGTGTGTCATGGTCTTAAAATAACCACACTGTAAATGTATCTCATCTCCTGACTTGTGGGTTGCTGTACACAGAAACCGAGAAAGCGTCCATTCAGCTGCAGCGATCCTTCGCCTCGCATGTTAATTTTAGACTCAGTATTTGTGAGTTGTGAATCAAACCGCGCAGCCCACTTGACAACCCCAAGATAGAGCTGCACTCACACACCTGCTTCCTTTACCAGAGCTTTCATGAAAACGGCACAAAGGATGGTTACATTATCACAGCTAGGCTACTGCTGAGCTACCGCAGTAATCTTGAAGACTGAACAGAGAACAGGACAAAGCAGTAAGTTTCTGCAGTACCTCAGTGTGGCCATTGAGGGCAGCATGGTGCAGGGCAGAACGCCCACCGCGGTCCGACACATTGACACTACTCAGCAGTGGGATGATGACCTCAGCACATCGCAGAGCATTATTGGCAGCAGCGACGTGCAGCGGCGTCTGCCAATTCTTGTCCCGTGCATTCACATCAGCCGAGTGGCGAATCAAAACCCGCACCGCATCCTGAGGAAAACCAGAAAGTTTGTGAATATGTGTGGAGATACAGAGCTCACTGAACACAACTCAATAAATCAGCGGGTTAGAGAACCCCATCACGACTGTTAAAAGCTAAGTTGAATTTACAACCAATTCTAACAGCAAGTAAGTGTCAATTACGGATAGATTTTTGGCATATAACTTATTAAATTTATTAACATAAATGCCAGCTGCCAAATTTTACTGACATATAAAAATACGTTTAACTGGTATTCATATCTTGTCCTGAAAAACACTGATGAAGAACAAGGAAGAGACAAAATCATACTGATATATCACAAAGAGGACCAGTATTTGTATTTAGTGCACGTAGAGATATGTGTACATCCCTAGCAACAAAGCAATTAAACCCAGATCATTTTTTAATATGGCTGGGAAGCTGGTCGTCACACACCTGTGCATGCACGCTACTTGACTAGACCAGATGGACCCACATAGCATTGCACAAGAGAGGACGTCCAAGACGGCCGAGCCAGATGCAAAGAGACGTTTTTGTCCCTTGTACACGTCCGATTTTAAATAAGTTTCATCATTTTACAAAACACCCGATCTTGCATTTATGTTAACAGTTCTTTGAAGAGTCAAACTGCAGACACATTGGAAACACTCCACGCGTCAATTAAAACTGGCATCGAGCTACATGCATTTCAGCCATGTTAATTTCCCTGTTTGGAGGCTGATGAGTGATGCGGCTGTTTAATTGCTTTGACCCAGATTCTCCACGTGCAGCTCAAGTTGTCCTGCCCTGTCTGAGAACAGTATGTGAGAAGGCAACCAATGACGATGCAGATGTGTCTGGTGAAGACCTGAGGGCGGGCTAAAGTCGTCAGCACCTGCGACACAGTGAGTGAACCAGTGATGATCGCTCCTGCTGGGGGTTTTGAAAAAAGAGTTGGGCTCAGTGGGTGTGTGTTGATATTTGTGTGTGTGTGTGTGTGTGTGTGTGTGTGTGTGTGTGTGTGTGTGTGTGTGTGTGTGTGTGCGTGAGGTTCATGTCCCCCTTGCCTTCTCAGTTATCATTTATTTTAACTTCCCGAGTGAAATGACCCAGGAGGCCTATATTCCTGCTTTATCTCTGTCCCTGCCTTGTTAAAGATTTGTCACCAGATTGTCCAAAATCATCATGAAAAGAACACCAGCACAAGGCAAAGAAGAGCACATGACACCATCAAGTGTGCGTGCCAGTGCAGTTGGATGCTCTTAGCAAGCCTGTTGAATTGTCCATCACATCTTTCCGTGACCTCATGATCAATCAAGGTCAAACACCAGTGATCCAGCCGGTGTCATTACCTGCCCCGCCCTCACCGGCTTTGCCTATTCTTTGTCCTGTTCTTGTGTTTTTATACCAAAGCATTCCAGCCTTCTTCCTCCTGTTTGGCTTTCCCCTGGACCTCACCTTTGCCTACATCTTCCTGGTTTTGCTGCTTTTTCTTCTTTATCCAGAATGTCTCAGACTCATGCATTTAAATCCTTTGTCTAATACCCCAGTCGTTAAGAGAGTGTGCTCACCTCACTCCCCGATGCCACGGCGCGATGGAGAGGAGTGAGCCACATGTTATCTTTGGCGTTGACCCGAGCTCCTGCAGAGAAGAAAGAGGAGAGATTAATATGGTACCTCCCACACCGGAGGGTCACTGGAAACGCCAAATTGAGTGAAAGAAATGGAGAATGTCCATTTTCATCACTGGAAAACTGGTCCGACTACTTTGAAGTCAATTAATTATACACCCGTTTACAGTCAAGTAAAGAACACAATCCAAGATTTGAGATGGGTTTTTTTTTAACTTTTTTGTCAAAATGAAATGTCTAATATTTTACAGTTGTAATCAATCCAGAAAGAAGACCAGAACCAGAGTTAGCTTAGTTAGCTTTGAGTTAGCTTCATCCACACACGCACACACGCATGCACACACGCACGCACGCACACACACATACACATGAATGCACAGTTTTAACTTAACTCTTTTCAAAAAAGCCACCACTTGCGTGGGCGTAAACATGTGACGTGACGTGCAGCACAAAGTTGCGCGTAAACAGTGTACAACATGTGTCGGAAGAATATTTAGCCCTGTGACATTCTGTAAGTTTCAAAACAGCAATTGGCTGACATTCTTGGAGGTGTTTGATGCAGGAGAACTGGCGAGCATCATGTTTACGAGTTTCCATCATCATCGACACCTCCGCCCACCTCTCACCGAGCCGGCACACTGACAGCTTGGATTTCCAGGAATATTGCCAGGCCCAAACTGACCCCCAATTTGCTGCACTCTGTCTAAAACCTCGGACCGAGCCGCAAAAAAGACAGTCAAATAAGCAAATTGCTGTCAGTTATAAAAACTAATTTTGTATCAATTATGTCCTAAAATGTATAATTATCCATTTTCTAATCCTGGATGGACATGCATGACCTTCCTGATGAATATAAAATTACAAAAAAAATGAACTAAATACTTAGAACCTTACTGAACAAAGCTATCTTTTCAAGGGATTTACTGACAATAAGAAATATATGAAATAGTGCCAAGTAACAGTCAGTTACACGTGGGATATTTCCAGGACTTGCAAGCATTCTATATACTCTACATTATGATAAAATTAACAATAAAATATATAAATGTTTTCAGGCTTTTTCCAAAAAAAAAAAGTTAAAAAGACACTCAAAAGCTTCAATAAATAAGTAAATAAACAAACATACATCAACACAAGATGGAAAGGAAACTATTTTACCAGAGAGGATGAGGAGCTCAGTGATCTCGGCATCGCCAAGGAAGGCTGCTGCGTGGAGCGACGTGCGCTTCTCTGCATCCTGAGGGGGGGTAAATTAAGTTCAGTTTAAGTTTAGGCATATCTAATAAGAGGAGCGATCTGGGTGCACGTCTAAAAGGTAGACAGATATATTTGATATTCGCAAAGAACAGTTTGCAACACTTAGTGATGGAAACCTTTTAAGTGCTATAATTCCTCTACACTGTTTTAGCATTTTAAGATTTCAGAGTAAAGAGACACTTCATGAATATTAACTGAAGAATTCACAGGAAAATCCCCTCTTAATTTAGTTCGAATGCGACCAAACAGTTCCTACTGCTATTCACATTAAAAATGTTTGAAAACATGACATGACTTTTATTGTGACAGTGTCAATGAAATGAAACTATTTATGATTCCTACGTCTGCCGCAGGATGAGGAGTAGAATCATGAGCATGTCTACAAGCTCAGAACAGAGGACAAGGAGGCTGTGATATCAGTGCAGCAATGATGAGCTGAGCCCGGTGACAGCACCATCAGTATCAACACATCTATTGTTCTCCTCAGTGAGCTCACACACACACAAACACGCACACAAACACACACAGCATCCTGATGATCATCGACCTCACACATCCAACAAAAACACATCTGAAATGGACAATGATGGTGACGTGGGAATCCTCGAACAGGCAGCCATCCTCTGAATACCCCGCTGCCTCAACACGGATGCATGTTCTCTAGAGCTACATGAGCTGATGTCACTGAACACACGTTAAAACTTTGACCTCACTGCTGCACATGGTGGCTCGAAAATACAGGAAGTAAGAGGAGAAGATGGGGGCCACAAGGCCAGGTTTTACACAAAACAAGTTGTTGGTAAAAGATCTTTGTACTAAATTAGCATCCAATCAAAAATCAATCAAAAATGACTAGTGTTAGTGTAGAGGCACTTCATTGAAGCTACAGTGAGTGCAACGTGCTTCCACACATAGTTTTTCCAAATATGATTTGTACAATCTGGAATCCATTAAAAGATTAACAATTTTGAAATGGTAAACAAAATGAAAAATGAACCCAATGCAAACTTCTTCCTGGAAGTGAAAAATCTTTCTAAGAACCATGAATTGTTTTTACTATTAAATTTCAGAGCCTAAAAACTGGCTCACTCAAAAGAAATTTATGAAGCAGAATGGGTTTGGAAGGTTTCCCCTTCACCAGCCATGTACCACAGACCAGTGTGTGTGCGTGTGTGTGCGTGTGTGCCTGTGTGCCCTCACCAGAGCGTTGATGTCTTCAGACTTGTATATGAGCATACGGATCTCCTCAGGGTCTCTGTTGAAGATCGCCTGGATGAGAGGAGGCTGGGGGGAGGGGGGAGAGACGACAGAAACACACTTTGAAAACTTGCGGCCAGAGACGTTGTTATGCAGAATATTTTGTGGATTCTACACAAGAGAAGAACCACCAGTACAGAACACAAGTGCTGAGCATGCAGAAGCAGCTCTGTGACCTACAGCTGCTGTGTACACTAAAGCAGAGAGCTACTTAAATGCCACCACCCTCCATATGATGAATACAAATAACTTCTTTACTAACAGCCACACTCTGCTCATACAGGACTACAGAGAGCACAAATAATTGATACTAAAACATGTCAGAATACTTCCTATTGCAATACACTGGCACTACATACTGGTATTTTTACTGCAGAGTTCACCTGTTGCCATCTTGTCTCACCATGTTGTTAATTGTACGTGCGTCTTTAGCTTAGATATTGGGTTGTTGTTTGTTTATGCTCAGTAATGTATCAGTCTCCTTGACTTACTAATAATTGGTATCACCCTGAAAAAAAAATCTGTATCTGTTTATACCAAATGCCTTTTTAAAACTTACCAAAACGCAGTATAAAATATTTACTTCCTGTTTGTATTTTCTGCTTAAGCTACACATACCCTGATGTATCATAGGTGGTTAGTTTTGCAATAAACAATTTAAACAGAACCGCAGTACTATTGTGACTGAACAATGTACTTAACACAAAGAACTAAGTGTTGTTAGTTACTCTGTGATTGTCAACACTGTACACGACGTACACGTCATCTCGTTTCATACAAAGTGTTGTAGACATTGATCGTAAAATAAAATATCTATGCAGAAAAATGGTTCAGTGAAGGTCAAGGTGTAGAGGTTGTCTCTCAGAAGCCTTTATTTTCCTTCCTGCATGACAGATACGTGGTAAATACCGGTCCCACACATGCAGTTATCGGTGGGGATCAGTTCTGCACTCGCAGATGTTTGAGTCAAACAATGCTTGCAGGGCAACATTCTTTGGTCACCATGAGGGCTGCCGGCGTGCAGCAGCAACCTGCTGGTTAGACCTCCGTATGTACACATGTTGAGCACAATCCTCTGAGACGGGCAGCTGCCAGGGGTCCAGACAAGGATCAGTTAGCAGACGGGTGGAAGTTGGCGTAAGCTTCAAGCTCACGTCAGTCAACATCAAAGATGCTTCAAATATCAGCAAAACAGTGACAGAGATTCAGGTTTACAGAGATTAAAAAGGGAATCGCCCCGTCAATGAATGTTGGCATGATCCTGAAGGACTGTGACTGATGTTTTTGAGGAAAATATACACATACACAAGCGTCTGGTTTAAATGAAGTTTCATGACGCATATGGCATTTTTTCTTGTAGTTTGTGTATTTATAAAATACGTTCTGTACACCTATAAAAGAAGTCCAAGTCCTAACCCTCGCACTATGTAGACAGTTACTGTAAATAACAATGGACAAGCCTCTGTGATGGAAGTGCAATGCATCACAATTGATACTCAAACACGTTCAAAACCATCTGCTTTTTTAAAGAGAATAATCAAAGTTTTGAAAGCTCTACTTTGTATCTATGGAAGGAGCAGGTCCTCCAAAATGAACCCTCCATTTTTCTAGAGTCTCCCTTTGGCTCATTTACATGCTTTATGACAGTGGCACGGGCAGGTTTTTAAAGAGCTGCACTGGTTCTGTTTGTTCTGCCTGCCCCGGAGCACAAACAGAGCTATGGAGATTCTGTCATTTTAAAAACCTAGACAGCTGCATAGTCACAAGATGAGGAAAGAAAATGCACACGTTGTGTGTTCATTGTAGACGCTCCAACTGACTGCAGTGACTGCAGCGACTCTCACTACCTCCATGTCACATGCCACACAGGGCCCCGATGAGTTGGATTCAATCTGAAACAGCACCTGATGCTACACAGTCCTGCAGACTGGTCCTTTTAAGATAGAAACAGTAGCAATCAGAGTTAGAGCCTCTGCTGAAAAGCTTTACAGATGAACAAAATCAAACTGAAGCAAGCGTCACTCACTTCACTTCCTGTCTCACTTCCTGTTGCCAGTATCTCCTTTTCATGAACAAGAGGAGCATTTCACTTCTGCTTTGAACAAAAAACACTTCCTAATCAGACCTTTGTCTTCCTTAGAATGCAATTTGAGATATATTGTGTGTGTGTGTGTGTGTGTGTGTGTGTGTGTGTGTGTGTGTGTGTGTGTGTGTATATATATATATATATATATATATATATACACACACACACACACACACACACACACACACACACACACACACACACACACACACACATATATGTATATATAAATGTATGTATGTATATACACATATAAAACATAACATAATAACAATTAATTAATAAAATAATGAATAAATAACCTCCCATCCTAGGGGTTAAACTGTCCTAAACACTAATGATAATTTGGAGAAAAAGTCCTCTGAACTGATTCAGACTTTGATTCAATTTGTAGCCTCGTATCAAAAATCATAATATAGAACAAAACAGCACCAAATAATTGCAGTCAGGAGATAAACGTTTCATCCCAGCCTGCCTTGTTGCCTAAAATTTCACAATCACAACTGAAAATATCAGTTACTGTATATTCTTCTTTGAATAATTTCATTGCAAACGTTCCCGAGAATGTAGGGCACTTGCATCATTTCATATTTTCATATTTCATACAGCAAAGTGGTAATTTAAGAAAATTCCTTTTGTAGATCTAAATTAATAAAAAAAACTCTTTGAAAAACCTTCTTTTTACTGAATATAATAAATCCAAGCTGCACAAACTCCAAATACAGCAGCAGAGGAGGTTTCTAAGTCAGGAACTCTTCTTCAGTTACAGTGTTGAAGGAACTGATAAGACTGCTTCTAAAATCGTCAGTCTAAAATAACTTCTTCTTAGTTCGCAGCATCTCAGTGTGCGTGTTTACTCAGTCTCACTGTTTGTACCCTTAAATACAATCAAATCCAGCAGCATGTAATCAAATTGAAACACAAATTCAAGCTGCGCAGGACGGGAACCTTTTTTTCCCCAGCCAACACACGTTGCAACACTCAAAATATAAAATGACAAAATAAAGAGATCCGAGTGTCTGTGTTTTGCTTGCTCTCACTCTCGAGTTTCACTGCTCATATTAAACTCATGATACATCCGAGGGTCCCATTGAGTCACAGATGCAACTGACGGATCGTGCACGGATCGTGCAGCGCTGCCATGTCGCAGCAGTTGTTGTGTAAAAGGTAAATAACTCAGTATTAAGTGCAGCATGGCTACAATGAGCAGGACCATGTTTGTGCACGGAGGATTTTCCACTTTGCATCAGCCTAACCACACACACGCAGAGAGAGAGAGAGAGAGAGAGAGAGAGAGAGAGAGAGAGAGAGAGAGAGAGAGAGAGAGTGTGTCCTTACATCACTGCCACTTTTTGTCTGTGAAGGTTCTGAAGGGTAAATTTATACCCTGGTAGTGTCTAAAAATGATTTTTTTTTAAATAAATGGGCAACATTTGAGTTTTCCAAACTGGATACAGTTTAATATTCAGCTTAGCTTAGCTAGTAGCTTTCTGACAAGAACTTAAAGAAAACTTGCGGTAACACACAAGCGTTTTTCTGTGCAAAACAACATTTTTCTCATTTTAATTATTGATTAGGCCTCAAAAATGCATCTATGTTTTACCACCATTCCAGTTTATTAGCAATGGAGGAAGTGATTAGCTTAGCTTACCATTAAGACTGAAGGCAGGAGGACCAACAGCTCGTGTAGCTCTGTCCAAATCCTCCAAGGCTAACATTAATACATGGAACAGCATCTCTTGGTCAAAATGTTCATATGTGGTTTTGGCGAGGAAATACTAATACAACATGATGGCACTTCTGCTCGGAAGGTGTTAGCGCTTGGTTGTGGGGTACACAACATGTCGTTTTTTTCATTTTAGAAACTTTTCAATTTACTAATATTTTATTTTAATTTTTTGTATTCACTTTACATTGCTTAAACAAAGAATTTCCATTCTATTTTGAGACTAATGTTCTGCTTAAGTCCAGTTTCAAATTTATTTCATGGCCCAGTGGTTGACAGAGTCAGTTTTTGGACGTTTAGAGAATCTGTCCGCCACAATTTGACCTTGTCCCTGTAGTTCAAACTCAACCTGATAAACAGTAAGAACATGGGTCATTGATTCAAACACATCCTACATTCCTCTATTGATTGTTGTACCTGGCAATATTTTCACATCCCCCAACAAGGCAAACCAAACCAAACAGAAATTATGCGGCTAGGAAAATTAAGGGGAAACAGAGGAAGAAACTGAAATTGTCTAAGAAAGCAACCATCTTCCTCTGGGTGATCAGCCAGCCAGAACAATTTCCTTCAAATTCAAAGCTGGTCTTAGCCATCAATCGTGATTTAGGTTTAATCAGTGTTTACTTGAGCAGAGCGATAAGAGAGAGACGAAGAGGCACAACACATTTTCGGTAGAGGCTAGTGAGCCAGATGCCAACCAGAAAAAAAAAGGGTGGGCTGTGCCTTAAAGGAAGCAGCCAACACTTGGCAGCATATGGCCTCTTTAGCTTTGCCTTTCTTTGTAAGTGCTCCTCACACACACACACACACACACACACACACACACACACACAAACACACACACACACACAAACTGTGAGCCTACACATTCAAACACACACTGAGCTGGCATGCATCCCCAGTCACGGTGCTGTCTGTGATCACCACAGGGATGTGGGGGATCTGGAGCTAGCACATGAGAGGGAAGGAGATTTAGGGAATAAGTGAGATAGAAAGTGTGTGTTGTCCTTGGAGGTATGAACGGGAAGAACCTCAAACTCATACCAACACTACAATCTAGGAAATTCTGGATTACTGTGGCTGCTATTACCATTTTACAACCTAACAAAAAAACTCTATCAATGGCATCAGAAAAGAAAAAATCTTGTCTTACCTCTAACATATCTGAATTATCATCAATGGATGTGTTTACATGGATGGCAATGGTCTGACAATAACTCAATTTAGTCAACACTCCATAACACCCTGCCATATTATCAGCGTTTTCTCACGGCATAAAAATCTGAGCTAGAAAGTTTGATGCTCTTCCCAGGTGTCCTGCACCCAATCACCAGAGTGGATGTGCGAGCTCCTCTCATGATACTAATAATGTAAATGTGGTTTATCTTTGTTACCATCAAAATAATTCAATGGAAAGAGAAATGCACCCTGGTCTGGTCATCATTCCATTCACTCCCCCATGCCAAATGTTTATTTATTCAGCTATTAGAGATCAGGGTGAGTAATTGATTCCTCTCCATCAAGATCCTGCCTTCAAAATAAAAGCAGCAAACCTTTTTTTATTATCATTATTCTGACAGAAAGCCAAGTGACTGTGCTGGTAAATTGTTGCTAGTAGCTTGATGTAGCGAAGCTAACAGTTCATCTCTCGGTTGTGGTCTATGCTGCAAATTTACAATAAAATGTGTTTACTCATCTATTTCTTTTTTGTTTGTTTTTTTTTACCAATACTACGTTAACATTCCAAGTAATACCCTGGTGTCTGTACTCTTTCTTTTCATTACTCTCTCATCATATTTGCTCACTGGCTTCTCTGATACAAAACCCGCTAAAGCTAGCAGGATCAGTGAGACCTTGCTGATTTTGGGGGGTTTGGTAATAAAGTTTATATGCAACATATTTTTTTAAGCCAACCAGGTCGGCAAGCAAAAACCTGTGAAGAGAAAGGCTTGGACATCCTTTGTCCAAGAGGAGAATATCCTCTCCTTGCCTTATGATTTTTGTTAGTTGGCACTGTGAAGGCTAAATCAACATTCAGATTTTGTGACGCATTTTGTTTTGGATCAACTCTCTACATCAAATGGTAACTGCAAATGTTTTCATCATCCTAAAAGTCTTCATGCCAACCCAAACCTCGAGGAGACACCTGCAATGTTACCAGTCTTCAGATCATGAAGACAGAGGGTGGACTGAGTAGCAAGAGCTAGCTGTCCTCCCTATGATGTTGGAGAGTCAAAAACAACCCGATCTGTCTGGTTGTCATGAAACTGGAGATCGTTATTAAGGGACTTGGTGGTTGGACTCTCCCCGATTCAACCAAAAATATACATTTGTGTCATCAGAGTAACAGCGAAGAAAGACAAAGTGCTGCAAAACACAAAGCCTTCACTTAGCAAAGTAAACCTCTGGCAAGGAACCTTCAGTTACTCCAAGAAGGAGGAGAAGCTCCCGCTCCTGACAGAGGAAGATGCCATCAAGGAGGTCAAACAACCTCTTCATTTGACAGAATGCAATGATCAACTGTATTAAAAGCTGCACTGAGCTTTAAAAGAATTAAAATGCCACATTTACCACAGTCCAAATACAACAGTCAGTCATTTCAGATTCTGATCTTCTGTGCTCTGACAGCCTCTAATGCCTTATTGGAAATTTTCTGTGTTATTATCATCTAAGAAAGAGAAGCTATGTGCTTGGGGGATGCCACATGAATTATTTTAGCTCTGCTCGGCCAAAAATTTTAATAAGATGCTGGACTATTGCATGTTTAGACAGCAACTTATAGAAAGATACATTGCTGGAGCTACTAGATGCATGATGTCCCGGGGAGTAGGTGGTGGAAATGTAAATTGCAAGCTGAAAATTGATCTTGTTGTCATCGGGCTCGACTGATAACCCTGCAGCTCCTGTAGGATTTCAAATATAAGGAGTTGTTGCACTAATGAATGCTCGCTTTTGCCTTAGACAACAGATACACATGCTTTTTACTACACATTTACGACACTCATATATAAACACTAGACATGCCCAAGATGCAGTACTCACATGAAAGGTAGGGGGAGTGTCAAGGCAGTGGAGATGTGACAGGGTCAGGGCTCAGATCAGTCACATCAAAAGTGAAGTTACATAGAGAAGTTAACAAACCAATCTGCAATTGTCTCAATCTGTATATCACGTCACTGCTGCAACACAGTGACAAATATACCTGTGAGAACAGCCAGTGGGAAATACGGTTCATTTTTGAAGTTGAAAACTCAATGGAAACAAGTTGACTGCTACGTCATTTATGGTGGCAAATGCAGGAAAAGGCTAGAAAAGTTTTGTGGCAGAGGTGCAGAAAGCAAAGTTTGTCTCCGGTCAGCGAGAGTCTGAACTTGCTGAGCAATTTCATTAATCGCCAGTCCACTGAGAACAATTTTCCACAAAATACATCAAGTTCTTTACATTTAGTTGTCCGCCATTTTAAATGGTTCTCCATATTTAGAATCCTCCCCTTCTGTCATCTTTCTTTAAGGTTTTGCAATTATTAAAATCCATAAGTTCTAAGTCAGTGTGCCCTTGAGCAGATTCCTCCAGTAACACACAACGTTCCTGAGGCAAGTATGTGAGCAAGCACGCTCACATACTTGAGCGTGAACTGGCTGTCTACACGTCAAAATCGCGTGCTTAAGAGCCAGTACATCTTCAGCCTTGTTATCAACCTACCATTGTCACCAAGGCCTCAGAGAAACCAATGACCAACTCTCGTCAGTCTGCTGAAAATAATCTAGCCAAGACAATGCTGGTCTCTAAAGGACAGATTCACGACCCTGTTGATCTAAGCAAACATATGTACTTCCTCCTCCATCTTCCTGTCTCTCACTCTTATCCAACCCCAACTTCCTCCATCAGATTACTACTGTATTTATTACATAAACAGGCTGTAAACACTGGCAGGATGACCTGCAGAGCATATATGCCACATCCCCATAGTTCACTCACTTCACAGGAGAAAATGCACATTTTCTCTAACGCCTGAGGTGGTGGCCCAACTGGCTCGTCTCCCTCCCCTCAGGGTCAAGCAAACACTTCTGGTGCCCTGGTTCCAGTGACGTGATAAATGCACTTCTGTGCTTATTGCTGCCTCCATCTCCCTCTCCGAGCGCTTTAAAGCTACATAGAGACTGTCAGCTTTCACACAGGAAGCCATAGAGGAACTCTGTATTAGAAGTTAGATTGTAAAGTACAGGAAAACTGACACATTCTCTCTCAAAAGGCAAACTTGAATGAGAACTCACAGGGCGGGAAGTCGCATGTCAACAATTTCCTGTGCTTCCTCAATAATCTGTGGAGCAGAGACTTTGTTTCTGCTGATTAACAACAAAACAAACTGATGGGAAACATGCAAATGCAGGAGACAAACAGACAAACGGCATCATATATTGACTTAAACCTTGACCTCTGGATCTCATTACAAACACTCACTTACCTGACTTGTAAAAAAGCAAAAGCACAAACTGCTCATCGGGTTTGAGAAATATCTCTCTCATGTGACCCACTCTTGATAAGCACATGATAACGACAGCGAGGAAAAAAGGAGAAAATCTCTGTACAAGCCTGTGAGCTGTCTGCTGAGCAGAGGCATCCTGTTATCAGCCATCATCAGCATGTTGTCTGAAAATAACAGGAAGTCCCACAGTACTAGGCTACATAAAAAATACAACACACACACACGCACACACACACACACACACTTCCCTCCCTCCCCTCCTCCCAGAGTAATGACAGATATCTGATACGATGCTGCGTCAGATCAGGGATTTCTACCACTACAAAACAGAGTAGACTTTCTGTCTCACTTCATCCAGATTCACCTGGATGGTCTCAAAATGGGCGTAAAATACAGAAAAAAAGATTCCCAGATCTATCAAAGCTTTATCCCAACAAACAATTTAAAGAATTACACAGCAGTTTATTATCTTTTTGACCTTAAAAGTTCATTCCTGGCCTTGAAAAGTCCTCTTCAAACCTCTCAGCACCAGTTCTGGAGCTTTCAACTAGGCATCTTCGCCAGCAGATATGCAATGGTTACGGCTTCTACCTTCTCAGCACTGTAACGTCAGGAACTTAACTTTCTCTGAGGTTAGTTCTTAACTGAGATTACATGCAAGGGTGAAACAGCTAAAGAGGATGAGCTGGTACAATGAAAAGCACCAGCTGAGCTTCCTAAACGGACCCCAACCGCTCACACACTGAAGGTCTCCGCTGATTCTAACGGGAACATTGATTTATCTGGTTTGCACTTGAATGACTTTCACCATTTTCTACCTCAGTGGGATGAAATTGAGGACATATTTCATCATTGGTAAAATTATTGGTGCACTAGGGATGCTCGCGGAAGGAACCCAGAGCGGAAGTGATAAGTCCGCTGTCCTAATTTTAACGGAACGTCAAATTTTAAGCTATTAATGAACAATTAATTTAAAATTCTGGAGATTCATATTTCTGGGTTTACACGGTTTCATGAGCCCATAGCCTAGAGGTTATGAATTGTAATTTAGGTTACGGAATGTTACAAAAGACATTTCTGCTGCATACACGATGCGAGTGAATGAGAGTATATTTGGAGTGAGGCTAAGCTAGCAGCTAGCAGCTCTACCTGGTCGGCCAGTTTGAGAACAGCCATCTCTGGATCATTCACTCCCTCCGACACCGCAGCACCACAGGGCGATGCTGCGACCAAGCCCGGCTCCCCCTACCCGCTCTTCCCGCGGGACTTCAGGTGACTATGTAGCGGCACGACTTCTCCGGCAGACTGGGATGATGGTGAAGGCCGGGGCGAGCGCCGGGGCCAGCAGCGCCGCTCTTCTGACGCTATCCGCGGCCGCAAGAAGGAACGGCTGGACCCACCGGTGTGAATAATCCACATTTATGTCTGCCGCTGTCGCTGCTGCTGCTGCACGGAGGTCGCAGGCGTCTCTCCGACCCATAAACCTTGCTCCTCCCCGGTGTGCAGAGCTGCAAGCCTCCCGGAGAGGCAGCCAGGCTGAAGTCAGCTGAAGAGAGCTCTGTGCTCGCACAGGAAGTTACTGGCTGGCCGTCTCTCCTCCTCTCAGATGCAGAAGTGCAGCAGAAGCGTTACTTCCTCAGCATCAACAACAAGCACCCCCACCCACCATCACCCCCTCGCTGCTGCCATCCACTGGATAGACGTGACCAAAATCATCATCATCATCATCATCATCATCATCCCACTGACAAAACAAGACGCAGTAAAGGCACTCAAACTCATGATTTAGAGATGAAGGCACAGAGAGAGCTTTCGTTGCTGTTTTAATTGTTCGGTTCCTTCAAAAAATAATTCAAGACTCATATCGTGTCTGACTTGTTTTACAGCACCCCTTCCTATCAATGGTGTGCTCCTCTAAGACATCTTATCCATGTGGGCTAATCATTTTAGTCTCAAATTATTTACCTTCAGTACAATCAGTCCAAGGTTCATTCACTTTTACCCCAACATTCTACTGCTAAGGGCGGCACAGTGGTGCAGTGGTTAGCACTGTGGCCTCACAGGAAGAGGGTTCCAGGGTTCCAGTCCCAGCTCAGGCGCAGGATCTTTCTGTGTTGAGTTTGCATGTTCTCCCTGTGCCTGCGTGGGTTCTCTCCACGGACTCCGGCTTCTTCCCACCATCCAAAGACATGCAATTGGAGACCAGGCTGATTGGCCGTATGTGTGGCTGTGAGTGTGTGAATGGTTGTCTGTCTCTATGTTGGCCCTGCGATGTACTGGCAGCTTGTCCAGGGTGAACCCCGCCTCTCACCCATAGCCGCTGGGATAGGCTCCAGCCCCCCTGTGACCCTTAACAGGAATAAGCGGAAGAAAATGGATGGATGGATGGATGGATGGATTCTACTGCTACAAAAAGAACTATAAATACTGCAATAAAATGTGCCTGTCCCATTGACCTTTGACCACCCAAGTTTTTTCAGTTAATCCCTTAAATTCCTGTGGAGGTTTGAGGCAAATCTGAAGAAATTCTCTCAAGAGGTCCCTGAGATGTGGCATAAACAAAAAAGGGACAGATATTGCATACATTTGAGGTCACAGTCACCTTGACCTTTGACCAACACAGTTATTTCAGTCCATCCTTGATTTCCATTGGATGTTTGAAGGAACTCTCTCAAAGCATTCCTGAGATATCACATTAACCTTCACCAGCACACTGGCATACGAAGTTATCACTGTGTTTTATACACAGAGCAAAATCAGGTTGCAGTTATATGTATGTTCTGATTTTGTTCCCTTTCTCCACATCTAAATGCAGACTATGCTTTTAATGGCAAGTCACACATTTCACAATACATCTGGCTTTTTATGCATTTTCCTTGCAAGTGTGTTGTTCTACATTTATTATCCATTACACTGGATTTTTTTGGAATGGTCAGCCACAGTGAGTGACCCTGGTACAGTTATGCAGTGTGTAAGTGCCATCATTTTTATAACCGTTTTCAGGCAAACATTTCAATTTCTTCATTTCATTCAGAGACATAACATACTGTGTGTTCACATGTGAGCGCACACACAAAAAAAACATGCATTTACAACCACTGAGAATCATGATATTTAGACTGTCCTCATAGGCAAACATTCTTACAATGTCAAAGGTTAAAAATATTGCATAAAAACACACAGGTATAGAAGTATGGAAGCTTGGGGGGGGGGGCAACGACTCATTCCAAGGTTTGTCTAAGCCCATCATCTCAGACTTTGATAGTTACTTATTTACAGCAATACTTTACTTAAAAAGTGTATGTAGCTAATATTTGTAGTCTTTAGCTTCAAGCTAAGTGTACCTGGCCGGCTCTACCTAGCATTCTGGATTCAGAAAGAAGTGATGTTGTGGTTAAAACGTCTTTGTGAGATCAGGACAATCTATTGAAAAGCTAAACAGACGTTTTGGGTGAAGTATCACTTTAAGTAAGCGGCAGTGGCACAGATATACATTTTTCATGGATGCTCATGAAAATGCATACCAGAGGTTACGCGGGAACAGGAGATATCTGGAACTTTCAACAAATTAGCCTCAAGGCAAATAACCACTGCAATATATACTAATCTTTATTTAACCCAACATTACAAGAGGGCCTGTAGTAGTAGTCCCAGCTAGCTATATAAATCCAGGCCCAAATTTGTCTCTGGTTTTCAAGGAATATCCCTCTTACCGCAGCCTCATGCACACACACACACACACACACACACACACACACACACACACACACACACACACACACACACACAAACAAGACTTCCTGCCTTCCTCCTCAGATTAGCAGCCCCAGAGCCTGATGGCGTCTGCTGGGGGAATCTGGGTCAGAGCGCCTGGGTCTGGCTGCAGCCGTGGCGAACTGAAGGGAAGAGAAGCGTGGGGGGAAGGTTTTTCCATTATATGGGTATGAGCGTTCATGCATGTGTGCAGGAGTTTGTATCCCTGTGCTTTCTGAATTCTCAGCTCACTCATCAGCGATACGACCTTAACCCAAACAACACAGTTAAGGGGACGTTAAAAGAGTGCATCAGATGAAGTAAAGGAGGATCTCATCGTAATCCCATCATCATTCTTCATCCAGCCCCGAAAGAGTCAAGAACTCTGCATTAAAGGACCCAGGGATTTGGAAAGCTGCATTACTACTTGTAGTTGCCTCCAGCGTGTCAGACTCAGTTCACCCAGATGATGTGAGGGATGAGCTCATGCTAAATAAGGCCACCCAGACCTCCACGCTTGCAGCCGTCCCCCATTCTCCTCCTGCTTTATCTGGTTGTTGTGTCTCGGCAGCTTGAACACACTCCTTGTTACATCAGGCCCCAACTATTCCCCAAGAATATCGACGGCTAGATGGGGATGTCTGAACTGTTTTTAACAGTGCAATGCGTCCCAGTTTGGAAAAACAGGAAAGTGAATATTCCTGCAGGATATCCCCAAAAATTATGTTTTTTTTTTTTAAGTTTTGATGGAAAGATATGCAAGATTACAAGAATAAGTAATTAACAAGTGAAAAAGAACAAGTGAAGAGTATTCTAGGCCATTGTCAGAATGTCAAATTCCAGTCCAGTTCCTCGAGTCCATGTTAAATTGCTAAAAGAACGCCTGATTCAGGAAATCACTTTGATCTCATTCTGTATCAGTAATCTGCAATGCGAAGAGCACGTCTAACTGGATTTTGATACCATGTTCATTTTCTGTTTCCAAGAAATCTTGAAGGTTTGCACATTGATAACGTTATCACGGTTCCTAAACTTGAACTCAAATTTGTACGCTCTCACAAGCTGCATTCACAGGCTTTTCAAGCATGTTGGCGCTATTGTTTTGAAAAACTTCACATATGTCAAGCGTCTGAGAATCAAATCAGACCATGAATGTTTCTACGGTATTTCTTGTCTTGGTGACTTCACGAGGTAATTAGGAGCAATTAACAATTTTCTAACAATTCTCAGGCGATTCAAATTGATTTTGCGTCGAGACTTACATCTAACCCTCTTCTCCAGAAACTCAGACAGTGCTGTGTTGCAGCTCAAGCCAATCTTCAGGTTCAACTCAGCTTTCAGATCAGACCACTGTTATGTGGCATCTACTGCTGACTCCAGGATAAAAGGCGAACACTGTTGAAAAGCGTTGTTTGAGCTTCTTTGAACTCCATTCAACATTCATCCTCTTATTCACTGACAGCAAAAGTTTTTAAATCCATTTGCAAAATGAAAAGCAGCTTGAGCTTGATGTTTTACTTGCATTTGTAACACACTAGAACTGAAGAGCCCCAAAATTTTCTGTGTAATTTAAATTTGCGTGAAGAGTACTGGTGTTTGTGTTTATTCCTCATCTTACCCAAAAATGATAGGCAACACCAAAATTCAGAGCTCGGACATTCACATCAGTATGATTGTGTTCAAATAAACAGAAGGCCTTTATACACAAACATTTTATTTGGTTAAATAAAACAATCTAAAATGAACAGAATAGGTGTGAAATGAGTCATGGGTGTATGACAGGAGCCTATCAATACAAACAAAAATATCCAATTATGTAAAACATCTCGACACTTGCCCTGCATTCCTCAATCAAGGCTCCACTGACTTCCTCATTCCTGACAGGGAACATGGAGGGGGCGTGGGTGCATACAGACTAACAATGGCCCTCGCTTGATTTCTCCTAATTTTATGCCCGTTTTCGGTACAGGGTCCATCTGCAGCATCCGGCAGAGGCTGAAGTCCACCTGTAGTGGATCATTTTATTCAGAGGAAGAACCAACAAAGGCTGCTGAATAAAAACTGACTCAATTCCTAACCAAGGTAGATACGAGTAGGGAGGAAAAATGGGCACATCAACTTGTATTTACAAGACATATTCCAGCTCATAACGGACATACATGTTCTTCTCGTCATTGTAGACCTGTGGGTAGTGGGCAATGAGGGCGTCTTGGGAGCCAATATAGATGGAGTTGTAAATCTTCCAGTAGACATCTCTCACCTTTCTGGCTGGGTGGAACAAACCCTGCAGACAATAACAACAAAGATTATTATGAATAGCAAGGTTACACCTTTGTAACAAACATGTTTTCTGATTTTTTTTTGAGGGCTAGCTCATATCAGGCTGACAAAACAGCTTGTCTGTCAATATTGGCTTAATGTAAATACATTACTGATGTATATGCAGGCTGATAAGTGCTTATAATTAGCAAAGAAATACTTGTACAGTTAAAGACCATTTGAACAAGATTTTTTTCTCTGTTTATTTTTTTCCCCACAAGACAACACCGACTGTTTTTCACTCAAAAATGTCCCATTATCCATTTCATAAATTTGTACAGTATTTTGAAGTATACAGAGAAGCTCATTACAGTACCCTAGCAGCACTGGCACCATGTAGTACCTCTAATATACTTGCAACAAGAAACAACCACACTAGTGCAGAACTATAAATAAGCCTGTACAGATGAAAAACATAAATCCTTAAGCCAACAAGGGTGTTTTTGATACTTCTTTCCTTCTTTGATACTTCCCTTCTTTGATCAACATACTTTGTATTATTAAGGTGTTCAAATACATCTATAAAGCCGCTCTTGAACAGATAATTTACAGGAAATAGGTTTAAACAGGGGGATTAAACAGCTGTGTTCCAATGATTAATTTGTAAAACTGAGATCCTGTTTGGCCTCACCTGTAAGCAGTACTGAAGCATGCGGCACGGCCCGATAGCAACCCTCAGCCCCTCCAGCGCACCCATCACAGCCTGGATCACATGAGGTGACGTTTCAAACACATTGGGCCAAACGTAGTTGAGCAAATGGTTGAGGGAGTCTTCACAACCAAAACCGTAGACGCCTAGAGACATGTGTTGGACCACTGCGCTAGCTGTCTGTCTGTGGACCAGGTCTCTGCAGGATGACAGAAGTTCATGGGTCACGACAAATCAGATACTGAGCCTACACAAAGAATGTTACAACAAAGGACATGCTTATCAAATTTTCACAGCTTTTAATTAAGACACCGAAATCAGTCCTGTTCCTTAAATTAGGTACCAAAGATTAGCGGGTAAAGCATCAACTTACCTGTCCATAAGTGCGTCCTCCAGCAGTGGCGTGACAGCGTAGATGTAATCTTTGCCCATCTCTCCAATGTACTCAAAAAGGAAGGACAGGGACTTGAGCACACCGTTCTGCACGTTGAGCTCGGGCACACGGTACTCGTTCATGAGAGCCGGCAGGACAGTGAAGGGTGAACATGTCTCAGCAACAATAGCAATGGCGACAGTAGTACAGACACGGTTCTGACGCTCTTGGACCTTAAGGTTATTGAGCAGAGTAGCCAAGACATCATGGGGCCTGTGGGGGGAGAGAGGGTGATATTTACAAGTTTTATCTACAAGCAAGGAACGTCTGAGCCCACACTGAGTATTTCATCATGTGAAATTACGATGACAGCTGAAGATCTCTAATCTCTCACCCAATGGCCTTAGCGATGTAACCGAAGGTGTTGACAGTAGCTCTGCGGATGGCCTTCTTGTGAGCCTTGAGCAGCTCCAGCAGTTCAAAGCAAATCCTCATCCACTCTCTGGCTGACACATATTCAGCACCCCTGAAAAGAAAGAATACACAGTAAGATCAGATAAGGTGTTGTGGAGACACTACTAGATCCATTTAGAGGTGCACTAAGCATTGCATGACGTCACTTCTGTTGATGTTCGTTGTAAATACCAAACAGAGCAAGCTCGCCCCCCGTTTCTATAAATGTCATGGACACACATCAACATGGAAAGTGCTGCACTACATTGTTAAGATGAGTGACAAAACTCCAACTATTTGGTGTGTAAATTTATATTCTGAGTCTTTATACAATATCTTCACAATATTAAAGTTACGAGTTACAGCTGATTTATTGAAAATTATTTGATGAGCTTATGCAAAAGCGACACTTCTTGTAGACGTTGTCCTTCCTAGAATCGATGCTCGTGCTAGCTAGGACCAATAGAGTAAGCTAGGAATAAACTATTACATTGAAAAATGGCTTGCAAGTGCCATAGCCACTACCCTACTCACTTGACTTTGCTTATTCCCCAATGTATGCATTTTGTCACTTATCGGACGCAACGTGGTTTGTTATGTTTATGTGCAAATCCTGTGCACTCAGTGTTTGCCATTTGTGAGCCCTGTGTTGTCTCCAGAGACCAGACTTTTTCATAGTGTATTTGGGGGCAGGCAGCTAGTGGATCAAGGGGAGACGCCTACGATTTGAGACAAAAATGAATCGCGCTGAAACCATGCAACAAGGCTCAGTACACCTTTAACTTGAGGGATTTTTTCAAACCTGTCAGCAATCCTGCCAACTAAGTCGATACAATTCTCCTGCACTTTCTCGTGTCTGTTCTTCAAAATAGGAGTCAAACGAGGAAGCAGATCTTTGATCGGTGGAGTCATCTTGTGCATTCCTACAGAAACAATGAGAAGACATTTTCACCCAAAACTCCAGCAACTTGAACAGGCCAGCATGAAAAAGAGGCTTCCTGATACTCAAAGGCAAAAGTCTGACTGTAAAAGCAGACAATAAATGTTGAGCATGTGACGGCACATACCAATAACATTAACGATGGCCTTCAGGGCTCCCAAGATACTGCCCAGCACCTCAGGGTACTCTTCTCCCAGATACTCATACAGCACCACACCCAAGTGACCCATCAGCTTCTCCTGCAGTGAAGGTAAAGAGCACCATGTCATTAGCTTTCTTCGTTACATGACGTGTGTGTGTGTGTGCCCGTGTGTGTGTGTATCTCTCACGCACCTCCTGGCAAGTCTTCATGACCACAGCTGTACGGGAGATCAGGTCAGCAGCCTGTTGACGCACTTTGGCCGACTTGTTGTTGAGACGCCACAGCACTGTACCACAGATCTGCGGCAAGTAGGGCTTCACACGCTTCCCGAGGGCATTAACCACAGTACCAAAACCATTCAGCATCACAGAGTCCTGGAGAGAGGATTCAGGAAATTACTGGCATTCTGTTAAAGAATATTCTCTCAGTGTACTGGGTTATCAGCACCATTCCTCTCACCTCTGTGGTTTGTTCCTGGAAGGCGTACAGGATTCCGTCAATTAGTTGCTCCTCCAACTTGTGGTCAATGTCAGCTGCTCCCAGGTTGCCCATGATTTTCTCAATGGTCTCCATGACCATCTTTCTGTACTGTTCTGCCTCATCTTTCAGGTCATCCACAATGCGAGAAATTATTTCTGCTGCTCCAACCTTGTTAGCCAACTCTACCGTGGTGTCCACCAACTGTATGCAGAGGGGGGAACAAAACACCATGTGGTCTTAAACTTACTTTGAAGAACGCATACCAAACAAATGCTGGGCTAATGTTCTTTCATTTAAAATCAGTTTTAGAAATGGCAGACTGTTGCTTCAGCTAGCTCTCATTCACAGACTTTTTTCTGTTCCATTTCTACATAGTCTTCCCAGATGATTAAAAAGCGGTGGTGGGGATGCTGAAAACCTCTGCAGGCCTACCTTTTTTGGAAACAAAAAGTTAAGGATCAGGAATCAATAAAGGGTCAGACTGATAACGGAAAAGATAATGGCTTTGGTATCAATTAAGTCCCATCCCTCATGTTACACTGTCTAGTCCTCCTAGGGTTGTACAACAGTTCCTTCCTTAACAATACTGGAAGTAATCACTGGGTAAATGATGTGACTGATTACTGAGAATGCAAATATCAAGAGGTGGTGTGTTAAAGTGACTATTTCTATTCATATTCAAGCATTCTTACTTTGTTTTGACAGTGGTGGTTCAACATCATCTTCTGATTCCAAATGTAAGTTTTCACAGATGATTATACTGACCTGATATAAGCGACTCTTGCAGTCCAGAATGTGCATGTGTGTATGTGTGACATAGTGCTTGAGTGCGAGTGTGTATGTGCCAACCTGTCTGTAGTTGCGTCTATCCAGGGCCATCCTGTGCTGCCAAAAGTGCTTGAAGAAGGGGGGCAGGATCTCAGTCTTAATGTAGTTAGCTTCCACACCATCAGTGCCACAGCACTGCTTGACCACCTACAGAACAAGTGAAACACAACAAAGGGGTACAGGTCAGAGATGAACACCTATGACAAGAGCTTGAGGGGAGGGATCAGGTTCACTTTGTAAATGTGTCTAACAGGTGCAGTGCAGAGCAAGAACAGAGGGGACACAAATGTAAGCTCATCAAGCTCTCATGCTGGAAGTTCATCAAGCAGACTACTAGCCCTGTGTCAACCATGGAACAGCTGAACGAGCAAGAATGAGTCACACTGACTAAACATTAAATACAATTTCTGAACATCTTAGGAGCTTCTGTTGATGGGAAGGAACCAGAACCCTTACTTACCTTAAGAACAATCTTTTTCATCTCCTCATCAGGGGACTGGAACTCTCTGATGAGGATCAACATCACCTCTCTGGTGTAGTAGTTTGCATACTCAGCATCCATCAGAGGGATCAGGTAGCCGATGGCTTTGAGGAAGGCAGCCAAACCCTGGAGAGGCATAAGAAAATGATTTCAACCTTGGCTTTTCAGTTTTTATTTGTTCACTTCAGCTATGTGTGTCTTGTCTGATGCTTCCAGTAGAGTTATTATTGGTCTGATGTGACCTCTACTGATGACAGCAGCCCCTGGAAGGAGACGATATAGCAAGCAAATATTCACACTGGAGCCACATGCAGGCTCAGTGCTGGGTGTTGATCTTGCAAATACTGTGTATTCTACTGTTCAGAAACTTTGACTTCATGAAAGCTGCATCAAAATCATTAGTTCCTTTTGTTGGCCAGGTTTGGCTGCATCTTTTGACTAAGGGCTGGTCTCAATTTGAGGCTGTAACATTTGTTTATTCTTTTATTTTCAAGTAAAGATACATTTGCTGACTGAAACACTGTAAGAGCTTAAGGATTAATGCACAGGACCTTCATCATCAGCCTGAGGAAGATGACAAAAGGACCTGGAAAAGCAAGTTTTTTTCCCCCACCAAATCTTTATTTAAACTTAACACAGGTTTGAATAAACTGGTTTTGTGGTAAAGTAATTCAATCAAATTAAAGGTATTCTTACCTTTCCTCTGTGCTGTCTGATACCCTTCCAGAGGGGCTTGAGCACTGAGTCAAAGGATTCAATACCATACGGTGTGGCAGCTTCAGCCAGAGCAGCAATAGCCAGGGCACTGATGGTTCTCACCTTCTGCTGCTCATCCACCAGACCTGCAGTTCCAGAGTCAAGCAGACATGCAGTTAGTCAATGATTATGAGCTTAAAGTATACATCTCAATATCAGTCCAATTTAACAACAATAATAACAAAAACAAAAATAAGAAATTACAGCAGAAATGGTTCTGCACATGTAACCAAAAGCTAAGATATTGTGCACGTTTGGTACCCGAAGATTTAATAAAGTGTTAATTTTTATATTACAACAACTTGCAAACACATAAACGTGACCACAACTGACCATGTTCAATAATCTCGACCAAGCTTCGGAGGTGGGGCAGAATGGCACAGCCCATGAGAATGGCGATCTGCTGGACGATCTTAATGCCAGTGTGTCGGGCTTGCCAGGACTTCTTGCTTTTACAGACAGCTTTGAGGAATGGTAAAAGAGAGGGAATGCCAAGGGCTGAGGCCACCACAGCAAAGGCTCTGGCTGTGGTGTTTCTGACATACTCATCCATGTTGTCGATATCAGGTCGCATAGTAGAGATCATTGTGGCCAAACCAGCAGCCTAAGACAGAAGGACAGAAGTTTTAAAATATGTGATGTCAATGGTTTATTGCTTTCAGTGGCAAAAAACATGCACCAAAAGTGAATTTGTTACAAAAACCTTGCACTGGTAGTTCATGCACATTGATTTTTAATGACATCTACTGTATTGCTTATGTCCTTTAACAGCCCAACACCTAGTCTAAATTCTGTTAATGGAGCATCCGATTGTAACCAACGGGTGCAGGGTGAGAACAGACAAGGCGTGACAGTCAGGTCTGCTAGCTCTCATGTTGGTGTCAATCTAGCGAACTACTAGCCCTGATCTGACCATGGACTGATCGAACAGGCGAGAAAGGTTCGCAAGAGCTGCTGATTAAGTGGGGGGAGGGGGGGTTTTCCACATTACCTTTGCCAAGTTGGAAATAATCTCTCTGCCTTCAACTCTGGCATAGTAGTCCTCATCAATCAGAAGGGGCTCGATCACCACAAGGATCTGGACACACAAAAAGTGATCAGCTGGGGTCTCAGGCTCAATCCACTGAAATATAGACATCTTTCACAAGAGCTTACCTTGTGTACGTATGGTCTAACCAGGTCATCCAGTTTATAGAGAATGCGGTCAATGACTTTCACCAGCAGATGGCGCTCTTGGTCCTCCAGGGTTGGAGACATGAGCAGCGGCAGAATCTGGTTGAACAGGGGGCCTGCTCCAAACTCACGAGCTTTATCTGTGATCTGACGCAGAGCCGCCTAGGACAGGAGGGAAAGAGGATCAGACAGTGGGTGTCATCCTTTACTCCCACTGCAATTAATATTTTAAACAAGTGACGTGAAATAACCCCCATACATGCACTGTGTCACTCTGCACAAAGTAGCCCCAGATTTTTGGAATGTTTTGTTTTATATTTTTAGCTCAAGTGAGGTTTGTTAGTGGTAAACTGAGCGTTCTGATCCTCCTCTAATACAATTTTCTGTCAAAACAGACAGTTTTCTAAATGTAAACAGTTGACAATTTCTGTCTGCTGTTGAAAGCAGAGCATGGTTGTCAACACTTTGACCTCTACTAACAGCAGCAGTATCTCTCAGGAGATTATTTAGCAAGCAAATATTCACACTGCAGCCACACACAGGCTTAGTGCTGGGTGTTGATCTTGCAACTTGTACTTCATGCCATTACAAGTTTTCTCATCAGATTATGAGTGGAAACTAACATGAATACATGCAGAGTTTAGGAAAGTGGGAGCTGATGTCAGCAAAGTAGGTTTGAAGATGATTCAGGATACCGTAAAAGGCTTTTAAGAAAGTAATTAACAACAACCTACCTTTCTCATGGGTGGTGTTCCATTTTTAATCTTCAGCAGCAATTTCATTATCTTTCTTTCTTTTTGTTCTTCAGGGCTCAACGTAGACTCATCAACCTCAACCTGACATGAAGAGAGTCTGTCAGACTTGTTTTACCACAGATGGAACAAACATCATGTAGTGTTTTATGTGTTGTGTGTGTTTTAAGAGCTCACCAGCAGTTTGTCAAAATACTGGATGTCATCAGGTTTGAGGAAGGGGAGGTTCCCTGAGGGCTGGTCATTCATCTGTTTTGTGGTGCGGTCCTCTGCCTGCATGTGGAAACCTGTCATACCTCCAATAGGGGTGGGTGTAGCTGACAGCTTTCGGGCCGGGGTGCGAATTGGCACATAACCAGCTGGTGGAGGCAAGACCTACAGAGAGGAAAAATTAACTGTAAGTACTACCTATTCATGGTTTTGTTGTGTCAGAATGACAAAAAAAATAGAAAGGGGCTCAGACCTTGTACCCCTCTGGAAACATGGCATCAAGCTCCTCATCTGTGAGTGGTCGGTTCCTCTCATCAATCTCCCTCTCCCACCTCCACGCCTGCAGTTGCTCTGGAGTCATGCTCATCAGGTGACCTGGAGAAAGCAATAGCACAGACTTGTAACTCCCTTATTCAACAGGCTTGAGCACTCATAATAGCCATTAACTTCCTTTAAACCACAGACAAACCGCACCAAGTTGGACATGAACACTACAAAACACAAAAGAATCATCTACCTGGTGTTGGAGTAGCCATGTTCATGGCAGGGGTTCCTATGGGGGTCTTTCCAGGTGTCAGCAATGGTGTTGAAGATCCCATCTGACTAGCAGGGGTCTCATCCCAACGAGACTTTCTCTTACTGGCCCCTGGGGTTGGTGTCTCACCCACCGACTCATCCCCTCTGTCTGTGCGTGGGGTTTCAGCCCAGCCACTCCCGTGTCCAGGGGTCTCTCGTTCTGTCTTGGGGGTTTCGTCCCAGCGGTTCTTACGCACACTTCCTGTGGCTCCACCGTGGCCAGGTGTGGCATGACCAGGTGTATCCCTGCCAGGGGTGGCAGCACCAGCAGGTGTGTGGCTGGGGGTCGGGTCCCACATTCGGGTGCTGGGTGTGGCCCCTGGGGTCTCACTGCCTTTAGGCCGACCAGGGGTTTCATCCCACCGGCTGTTAGAAGGTGTGTGTGCAGGAGTGTGTCCTGGAGTCTACAAAAACAAAGAAAATATGACACAAACAACTGCAGCATTAAAAGCACATCCAATTGTATAATAGCAGGGTTCCTACAAGTTTCAACAAGTCAAATTTAAGACCTTTTAAGACCTTTTTAAAGACTTTTTGAATAAAAATTTTAGACCTATTTGCGACACCATATGATAGCTTTTGGTCATCAATGGAATGGTGGGATGTGCTTCCCAACACACAAAATGCTTCATGTGGTGCTGAACCAAGTAGATCTATACATGAAAAAAAAGAATCTCCAATGATGCATGGCAGCACCGACCAATTCGAAAAAAGACAGATACAGAATTCTCAATTTCACCATTTCTTTTGGCATTGAAAAATGAACACTACCACACTCCTTCCCTACAGAGAATGCAATTGGAGTAGGGGAGTGAATTGAAAAATAAAAAAAAATAACAATAATAATAAATTTTAAAAAGTGAAAAATTAGTGTGTTAAGAATTTGTGTGCACATCAGTGACATATGTTGTATTGAAGTACCGGGAACCTGGGCAGTGGTAGCAAAGACCTGGGTCACTGGAGGAGGTCGAGGCATAGCAGCAGGTGCTGGGTCCACTGGAGACGATGTAAGATATCTGGCTCAATGCAGCCTTCTTACTCGTGTCTCATGTTTACCGGACTTTGCGTGCGACTCCAGAGCCTTTATCCCTAATGTTCCCAGTTGAACATTTTTTTGCACTAAGTGCATTGGGCTTCGTGCGGATTTCCAGTAACTCGTTTCAGCCAGCATTTAAATTCTTTTTCGTCCAGCCATAGAGCATTGAATCGGCACTTGCCCATTTTAGATACCTGATCAGACTCACTGTGTGCATCCACCACATGTAACCTGCTCGACTTTCTGTGCAACACAGAACTTGGACCACATGAATGTGATAAGCAGCGTTGGGATTTCTCATTTTATTGGCTCCACTTTGAATAATTTTTTGTTTATGTGGTCAAACTGATTTCATTGTCAGACACTACTGAGGGAACTTTTTTTTAAACACAGTAGATCTAACGTAATGTCAATTTAAGACTTGGTGCCTCATTTTTCAGACCTACTACCAAAATGTATGAGTTTTTAAGGACCTTAAATTTCAGATTGTTGAATTTTAGACTTTTAAGACTTTTTAAGACTGCGCGGGAACCATGAATGGGATTAGTTACATTATACCAAGTACATGGAAAGGGTTCATCTTATGATCAACCTAACTAGAGGGAAAAGCAAGCAGTAGGAAGCTCAAACCTGGGTAACTTACCTCAGCAGTGGCATCAGCCTGGTCCCAGCTGGACATCTTTTTGGGTGTAGCATTGGAGGGGGTTTGATCAGCTGTTTGGTCCCAGCGACGCTTCCGTTTTGCGACAGCTTGGGTCGCAGCAGACCCGTTGACTGCTTTCAGCTCCCCCGCCTTGGCCTTCTCTGCCAGCTGCTGACGAATTTCTCTCTGCACGCAAAAAAACAAAACAAAATGTCAGTAAAGAACAATACAAATAGCAGGATTCTTATCATAAAAGAGCCTAACTGAACGCCATCTAGAAAGACAGTTCTTACCTCCTCTTTGGACAGGTTTTGCTCCAACATGACGTCCACATATGACCTGACCTGCAGCTTGGGGTCCGGCGTTTTGCCCCCTGCGCGAAAGAGCACCAACAGAACAAAAGACACTCATCAGTACACACTCTGGGACTCATGCTGTCAATAAAACCAAGCACAAACACAGCCGGCTAACCCTGACTTTCTTTACCAACAGATTAACTTACAATGTTCCTGTTTTCTTAAAAACAATGTCCTACTGAATTACATTGAAATATACATTTGTCTCTCTTACAAAGACATAGCATCATATGGAAAAACAAGCAGATACATGGAAGAGCTGAGGTTGTGGTGCTTTCTTTAAGTGGATAAAGAAGTTATAGCCATCACTGATGCAGGGGTCCTGGGCTGTGCTCTTCAGAATACGTACACTTTCAGTGCCAAGGGTCCTTCTGCAGTCAGACTTCAACCGGCAGAAAAGAAGCCTAGAAAATTTCTCTTTACCATTAGTAACACTTTGGAAAAGGGTTTGAACTCACACACAACAGTATACCACCTGTGTTGCATAGACTTACGGCACTCAAAAAAAAAAAAAAAAAAGGAATAATAATAATAAAAAAACAGAATACATTATCTTCTTGGGGCAAAACCACAAACTAGAATAATCTATTAAAGACTTTGTGGTCCAGATTCCAAAATTATTTGTAATATTGGAGGAAAAAAAATGAAGTCAAGATTTTGAAGCTAGAATGACATTACCACAGCAGAGAAGTAATCTACCTTTGCTTTTAATATAAAAATGAGGCAAAAAATAAAATGAGGGCCATCTGTCAGAAATTCTACATGGCAGAGACTGAATTTTGACTTGTCAATGCTAATTGATATTCAGTCATCAGAAAGTGGGATCTTGACTTCTTTTTCCAAGCTAGCAAGCAAAATCAGCCAAGGCTACACAGTCAGATTTTTGGTGCAATAATGGTATTACTTATCTAAGTTTCTAGAATTGGCCACAGAAATGAAATTAAAAAGGGGGGTGAGGTTTGCTGTTGCTGGGCTGCATCTGATTCCCCTCACAGGCCCCACGCAGTGAAACAAGCAGCGAGTGGACCCTGACCAAAAACTGACAAGTGAACAGTTCTCTGTGTTCCCCATAACCTACACAGGATGAGTTGCTGCACCCTTAACAGAGTGCAGTACAGGACTGGCAAAGCAGTACTGCTGTAGGAGAGAAATTAAGGACAGTTAGTATGGGCCTGTGGTATTGTGGTAAACAATTTTCTTGATAACATATTTCTATTTTACAGAGAGAGTTGTAAAATAAAAATATATTTACACAACAACTTTGAACAAAGAGTTCTCTCTACATGCAGGCTTTTTAATAAGCCTTACCAACCCTGACACATTCAGGCCATTTGAATTTCATGTCGTCAGGGGAAGTGGATACTAAAAAAAAAATTAAAGCTAGTGGGCTTGTACATAAAATAATGGTTTTATTTACACATTAAATGTATGTATGTTGCTTACAATCCCATATAGCATTATCATCTTAAAACAATTATAGAAAATGGCAAATTGATGGTCGGCAACATAAACTGGGAGAGCATTTGCCATGCATGGTCCTACAATGAGACCAATAGTCCTATTCAGCCTAACAAACCAACAGCGGTTGTAAACTACCACAAGGTGCTTCAACTACAGGCCGAGAGAAATTGTGTGGATAAATGAGACCTGATTTATTGACTGATTTCAGGACTTTTATTTTCTCGCATGAAGCCAATGACCGTAGGCAGATTGTGTTGACACAAACCAGCATATTTCACTCATCTTCCTGCCTTTGGATCTAAAGCTCTGTGTCTGTAAGCATGAGGTAGTTACTGGTTGTGAGCACAGTGCCTTGCCAGGTCAGTTACACAATAACTAACCCTCATTTGCTAAATGAGAAGAGGATACTGCACTTTCCCGTTGTAATTTTACAGTCACATGGGATTGTTAACCCTTCGACTCACACACACAACCCATCTGCATCCCATGTTTGTTAGGGGAACCACACCTAACCACCTCTCCTATTGAAAACCATGGTAATCCAAAAATGGATTTGACTGCATTTTATTGTTAACACTGGGGAAAACTGATACATTTGAATATCAATCTTGTCATAAAACAATTCCTCCAAACCAAAATACTCAAGACAATCCAAAATGATGTTTGTTGCAGAGCTGTTAATTCTTTCAAATGTAGCTCATGTGAGGAAAAGAGAGCAGACAGCGCTAAATGTACTGGCACCACAAGAGGATTGACCACAGGAAAGGCATCAAGTCTGGGAAGCAAGCAACTGCATTGTGGTCGAAGGGTTGAACAGCAGAAACCATAGGTAGTCATGGGTGTCATAACAAAGTGAACCAGAAAAGGGGGGATGGGGGAGCATGTAATAACGAGAAAAAAAGGGACAAAATTTACCATCTGCAAAGGGGTCGAGACGCTCTGGTGAGATGATCATCTGCATCCGCCGAGCTTTGTACTCATCCTCCCGCTCTGCAATCTTCTGTGGACGATGCTCTGCAAATGGGTCATACTGCAAAACCAAGAAATGTGGCAAATGAAAATAGGCTTCAAAGACAAAAAGCTCCAAAACATGCGACGGTTAACGTTAACTCCACTTTATGTACTACTTCAGTCAGAAACCACACGATCTAGAGAGGAGATATTGGTTCAGGAATATCCAAATAGGGCGGCGACAGTGACATTATTCACAGATTGGATATGAGAATGATCGTGCTGCTCCACATACTGTAGTGGTCAATGAGTCTACCATTGGTTGAGATACATTACCGTTCTATACATAGTTAAATTAAATTGCTTTGGAATTAGGGGTGTAACGATTCGTTTTAACAACGATTTGATTCGTATCATGATACGATTCAAGGACGCGATCCGAAATTATTCCGTCACGATAAAATAAAAACCTGGATACTGAACAGTGCAGGTGAAGTTTCCCAGATTCCTGTTGTTTCTTGTGAGGGAATCAGGCATAGATTAATTACAGATATAAAAAAACAAGTAAATAAGAATTAATGGCAGCTGCATCCACATTTTATTTGACTGAAGTGCAACTGACACTTCAGGTTGAATGAACAAGAGGTTTACCTTTTCTGCTCTCACTTTCAATATTAAATACATTTTTAATTAAAGTACAGTGGAGCCAAAGATTCAACAGTAGGTTTACGTGCTACTTCTGCTTTTAATTTACAACATAAAAATTGTACAATATTTAATTAAGTTTTAAGTGCAACCAACATCTCATTAGGTTGATTTAACAATAGGTTTGCCTGCTACTTTTACTTTTACATATCCGACAAACAGCAAGCGACTTATTTTGTACAGCTCCACCATCGCAACACTGACCACAATTGTGGTTTGATAACTTCTCAGTCGCTGGCTTCTCCTCTGTCATCTGCAATGCTATGTTTTGTTGTTCTGAAATATGCGCTGCTGCGTGGTGATGACTTCAACGACAGGCAGACCAAATCAAGTAACAGTTCATGTCTCCCATTAAAAGTATTAAAAAACATATTTATACAAATTCTGCTGTGCTTAAATCTAGTGTGTTATTTCCTAGTATCGATTGATTAAATTTTAAATTGATATATGTCATCCGGTAGGCCAACCTGCCAAGCACCAATCGATGTAGTTGGATCATAGGAATAAAAATTGATGTAGTCGATTAAGCGTTACACCCCTATTTGGAATGCATTCAATTCAATGCACTTGAGTATATATCAAGCTTTGGTAACAATATTTTTCACTGCCTGACAATATTGTGTTAAAAATATAATCACCGATTGGAGGAACAGTATTGATAACAATCAAGAAATAAGTATTGGAATCAGTGTTGGTGTCTTGAGATTTACATCCCAAATGGATTGAAGCTGAAAAAGTGGAGATTTGGGCATCTCTAACACAAACCATGTTTTCTTCTGCCAGTAGTACACTAGTAGAATGTCTCAGCAAAATAAAATAAGCCCAACAACTCAGAACATACTTGCTCATCCGATTGAGGAATGGCATTGAGTATTGCCACTGGCGCATGGTATCCCGGCTTCTTTTGCCCCAACAAACTTGTGGATGTGTCATCTTCATCATCCTAAAAAAAGAAAGAAATGGGTGTTCTGTCAGAGATTGCCAAAGTGGCAGGACTCAACTGGCACAATTGTGATACAAAAAGGGGAGAAGTCAATCTCCCAAAAATAAAGAGTTTAGAGCATGATAAAACTAAATAATGAGGATCAGTCATCAGCAACCACCTGGAGAGTAAATTGGTAAAATAAACATGTATGTATATCTGCACTGTGCTGGAAACTACTTACATCTTCCTGTTCGTTGGCAGCGATGGAAGTGACATATCCCGCAAAGCGACTGTCGCTGCCTCCGTAGATCTCTTGGTCATAAAAGCCAGTTGAGTCCAGGCCCACTCCCTGGTCTCCTTCCTCCACCAGGGACGCCTTCATACCCTGGATCTCCAGGATCTGGGCCTCAATATCTACGGGGCATTTAGATAAATCAACACAATAAGTAACACTTACCCAAAAATTACACTTTCACGATAAAACAGGGGATAGAAAACTTATTCAATTTGCTTAAACAGACCATATACGTCTGAGTGCAGTTTCAGGTGAAAGCTACCTATTATTATCACTGCGTTGTTAGCCACGACACGCATGTTAGCATCGAAGTGAAAGCGAATGTGACGAAAATTATCGACGGCTATATAACAAAGCACCTGCTAAAAATGTTACGAGAACTTTAATTATATAGAAAGCGAAAGAATATGTTTATCATCAGTCAAGCACTTGTGCACTGCACAGTGACGGTAACTGTTGGCTAGCTACCTCAGGCTAACGAGAGTGCAACCAGCGCCATTATCTAAAGCGTCCGCGTTGCGTTGCATCTTGGCCTGCCGCGGATCAACTGTAAACGGTAAATCCCTTTGCTTATGGGTGCTACAAATACCACATTATTGACACTACATTTACCTCCATATGACAGTAGTAAAAGTAATATACAAACGATGGTAATTAATTGTTTAAAATAAATACTTCACCTTCGTGTGTTTTGGCGATCTTCGCCATTTTGGTGGTGGTTGTTCGCGTCTGAAACCGGAAGTCTCTAAATCCACATATCCGCTTCTGCACGGCAGCTCACAAACGACAACCCTTTTTTTCTTCTTGCTATTAAAAAACAAAAAAAAAACAACAACATTTCAAAATTATTTAGAGTTATAAAAAGCAAAATAACGAAATGAGAAATGTAGCATTATGCACTCACAAAGAGGCATTCTAATGGCATTAAATAAAAATAAAAAGACAAAGGCAACAAAACTAAGAAAAGCAATGTTCTCCAAATTTTTAGTCAAGTCTTACAATTTTTTATTTTTTTTACAATGTATAAATGAAAATATTTTGACAGTTATTTGAATAAGTAAAGCAACAAATTTACTGAAGCTGTCAGGTTAGATCCCTGTTTGGCAGAAACTTGTGTTTTTTAGCTTAAATACCTTGGTGCCTGATTTGATCCTCTAATGCAGGACTGCCCAAAGTGGGGCCCTGTGACACAAAACTGGCCTACCAAAAGGTTCAGTTTTGTGTAAAAATAAATAAAGGAAAAATGTATGTACAATAAAAGAATAGTAAAGAGCTGAACACATCATTCAAGAAGAAAATCTCCTGACTCCCTTTCCTGACTCTCTTTCTTCAACAAATATAAGGAATATAAATATGCAGAGGCTGACTGACACTGCAGCCAAAGCCAGGGAGGAAAGATGCTAGAGGTTAAATTCAGTCCACCGTATGCTTCAATTTAGTCTACCGGAAGGTGTAAATATAAAGACACGTTGCATATTAAAAGTAATATCAAATATAATTTTAAAAATTATGCTGTACATCACATTTGTTGTTTTCTTTCTTAAGGAGTTATTTAAGGAGCATATCTTGTGATTAAATAATATCCAGCCATTTTATGTGAACTGTATCATTAAATTTCCTGTGCTCACAAGTTCCACATTTCATCCTCATCTGAAATTCATTACTTTGAAAGTTGTGATGAGTGACATGAAAAATAAAAGGTATTTGCATCCCGAACAAGAAACGATAGATCACATTTTGTGCACAGAGACAGGAACGGCATGAGACCAGGGTGGTACTTAGGCCTAAGACAAAAACACTTAAATGAAATACAGTCATATTACTTAAATAACTGGTCCTGGTAACATGTAAAATAAAACTAGCCTCATAATTGTAGAGGCTTTATATCAAATTTAATTGTTTCTCAAGTTCATAATGTATAGTTTCTGTAGTTTTCAAGTGCAAACACATTTTTATTTTCATACTGTACATTGCCACTCAGTGGAGCAACCCAGGTGCAGAAACAGATGAGCTGACAATCGGAGATGAGACTCAAAAAACAGTTTAATTCAAGGACACTTTAATGACCACACATTGACTTATTGTGTGGAGGTGGAGGGAAACACCTACAGAGGCACCCTTTGTCACTCAAGCAAAACTTATGAGTAAATGTGTCATGGATGCTGTTGATTGAAATTGAAAAAAATATTTCCAGTCACTGCAGTGGGTTTTGGGGGAAAGCAGGGAAGGGGAAGCAGAAAAAGTCCATAAAAGGGAAGCAGAGGAGAACACAATTCTGATTTAAAAGGTGAAAGGCAGACAGAAATTATGATTTTAAAAAAAGTCATGTTTCGTAACATTGGATGGTACTGTCTAAACCAGGGGTGGGCAACCATGTGCCATGGAGGGCCGTGTGTATGAAGGTTTTCCTTCCAACCAAACATTCTAACAGGTGATTCCAGTGATTAACACACCTTCAGCAACAGAAGAGTGTTAATCAGTGGAATCACCTGTTAAAGTGTTTGGTTGGAAGGAAAACCTGCATACACACGGCCCTCCATGGCACATGGTTGCCCACCCCTGCTCTAAACAGTGGCTAAGATCTGGCAGTGTGGAAGGTGGTGATGAAGTATGCTGAGTTGATTGCAGGATTTGATGCAGCTGGTGAGACTCTGCTCTGTCGCAAGTCAGACAATCACACACGCACACACTCACACACACACACACACAAACACATTAGCAAGAATAGAAAGATGTTTGTAGCCTTTCAGGGGATAATGTAAAGTGCACTCCCAATAAAATTATTGGCAAGACATATTGGATCAGTGTTACAGGCTGTAGAATGTTAAAAAAAAAAAAAAGTTTCCTGTTCCTATTATTTTCACACAATCATTTGGCAACCCCTAACCAAAGAAATAATTGTATCTAAACATCCATCCATTGTCTTCCGCTTATTCCTGTTAAGGGTCGCGGGGGGGGCTGGAGCCTATCCCAGTGGCAACGGGCAAGAGGCAGGGTTCACCCTGGACAGGTTACCAGTCCATCACAGGGCCAACATAGAGACAAACAACCATTCACACCTACAGTCAATTTAGCGTATCAATCAGCCTAATCTCCAATTGCATGTCTTCAGACGGTGGGAAGAAGCCAGAAAACCCACGCAGGTACAGGGAGAACATGCAGACTCCACACAGAAATATCCAAGCTGGGACTCGAACATGGAACCTTCTTGCTGTGAGGCCACAGTGCTAACCACTGCACCGCCTGTATCTAAATTTGTTAAATGCAAACCAACTTGAAAGCACATAACATACAAATTTCTGTTGCATTATTCAGTTATACAAATTCAAATTTGTTTATCAATTAGGACTCATATCCAGGTGAAGGCTAATTTAGCATATGTGCTGGCTAGCAGAGACCAGATTATTTATGAGATGCACATCAAAGGCGCTAAGCAAATCCTTGGTGTCAGAGGAAGACAACAAATTGACCATGTGAATTCTTTCCCAGCCCATGTTGTCCATTGTCAGATGTTCAATTTATTAAAGCCTGTTAACAAAATATAAATTAACAATAACCTGGAAAAATTTTGGACATTTCCTTCCACACTACCTGCATATTGGAGTATATGACGCTCTGACAAAAACATTTTTTGTGGGTTAATATTGATTTCCTGTAATATATTTTTGAGTTGTATTGAACCACAAAGCACAACAAAAATCTTATTTAGATTTAATCAAGGCTCATAAGTCAAGATACCGATTCATCTGTTTATTTTTCATGTGTAAACTGACCCATCAGAAACTTCATCTTCAGCCTCACAGGTGTGAAAATCTCAAGGAAATTCAATAAAAAATGTGTATGAACCCTGAATGGCCCAGTCACTGACAGAGGAATCAGAGGAATTTGAAATATATCATGTCATGTTGTTTAGATTTTTAAATTAATCTGCAATATCATGCTAAATTTTGCACTGTTAGCTTCATATATGTACTGTATTTGGTTATTGTATTAAATGAAGTACAATTAGCACTGTCATCTCACAGAAAGGGCAGCACAGTGGTGCAGTGGTCAGCACTGTGGACTCACAGCTAGAAGGTTCTGGGTTTGGTTCGAGCCCCGGCTCCAGCACAGGATCTTTCTGTGTGGAGTCTCCATGTTCTCCCTGTTCCTGTGTGGGTTCTCTCTGGTACTCCGGCTTCCTCCCACAGTCCAAAGACATCAAGGGGGGACAAGGCTGATTGATACTCTAAATTGACTGTAGGTGTGGCTGTGAGTGTGAATGGTTGTTTGTCTATATGTGTTGGCCCTGTGATGGACTGGGGACCCGTCCAGGGTGAACCCCGCCTCTCGCCCAAAAGCTGCTGGGATAGGCACCACCCCCCACGACCCTTAACAGGATAAGTGGAAGAAAATGGATGGATGGAAGTACAATGCAGAATGATTAAAATCAAATAATTAACATAAATACACTACAATATTATGAATAGATGTTTTACTTCAAGAAAAATAAAAATTTCCATTACATTTAGTTGACTAAATATTTGTCAGTATTACAGTCATCCAGCAGATGGCAATGTTTACAGTAACATATCCTGCATTATGTATGTGGCCTGCCCATTGGAGGCAAGTGCCACTCATTCCACTAGATGTTGCCAGGAATTATTAATAACTACTGGCTACTATTTTGTTTGTTTGTTTGTGCGACGACATGTGGACAGGGAGCCACAGAGTCCCACCTCCACGATGGTGCATGTGTGTACCTATTACTATTATATGCTAGATTACCTTTGTCTAGGGTGTATTTCATTTTCTCTCTGATCAATCTTGATGGTTTGACTTTGTGTTTCAATATTTTGCTATTACCAGGCTACATTACTAGTTATAACCATGCTTTGCAGAAATGGCCAGTTCCAGAATTGACTGAAAAAATTCAAAAGCTGGTCATTCCAGCTCAATTCACTATTGTTGTTGTTTCACTATTTCCTGTATTACCGATAAATGTCACCTAAAACTTGCTCTGCTCTCTGCTCCTGGATTCAAACACCCTCCACACGTCACATATTTCTGGATTTTTGTCAGGTCTCCCCTAAATCTCGCGAGACGTTGGGAGACGCTGATCATCAGTGCTCAAATTCACTGTGGCTTGGCAGTCGGTGCGAGTGACATCATCGACAAAGAGAGGAGGAATGTGACCATTTGTGACTGTTGTGAGGGCATTAGGATATATATTAAAATATATATTATAAATATTGAACCTATACAGTAAGATCTTAAGTAAGTAGTTAGATTTAATGAATTAAATTAAAATAAATAATTTTACATCATATAATAAGACATTTTTGGCCCTGGGTTATATTATATGGGTTATATTATATTATATTATATATATATATATATATATATATATAGAGAGAGAGAGAGAGAGAGAGAGAGAGAGAGAGAGAGCTAAGGGAAGGTCTGGAACAATAAACTGCAAACACACACTATATATATATATATATATATATATATATATATATATATATATATATATATATAAACACACACAAACACATACATACATATTGGATTGCCTTTGTGACGTTATTTGTGATTGGTACAAGAAACATTGGACACAATGTCTGTTCTTTCTTTTTTCTTCCTTTTTTTTTGGAACCATCCCCAATTTCTTGCCACACATTTTACAGCGGCGGTATAGTGTCAAGAAACAAGACAACGCTCCTAAAAATCATGAGAAAGTTTTGTTTTTGTCCCCCCTTGGCCTCCGTCTGTTACCATGGTGATGATTATGATTCTAGAGAAGGGAGATAAGCCTATCTGCAGCTATACATTTAGCTAGTACCCGTGTTAACCACGAACCCGTGAGACAGGGACAACCATGGCATCGGTTTTAGATGCTCTCTGGGAGGACAGAGATGTCAGATTCGATATAACAGCACAGTAAGTTAACCACATGAAATAGTGTAGTAATTCGTGCATAGTTAGCTTAGCTTAGCTACGCTTGCTAAATCTACCCCACGCTAATTAGCTAATCACTGGTGAATTACAGTAAAGAAACATATACACCTACGAGAATAACAGTATTGTAAGTGCGGTGTTTTTCACATGATTTGACGGTATGATAAAGTGTATGTGTTTGTTCGTGCAAAGAAGATTAACAGCGTTCACTATCTCACAACAATCGCTAAAATGACCAATAATTACATACAGTACCAATCTCTTTTGCTCTCAGGCAGATGAAAACTCGCCCAGGAGAGGTCCTGATAGATTGCTTGGACTCTATAGAGGACACGAAGGGAAACAACGGAGATCGAGGTCGCTGTCTGGAGGTCAAACTATTTGTGTGTGTAACTTTTCACATTGTCAAAAAACTTAATAATTCCATTATTCTGTAGGACGACTCTTGGTGACAAACCTGAGAATCATTTGGCATTCCTTGGCCCTGCCAAGAGTCAATTTGTGTGAGTACAAAATAACTAAGTCTGTTTGCAATTATATAACCACAAAAAATGCATTAATTATTTGAAACAGCACTCCCCCTATGATGCAAATATGGCTCTATCAATGATAAAGTTCTAGGTTAGTTAAAGGGAAATACATATTTGAAAATTATCGGTGATTTGTGTGCATTTTGACAATTGAGAAAGTAGTTTCATGATATGATTTATTTTGTGTATTGGCATTACATATTGCAATATTGCAAGCATAATTTCATAATTACGATAGTCAAGATAAACCACCTTAAAAATGGTCTACCGAAATTTAAAACTGTAGTTATTTTTCAGCTGTGGGTTACAACTCCATCATCAACATCACAACAAGGACAGCAAACTCAGTAAGTAAATGTTTGTATTATTCCATGACTCTTGCTTATTGTATTCTTATATTATCATTTCAACTCAACAGTATTTATCTACAATAAATCTATTTCTCACACACAATATCTGTTTACTCTCGGGTCTTCTCTCCATGTTTGTGTCAAATGTAATGAGTTGTATGTATAAAAAAAAAATCAATTTATGTCAATATGACAGTATTGTTTTGTCATGTTAAAATTTAAGGCAAAAAACAATCATGTACACAATAAAGACAAATATGTGTTCATTGGTTGATTTAATGCTCCTCTCCAGAAACTGAGAGGCCAAACTGAAGCCCTCTACATCTTGACAAAATCCAACAACACAAGATTTGAGTTTATTTTCACAAATGTGGTTCCTGGAAGTCCCCGGCTCTTCACATCTGTCATTGCTGTACACAGGTAAAACCCCCAAAGCAAGGGAATGCCTAGCACTATAATATGTTCAATTAAAACAGGGCTGAATATTTGAACATGTATTTTCTTACAGGGCTTATGAAACCTCAAAAATGTACAGAGACCTGAAATTACGAGCTGCCCTTATTCAAAATAAGCAGCTGCGACTGTTACCCCGCGAGCAAGTGTATGATAAGATCAACGGAGTCTGGAATTTATCCAGTGATCAGGTACTGTGTCTGTTCAATTTTTGTCATTATTTATTTCTGTTATTATTTTCCTCTTTTGCTACATGGGAATAGATGGAGTGTACTCTTTAAATTTGATTATTGGTAATTTGATAATTGTATGATTATTTAGGGAAACCTCGGAACCTTCTTTATCACCAATGTCCGGATTGTCTGGCATGCAAATATGAATGAGAGCTTCAACGTCAGCATTCCTTACCTCCAGATTGTATGTATGACACGCGAAAGAACATTACCTACCTATCCACTTATCGCTCCACGCCTGACTGTCATCTTGCTGACTGAAATGATTTGTCTTTATTATGTGGGCTTGTAATTTTAATTCCATCCTTGAGTTCATAATAATATAAAACCACTATAGGGTGCTCACGTACTACTTTTTATGAGACACCGTCCCTATAAGAATCTCAAAATTCATTGCACACACACACCATTCAAAGCAGAAATGCCACCTTTAGATTGGAGCACTGCACATCCTCACTCTTTTTAGCAGTATCATCAATACACACTTTGATAGGTGACATTCAGGACTTGTCATGCTCGTAGTTCTCTTTTACATTCATGTATTATGTCTACTCCAGTTAAGAATGATACATATGTGGTTACGTCTGTCTCTTTTTTCCCCCAAAGTGGTCAATCAGAATACGAGACTCCAAGTTTGGCTTGGCTTTGGTGATCGAAAGTTCCCGTCAGGTAACCTCTCAGCACTTGGAGTCCCTTTTAACCGACCCTGATGATGACAGTTTTACCACGTTTTCTATGGTGTTGATGGGTGGTCTTTGGTTTCAGAGTGGAGGCTATGTGCTAGGCTTTAAGATTGACCCGGTGGATAAACTTCAAGATGCACTGAAAGAAATTAACTCATTGCACAAGGTTTACTCTGCCAACCCCATCTTTGGAGTGGACTTTGAAATGGAAGAAAAGGTAAGTGTGTATGTGTGTGTGTGTGTGTGTGTATGTGTATATATATATATATATATATATATATATATATATATATACATACACACACACACACACACATATATGTATGCGTGTGTGTATATAAAACCGCTGTTTGGATGTGATGTCAAACATCAACATCAACATGTCAAACATCAACACCGAGAATGAAACTGTAGATTTTTGTATAATCATGTACTTTGACAGTCCAAACTACTGCCTTGTTACCGTGCAGGTCAGCATTTCCTTATGTACATTATTAACATTATTTTGTACTGTTTAGGAACAGAGAAGAGGAATGGATTTCCTGTATCTGATATACGCCAACATATCTGAGCTCATGTGGAGGAAATAAAGTTTAGGGTTAATAAATCAGGGGCTTTTGTGTTTGTAGGGAGACCATAGTCATTTCCAATTCCAATTTTGAATATCCTGTACTTCAGATGTCTATGAATAAATCACTGAAAAAATGTAAATAACAGGGATTTTGTCTCTGTTACCATAAATATGTTCACTACTCCACTGCTCAGTTGTCATAGTGCTGTTTTTTTCCGAATAATAATTGCAGCCACAGCCGCTGGAAGAGCTGACGGTGGATCAGGCCCCAGATGACGTGGAAATAGAGCCCGATGAGCAGACCGATGCCTTCACTGTGAGTGACCGTGCCCACACTCGTCACTCCTCAGGGAGTCACCGGTCTCAATTTCAGACTCTCAGAATAGCTGCTAGCTAATGGCCCTCAACTTGAAGAACAAACATGAAATAATGTTGCCTAGTGCTGACGATTATATTGCCCAATGCCTGTCCGTCAACAATTACACCCAGAATGTTGTGGCTTTTTTTATTGAATATATTGAATCTATTATGTGTTTCTTACTCACAGGCCTACTTTGCTGATGGCAACAAGGTAAATTCTCAACAAATTGAATCCCCCGTGATAATTGTTAAATATGTTTAATAGTATGCTGTCCTCTCTGATCTCCCAAAATATTTATTTTGTTTACTGTTTTAAAAAGCAACAAGACCGTGAACCGATGTTTTCTGAGGAGCTGGGGCTTGCCATTGAGAAGCTGAAGGAGGGCTTCACTCTTCAAGGACTGTGGGAAGTCATGGGCTGAAATAAGACAAAACGTCGTCCATGTTGATATTGTTACGACACTGTCATAGTAATACGATAATAGATTGTTTCCTCCATCGCACGTGGAGTGGTCCGCTGCATCTTTTCACCTTCCGGCAAGGAGTTTCGCCAGAAGGATGTAGAGCATTCGAGGATTACGCTGTTCCTCTCAGCTCCCCACCCATCCGGGCAGGCACCGAGACCCACCAGAGGGGTTGCTAGTGCAGTGATCAGGAAACATACCAGACTCAGCAAAGCGAGAGGCAGAGCAGGGTATTGAACTAACAACCCTTGTGTTTGTAGACAACGCAATAGACTGTGACATGTTGACTTGTATTTTATCGTGAATGGCACGTGAAATCTATTGCAGTTTGTAATGTATAAATTGGATGAATATATTTAAATAGATCTCAAAAAGTACTTGTGTATTGTCATTGCTTTTACTGTATATTAAAGAGAATTTTTGTTTTTTCCTGTAAGAGGAAGACATTGTCCTCTTCAAACATTGTTAAAATACCTCAGGTCAGTTGTATTTTCAGCCTAGACAAAGTGTCCCCTCCTGTTACTGCAGCTGTTCAATGACCCTGTCTACCGAATGAGTAATTACTCACTCACAGATACTGAATCACACTGATGAGAAGTGGTCGAATCTGTCAGTGATTTGTGACTCACTGTACATTTAAATGTCCCTTTAAAAAAAATGTGATGACTGTGATCGCCAACAATAGATGTGAGCACAAAGTGGAACACAACTTCCAACAGGTGTGCTGCTGCTGCTTTGTCAATTTTTGTAATAAAACTTCAGTCACAGGCTTGAGTTCACGTAAAGATCACAGGTTATTTCTGTGATGTTGTCCAACAATGCTGTTGCTGATCACCACGGTGACAAGGTTCAGTTGTTTTTACTCTATGACAGCTGTGTCACTACTCTTATTTGGCCAACCTGAATTCTTCATGGATGGGGTGGTTGGCTATATTTAGAGGGGCTCAGTTATATTGATGTGGCCTCAGACCTGACTGCCTATAGTTCTCGGTCTTCACCGGCTCAGACAGTCAGTTCTGCTCTGCTGCACTTCCATCCATTTCCTGTTGTACAAGAATGGACACCCAAAGCTTGAGGGAGGATCTTCGTCTGTTTCAGAGCACTTTGCTCCAGGATGGACTGAAAGAGCTTCTGAATGAGAATAAGTTGATTGACTGTATCCTTAAAGTTGGAGACAGAAGCATCCCCTGCCACCGTCTCATCCTGGCAGCATGTAGTCCTTATTTTCGGGAGCTCTACTTCTCAGAGGACGGCAAGGAAACAGACAAAAAGGAGGTTGTTCTGGAGAACCTGGAGCCCGGTGTTATGGAGGCGATCGTGAATTACATGTACTCAGCAGAGATTGATATCAACGACAGCAATGTGCAGGACATTATGACTGTTGCTAACCGCTTCCAGATCCCCTCGGTGTTCACGGTTTGTGTGAATTTTCTTCAGAAAAAGCTTTCAAAGAAAAACTGCCTGGCCATCTACAGACTGGGACTGATGCTGAACTGTCCCAGACTGGCAATAGCAGCTCGTGATTACATCGCAGATCGTTTTGAGACCGTGATCAAGGACGAGGATTTCTTAGAGTTGGCTTCACATGAACTCTTTGCTATTATCGGAGCAGATGCATTGAATGTAGAAAAGGAAGAAGTCGTGTTTGAGATCCTCATGAAGTGGATCCGGAAAGACAAGGAGAAACGTGTGAAAACCTTAGTAGAAGCCTTTGACTTAGTTCGTTTCCGTTTACTCCCAGAAAAGTACTTCAAGGAAAAGGTGGAAAAGGATGATCTTATTAAGGCTGATCCCGAGATTCTCAAAAAACTCAAAGCCATCAGAGACGCCTTTGCAGGGAAGCTGCCCGAGAAGAAAAAGGGACAAGAGAATGAGGAGGGAGAGGAAGGGAAGTTACCCGGCTATTTGAATGATACCCGCAGATATGGCATGTATGCCAAAGACATGGTGGTGATGATCAATGACACGGCAGCCGTGGCCTACGATGGTCAGGAAAATGAATGTTTCCTTGCTGCAATGACTGAGCAGATCCCCCGAAACCACGTGAGTCTGGTGTCAAAGAAGAATGAACTATATGTACTGGGAGGACTGTTTGTCGATGATGACGACAGAGAAAACCCACTGCAGTGTTACTTCTACCAGGTAAAGGAAAAAGACACACACACACACACACACACATACAAAACCCCTTCACCTATTTTGAGAGAATCTTAACTCAATGTCTTTCAGCTGGACAGTCTTGCTGCTGAGTGGATCGCGCTGCCTCCCATGCCCTCTCCCAGGTGTTTGTTTGCTATGGGGGAGTTTGACAATCTAATCTTTGCTGTAGCAGGAAAAGATTTGGAGTCCAATGAGTCTCATGACACTGTTCTGTGCTACGACACTGAGTGAGTTTAGCACATCAGACGTGGCTGGATCTTTATTGAAAGCTTACATTCAGTTTTAAACACTCATCTGCCCTTTCAGAAAAATGAGGTGGACTGAAACTAAAAAGTTGCCCTTGAAAATCCACGGTCACAGCGTGGTCTCTGAGAACGGGCTGGTGTATTGCATTGGAGGCAAAACGGAGGACAAGTAAGTCAGCCATTCAGAGTTAAGCCAGAACATGCTTTCCCTGTTACATTAACCCCTGCTGGACTTTTTTTTTTTGTGCACTTCAAGTAAAACCACCAATAAGATGTATGCCTACAACCACAAGAGGGCTGAGTGGAAGGAAGTGGCTTCCATGAAGACCCCAAGATCGATGTTTGGGGCCGTCATCCACAAGGGGAAGATTATTGTTGCTGGGGGAATTAATGAGGACGGCCTCACCGGTACCTGCGAGGCCTACGACTTTTCAACCAACAAGTATGTGCAATTGTTTTTACAATTTGTACAGGCCACTCCACCACCTCCAGACCACTCCAAGTTATGCAATAGCGAGTTGGACTGGATATGGTTTTGTGTTTTGCAGGTGAGGTCTATATTTTTGTTGTTTAAATTGTAACAAAACCTACATTTATGCAATAGAAGGATTATTTAATCACAGTGAGGTGAAAGTAACTATTATCTTACATGAAACCTTAAAAGTATGAAAATATATGCAAGGTGCATCGATAAAGTTACAATTTTAGGCAATCTCAACAAGCTAGTACACTCTAAATCAATAGGGGGCAGGACAGACCAGAAAATTGGGGTGTCCACTATGACTGTAATAAATTCTAATTTCTTTAGCATAAGCTGATTAGAAACTATCCATTTGTCATTTGATTGAAAGTCCATCACTGACAGTCACAAACTTTGGTTAGTTACTGAAAGAATGAGATCGTCAGAGCTGAAATGAGTTTCTTCCATGAGACTGCTGGTCTGAACGCCCCCCTTACAATGCTACATAAAGGGCCTGTGTCCATCGAAGCCGTTTTGTTGAAGCCATTCCGAGGTACCTTTTTGTTTGTATTGAGACTGCCACATTTTTATGCTCAACCAACATCATCAGCATGAAGAGGCACTGAGCATCTATTCCTTAAAATGTAACGTGTGTCAGACACAGTGCAGTCCTGTATTGTAATGCTGAACTGACGTTTCGTGTGGCATGGCAGAGTTGTAAGACAAGACGGACAGCCGTTAGCTTGTTGAAAATCACAAACTGTACCTTTAATTATCAAACAACCTCTTGTGGGGTCCTGACCCTAATGGTGGAAACCAAAACATTACATCAGTGTTTGCAGCGATTGCTTTGGTTTTGGTGTTAGTGATCAGACAACTAGAATAAATCAGGATCACAATCATGCTGGTAATCCTTTGCAGGTGGTCACCATTCACTGAGTTTCCCCAGGAGAGGAGTTCAGTCAACCTGGTCAGTTGTGGTGGGTTGTTGTACGCTGTAGCAGGCTTCGCCATGGTGGAGAACGAGGACAAAGAGTGTGCACCTGTCGAAGTCATTGATATTTGGCTGTAAGTGCTGATTTTATTTGACCTTCCTGCGTTATATATATTTAAATCTATCATGAATATGTTACATATAAATGAACAAAAGTTCATACAGGCTTATCGCTGACAGATAAATTTGTCGGTATTACACAAAATATGGATTTTAAAAAATGGCATCTAAGGTGACTGAAAAAATAGGTACACACACATATATATGTATGGTGGTATATGACATCACTTTCAACTATGTTACATAAAAACATGTTTTCACTTGTGTCAGGTATGAAGAGGACAAGAAACAGTGGACAGGGATGATCCGAGAGATGCGCTATGCTGCTGGAGCCTCCTGTGCATCCATGCGTCTGAACACAACTAAAATGCCCAAATTGTAACAGCAGTCAAGGACCTTCAGCTCACGGCTGTAGACCAGAATAACATGTACATGTTGATTGATCTGCTGATGGATCATGTATTGTCAAATAGATCTAAAATATATTTTACTTGTCATTGACTTATAACCGACACCATATTTCCTCTTTAAGTGTGTGTCATTGTAACCGACTTGAATAGTTTTTTTTTTTAAATGTTCCTTTTTCATTCAGTTGCCATTTTTAATTTGTATTCTTCACTTTAGCATTAAAATATTATTCCCCATAGACTTACTGGGTCTCACTGTGTTTGTTCTGAAGCAGTCAGTTACTCATGACGTGCAATGTCATAACCCTAAAGCCCTGTGCATGACCTCGTATTATATTCTCCTCGTATTTTGTCCCTGAAAATCAGATTCAGGGAAAAAAGTCACATGAGGTTGATTTCTTCTGTGGCACAATTATTGTCTCATTTAAAACAGACTACGATACGTGTACATCAAAAAAATATGTTACTTACATCAAGATGAGTTCAATCACATTAAACAACAATGATTATGAGATGAAATGCATGAAACAGAAACAATGAACAAAAAAAAAGCAACTTAACTTTTTATTGAAAAGAACAGTAGGAGGTAGATTTGTCAACTTGTGGCTTCATGATTAACAGTAATGGACACTTGACCGACTGACTGTTCGCAACATGACATTCTTTAAAATCAGGCTCAGCTTTGTGTGGAAACTAATATTGCTTCCATTTTCATTTAATAAGGCCTTCAGGGAGAAAGCTCTCTGAGTATATTCTTTCTTAGATATTCCCTCTGGGCCTCTGGTGTAGAAAGTTCCTTTGAGTTCCATTCAAAGTGAGGGATCTATTTAAAAAGATGAAAAAAGGCGCCCATGATCTTAGTTACTTTTGACATGTAACACAATTTGTACTCCAAAACAAAACCAAAATCTCGTCAAAAGGTTTCTCTCACCTGAACAACACGAAACCCCAGAATTTCAAGGTGTCGTTTCTTCATCGCCGCTCGGCCTGTCATGTGCTTTGAGTCTCTGCAGAAGTGTTTTCGACTAACGAAGTCCACAGCAACACTGGTGTGACAAGAGAAAACCAGGGTTTCAACATATTTCTATACATTTATGTTGTAGAGCCTCTTTGTTGAAAGTGCGTTCCTACCACTGCGCTCCAGGAGGAAGCTCATTCCTTATGTCTTCAATCAAGCTCATCCCCCCCTGGAACATTGGTCCATCTGAGACTTTTAATGTGTTTGGTTTGTTGTAGGGCAACGGCTGGCGGTTCTTGTCCAGTATGCATACAAAGCCTGAGGTGAAACCCCACCCCACCCAAAAAAAAAACAAAAAAAACAACAAAAAACAGAAACTGTTACAGCCAAATCGATCCTCCTACAGGGAGGTGGTGTTCAGTGGCAGCGCAACAGGATTATGAAAGAACTACTGTATGAAGCCAAATTTACCAAGGTTGATGGAGGACTCTAGCATCGGCCGAGGAGGAAATCGTGAGGTTTAAGGTCACATCTGTGTAGCAATGCAAGAGCTTTTTTTTTTTTTTTTTTTTTTACATTTGCTTGCCAAAGTAAAATCTTTCTTTAGTGCAGAAGATTCTTTTTTTTTTAGTGTTGACTTGCACAAACTGAAACTCGGACGGCTCTAGGTAGTAGTAGTTCAGCTGACTTTTGCTGTCTACATGCTGTTCTAGATTTTAGGCTTTGGCCCGACTTCAAATGGCTCAGTTTGAGTTGTGACAAAATTGAAACCACAAGCTGTTTGAAATCTTTTTCCCTCTATTCTAACTGTGTGAGGGCTGTTTTTTCCTGCTTTGTTACCTGGTGAGATCCCATTCTTTTATTTTATGTCTGTATGACAGTGAATGTTAGCTTTTTTATGTCCTTAAAGCAAAATGACATATTTCCCCCCACTTTACACAAGCTGAGCTTTTTGAGTCATCCTCGTATTACAGGGGGTCTCTTTATTTACTCAGATGATAAAAATGCAAGAACTTGATAAAGATGAAGTACGATGACAACCTATTTTAAGAAATGACGAAAGGTTACCACTATAAGCCAACACCACTTACCGATGGTATAATAATATGGAGTTACGACTGCTGCTCGGATATAGTTTTCGCCGCCCAGGACTTCTCCCAGCAATTCCTGGAATTGCTGTCGCAAATTACTGACGGAATCATACCCTGAAAAACATAAAAAACAAAAACAATTGGAATTAAACTCCATGTCGTTCAGAATTTGAGCAGAATTTAATTTAAAACCCAAAATGAAACCACTTTGTCTTTACCCCTTTTTTGCAACTTCTGGCAGAAGTGCTTGTGAAACCATGGGACCTGGATTTGAGGACACTCCAAACACACGATGCGGTTGAGCTGCATTAGGAGCAGCCGGGCCCGCAAAGCGAGCTTATGCGGTAGTACTGCAGAGTTGCAACAGCTATATTAGTTTTCTGGAACAACCGTGTAAACACTTATTCTGAAAAATGTGCAGACATACTTTCCATATAGGAATCGAACTTTCTGAGAAAATCTATGCTGAAGACTTCTTTGATAAGTTCCTCAGGAAAAATTCCAGCCATCCCCAGGGTGTGCACCAGCGACACCAGCTTGTCTGGTTCCAAGGAGCCTGCAAATACACAGAGAGGTCTAAGCGTAAATTCTGAAAGACAAAGTTAAAAACCAGGACTATTCACTTACGGAAATGCGGAGTGATGTGCCAAATGCAAACATCATAGAACTCATCTGCTCTTTCCGGTACATAATTCATGGAACTGAATGGAGCCAGGATGAAAGTTGTCAGTGTGTAGTGAATCTTCAAAATAGAAAAGAAAAAGTATGGTTAATACAGAAATTAGTGCTTGCTTCAAATGTTGTGACATCTTTGTCAGGGGCCGTTTACAGGGAGCTACTAGCAGAAATGGAAGATACAATTTCTCACTATGATTTTATGAGTGGTTGCATTCCAGGGCACTAAGTAGAGATTAAAAGGGGTTGTTTCACTGTCAAGAACAGGGGCAGGGGCAAAGTCCATCTTATTAGCATGTGATGGCTAGTATTAGCGATGATATTTTCTATTCATAAGTTGGATAAAATTAAAGTGCCTTTTTAAAAAAAACTATGAGTTTCCAGGTATCTTCTCTTTTCTCCAGCATCTATTTTTCTGACATTTTAACAGAAATATCTGTAATTTCAACTCCATCCATCGTCATCTTCCGCTTAGTCCTTACTAGCAAGGGTCGCGGGGGTGGAGCCTATCCCAGCATCTACGGGCGAGAGGCGGGGTTCACCCTGGACAGGTTCACCAGTCCATCACAGGGCCAACACACACAGACGAACAACCATTCACACTCACAGTCACACCTACGGTCAATTTAGAGTATCAATCAGCCTCGTCCCCCTTTGATGTCTTTGGACTGTGGGAGGAAGCTGGAGTACCAGAGAGAACCCATGCAGGAACAGGAGAACATGCAGACTCCACACAGAAAGATCCTGTGCCTGAGCCGGGACTCAAACCTGGAACCTCCTTGCTGTGAGGTGACAGTGCTGACCACTGCACCACCGTGCAGCCCGTAATTGCAACTCTTTATCTTCAAATCAGGCTTGTTGGTAGTTTAAATGCATTGAAACAGTTGAAATGTACTTCCACTGCCTACCTTTTATAGTTATAGTTTGAGTACATTTCAGAGAAAATTGAATCTTTGTTTGCAAGTTTTTTTCCACACAAATATCTGCATTTTACTTTTGCAAATAATGGATGAATTTTTGCCAGGCGTGTTCTTCGATTTCATGAGCTATGATGCAGTAACTTGCACCTGAAGGCTACAGTAAACTCTCGCCTAAAAGTTCTGAAATTGAGCGGGTTGCGTTTTGCCCTTTCATTCACTGCTAGATTTCACTAAATCCTACACACTGCTCCTTTAAGCACCTTGTCCATGTCTTTAATAGCCACACTGGCGATACGTTCCATCAGAGGAGGGCAGAGGTACTTTATCTTGGAGAGGAATAAGGCCAAATTTGGCACATTTGTCCAGTTTATCTGGTCCATCATCCTCTTCAGGGTGACCATAATCTCTTCACGCAGCATTTTGTTCAACCACTCCCCCGAAATTCTCTTCAACTCTGCCAGAACCAACTCGAGTCGGTCAGCTTTTTGAAGCCTCTCATGGCTGCAGCGATTCACGGTTTGGAGCAGGCTGACATACTTGGTGTCTGGGTTGTAGTACTGAGAGGGATCCATGGAAATCCACTTGGTGATGGCCCCAGAAATGGTCCTGAGATCCCTGAGATTGCACTGGGTCACTACTGCATCTACATGCTGGATCACGTCATACTCTGGTTTCGGGTAAGGCATCTTGGCTAGAGTACTGATCAGCATGGCCACTTCATAGGGGCAGATATTGTCCTGTAAAAGTCTGCAACATGAAGATTTTATCAGTCCTTATTTGACAACATGGTTGAAAAATTACTGATTTACTCACACAAACTCTTACTTGACCACAGTGTTTCTTAGCTCAGCGAAGAGTTCGGGGTTGTGATCATGCAACTGCAAAAGAGCTTTAGTGATTCTGAACACCGATTTGGTTTTGTAGAAATGAAGGTTCTTTTGGATTACTGATGCAATTCTGGAAAACAGGAGTAGAGATGGATATAAGTCTAACTTACTACTATAATCATGTACCACATGTATTGTACGTTCAGTTAGACACATCATGTGCAGGTCGTTTAAACGAGAGAGAGAGAGAGAGAGAGAGAGAGAGAGAGAGAGAGAAAGAGGGAGAGAGAGAGAGAGAGAAAGAGACGTTCTTGTTCCGCACACCAAACCCCCATTCGCTGCTCACTTATTCAGTTACGTGAATGTGATCACGCAGGAGAGATCACATTTAAACACCTGGTGTAGTTCCCAAAAAAACCATCAACCATCAATGGTTGAAGTGAGTCCACCTGCAGTCCTTGAGGTGAATCGACGGCTTAAGGTGTTGAGGCGCTTCCTCTCTTCTACATCTACTGGAGATGATGCTTAATTCTTTACATAATTTTGGCCAGAACCATCTGGCAAATGAATCAATATAATATACAAGTGATTAAAAGAAGCTTTATTACGGTTATTTAGTCAAGGAAATACCACCAACACTGCACATTTTTCAGCAGTGGATGAACAAGGAAGCACCGTCCAGCAGTGACGTGTGGGGCATTATGAAAGCCAATCCGTCCCACCATAACCGCATTAATTCCCGGCTCAGACCCCACCTGAAAATCATCAAACTGAGGCTTCATTTATACAGATTCTGATAATAACTTACTCACAACGCTGTTTTTTTTTCTCCTTTTTTTACCTGCTTGGCTGAACATGTTTTGTTTTCTAGTCAGTCAACATGAAAGCAGCCACCTGCATCAATAGTGTCCAGAGAAACACAAGTTCTCCTAAAAGACTGACGTTCTGGACGACAGCTACACAATGTCTCCTGTTGTGACCTGAGATTGAACCCGGAGAGGACGAACCAGGGAGGACAGAGGTGGTGGAGGGTGACAGAATGATAGAGCATCCAGAAACTTTCTGAATGTATTCATACAGTACATTCAGAACAGCCCTGAACGAATCTGAGGCAATCGTTTCACAGATCCAGAAGCAACAGATTTGAACTTACTTGTTTTTCAACATCAGGTTTTTGCTCTGAATCTTCACAAGTGTCTCAATTATGACCACCGCCTGGAAAGCATTGATCTCATCAGCCATCACCAAGGCTGTGTTCTCCAACCTGAGAAGAACGACAGCACACCTGTGAGACTCAGCCAGCGCTTTCAAGTGTTTCGATTTCACAATTCCACTTCTACTAATACAAACCCCTCTCTGATTTCTGGGCTTGTCAAAGGAGCTAGAGAGATGAACAAGTTAGTGAAGGAGACAGGGTCGGTGCTGGAATCTATCAATTCTGTCAGCCTTTGTTTGGCAGCCAGATTGAGGTCAAAGTTCATCAAATTCAGGCGGTGCCATATTTCCATGTTGAGCCTGAGTATCCTTGCATCCATTTGTGGAATGTTCCTCTGCAGGATTTGGCTGCACTTCTGCCACAGAGGCCAGTGGTTGTGCCTTGTATTGTACAAAAACTGCATAATCCTTTGAGCATCCTTGTATTTGCAGGGAACCTCACTGTCCAAGAGATGGTCCGCCTTGCTAATGAGAGCATCTCGAAGCCGTGGAGACACCAGAAATGACACGCAAACCATTAATGAAGATAGAATCCTGGGGGGCAGAAAAAAACACCACAAAAAACAACCGGGCTGAGTTAAATATCCGTGACCTAGTTACACTCTCAAGATACATATGTCTCAGGACCGACCTGGCACTGTTAATAGATGACAATTTTTGATCGACTATATTGGTGATGTGGCCCATCAGAGGACTGCATTGAAGGTTTTGATCCCTCAGACAGATGGCAAACTTGGAAAGGGAGTCCAATGAAAGCCTGTGAAAATAAACATTTGTAAAAAATCATTAGTTTTGAAACATTCAGTCAATCTGTCAACAGGAAATCAAACACCAGTTTTAATCAGTTTCTATTTTATGCTCATGTCATTTCAATCTATATGGACTCTTGAAGTATAACAATGTGAAGATACCACCTTTGGTCTCTGGGAAATCCTAATATGCATTCTGAAAGGGATAGTCCACCCAAAACTGAATGCTCAGTCATTAACTACTCATTCAAACTCCAATGGAAGGTCCATCCATCCATCCATCCATCCACTTCAAACTGGATCATCTACTGGATCTCAAACCATGCCACTGCTTATCCTGTTAAGGGTTCAGGTGGGTTCAGGCGAGAGGCGGGGTTCACCCTGGACAGGTCACCAGTCCATCACAGGACCAACTCACAATCACAGTCACACCTACGGTCAATTTAGAGTATCCATCAGCCTCGTCCCCTCTTGATGTCTTTGGACTGTGGGAGGAAGCTGGAGTACCAGAGAGAACCCACGCAGGAACAGAGAGAACATGCAGACTCCACACAGAAAGATCCCGTGCTCGAGCCGGGGCTCGAACCTGGAACCTTCTTGCTGAGAGGCCACAGTGCTGACCACTGCACCACCGTGCCACCCCAATGGAAGGTCAATTGCAACACAATTTCCTGTTTAACTCTAGCAGTGACTTCACCTGACCTTCCATTGGAATGTGAGTAGATAATGACTGAATGTTCAATTTTGGGTGAACTTTACTTCTAAAGATTTCATAAATAGTCCAGATCAAACAAACATTACCTGTCAAGTCTTAGCCAACCCTCTAAAACCAACTGTTGGATGAGGGAGTCATGCGGATGCACTTTCAGCCTAGAAGATAACACAGAGTGATGTCGTTGCTAGTTTCTACATCAAATACAACATCTTCAAACTGATGGTCGTTCAATATACCTGAGGAAATAGTACAGTGTCTCCATCAACATTTCATCATTCATTTGCTGTATTTGGTTCTCCGCTAGAATCCGGAGGGTCAGGAACTGTGGTTGATGAGTGATGGGTTTAAAATTCCTGTGTTCATCGAGTTTTTCATTCCGAAACTGCAAAAGTTTCTTTACAGCCAAGCTGACATGGTTCACATTGAGCCTGGCCTCGTTCTTGTCCACCACATCAAACACATGTTCCTCAACAGAGCAAAGTTGCAGCTGCCCCAGGACCTGGTCTTGATACACTGTAATCCTATGTAGGGATCTCCAAGGGCAGGAGCTCACACCCCGGAGCCAAAGCATCACCTCAGATCTCAAATTAGGGTTCAATGAATCAAAATGGTGTCCAACTCGATCTCAAACTGATGTGTAAATATCACACCACCAAGCTACAGTCTGGAAGGGAGAATGTTTAAAATGAAGAATAAACACATATAGAATAAACTCACATAGTCACAGTTCCACACGCTACAGTTAATACACAAAGACAACAACCCCAAGCAAACTGTTCCCTATTCTTAAGTTTAAGTTTGTTTAGTAACAGGGTAACGTCATGCACATGGACGTACAAATAACACCCTAAAATAACAGACAACTCCAAACTCATTACATTCCATACATTTTAGCAATATATTTGGCGATAACTGGCCGGGTTACACGGATTTAAACGAGATATATCAAGAGATATAAAAGAGAGTTATTAAAAATGCTGGAAAGGAAAGTCAAACTCACCTAGCCTGTGCTAGAACGCTTCACTCACACAGCCAGTGATGTAACTACTATTTGAGCCCCGGGTTTTGTCTTTCAGGCAGTGGCGGCAGAAAAACGTCTGATTGTGTATAATTAGTTCTTATCCTATGGGGCACAGAGTAGAAATGTATTGAGTGAATATAGTTATATTTTCCAATTATATCTACAGGCAATTGTACGCTTCCATCTGTTTAGGATTTCCCTATGACATAATCGCAGATCAAACTACGGGAGCCGACGATGTGTCGAAAAGCACTCAGGATGTCGTAAAGAACTGGCACACGATTCTCAACATGCATTGACGTCCCCACCGCGCCATCTTCAGAAATCAGCGAGCTGCAGGACTCTGAATGAAACTTCATACATGTCGTTTGAGGGAACTACTCGCTGTATGGAGTGATATACTTGCTTTTCCAGGTGATGCGGGTTAATGACGTTATATTCGTCTTTCAAATTTGCTTAAACTGGTAACTTGTCGAAACATTAGAGCTAACTATGTCCACGAATCCATGTTGGCTAAAGCAGGCTAACGCTAACAATAGGCCTAACAGACAAAACGCTGTACAGTTAGTTATGGGTGACCTTTGTAAAAATTAACACCGCACGAGAGAATGGTGAGAGTACTTGTGCGGGAATAGGCGTGAAATTTAAATTCTCTATTTCCGTACGCACGCTGACTATAGAACGAACGAAGGCTCAAAATGCGCCGACTAGTTAATGTTAGCTTACCAGTAATAAACAAACGAGCGCAAGTTGACTTCAGTTGACTCTTCATAAAACCACAGTTGCATTGCTATGTCAACCAAATATACCGTAGTAGCATCATTAACGTTTATTCTGTATCAGTGCTCAGCGGTGATGTGCGCAAGAAGACCTTGAAAAACTTGGAGAATTGCATGTTTCACTTGTGGAGGTGCATGACTCATACGGTCGCATCAATAAATTAACCTAGCAAATGCACTAAGTAGGTAATGAGCAGTGAGGGCTAACTAGCATGTGGGTAATTGTGTTATCTCCATTTGTCCTCAGGTATTTGATTAATACAAGTGACCATGGGGATCAAGGTTCAACGCTCTCGATGCTTCCTTGACATTGGAATAGGCAATGTGCTTGGTAAGTTAAGATAGAAGGGTAAACACTGTCTGCTTGTTGACATCGGGCATGTCTTATGAAATCAAGGCTCTCATATAGAAGCGGGCAGTAAATCGTATTTTGTTAACAGCAGCTCTGAATTTACTGCTCCTGAAAACTCATCTGAGGGACGATTCAGCGAAATGGCTGAGGATTGTTATGCTGTTAAAATGAGTTGTGATGCTAAAGCATGCCTCTAATGGTCAGTAGCCCCCCTTTGATACAGATATAGAGGTTATAATGAAATAAGCCCCTTGACCAAAACTGAATTGGAATTTTGAAAATTGAATAGTGTATTGTGAAATTAACAAATTAAAAGAGATTGAAAGACACATTAATTCACCTCCTGCATTTCACCAAAATATTCACTCTGTTTTGATATTCACCTCCATCCTGTATATATATGTGTGTGTGGGGGGGGTGCCTTATTTCCCTTGAATGTAGAAATGCTGTACCTGCCACACACAGTTCGTCCGTCCATGATAGACTGTCTTTCACATGTACCACAGAGAGCTGCCACTAAAAGAGCAGAAATCCAGTCCCGTCTCTCTCATTGTTCTACCATACCACAGACGCTGTCACAGTTAGAGGGCTTACATAGGATATGAACTACACCGTGGAAGCGCGACTTGATTGTCACGCCAACTAGCTTTGCACTTACTCTGTTTTTGGCAGGATGTTTGTGGCAACCTCTGTAGTCTTGTTCAGCTACTTGTTTGCAAACATCATTTTGTTACATGCACGGAAATGAACATGATATTTTGTTGATTTATGCCTCACAATGAAACCAAGATTTTAAAAAAGTCATTGACTCTGAGAGGAGAGAACTGGGTGCATAGAGAAGTGGATGTAGTGACAGAATTACGCCGAATATGGATGCTAATTTGTTAGCACATCTACCCCGAAGTGTGGTGTCTCATCACAATGAAAAGAACTTGATCATTCATCACATCTCTCTCTTCTCACAGTTGGCAGAGTTGTAGTTGAATTGTTTTCCGACATCTGTCCCAAAACTTGTGAAAACTTCAGATGCCTTTGCACAGGTAAGGAATGAATGTTCTCCTGAGGAAAATGTCCTGAAACGTCTTTGCTCAACCAAATGTTGATAGGTACAGTCTTTTCCTCCAGGGGAGAAGGGCATTGGTAAAGGAACTCAGAAACCTCTCCATTACAAAGGATGTCTGTTCCATCGAATTGTGAAAGACTTTATGATTCAAGGCGGAGACTTCAGTGAAGGTGAGTTTAGTCGATCCATATTTATTAGATGCAACTGACATTCAAATGATGCAAGCTTCAGTAAAGGCAGCCAAACTGTGTTTTTCCATCACTAGAATTGTATAACATCTCTCCTGTAGCTGCTGCTTTGCTAATGTTTTGTTATATCATTTTTATTTAGGTAATGGAAGAGGAGGCGAATCGATCTATGGAGGCTTCTTTGAAGGTAAAGAGGACCCCTGTACGAGCTGTCAGTTGTTTTCCAAACTGATAGTGGCTTCAAGATGGCAGTACAATCTTCTCCTTTCCTCCTAGATGAAAGCTTCGCTATTAAACACAATAAGGAGTACCTGCTCTCTATGGCCAACAGGGGCAAAGACACAAACGGATCACAGTTTTTCATGTAAACATCCATCAGTTACTATAAATAGTTGATCCAATGTATAAATAGTTCCTTAAACCTGAACTGTTTCTTCTTGTCTTTCTCGGAACACCTTTTGCCACACTTAAGAACGACAAAACCCTCACCACATCTAGATGGGTAAGTGCTGTCTGATAGCATCTGAAATCCTGTTTGTGAACATAACACAACATACTGTAACGCTTAACATGATACCATGGCTACTGTTTTGTTTTTCAGTGTCCATGTGGTTTTTGGTCATGTGATTTCTGGTCAAGAGGTTGTTCAAACCATGGAGAACCAGAAAACGGATCATAACAGTAGACCGTATGCGGAGGTGAAAGTCATGAACTGTGGCGAGCTCGTCCCTAAATCTAAAGGTTTGTTTTAAGTAAATTAATTATTTTCAAAATAATTTAAATTCTGTCGCCTGGGTAGTTGAGTAGTTTTGGATTTTAAAAAGCGAAGCTCAGAACATATTCTTCAATGTGTGCAGCAAAGAAAAATGACAAAAAGAAGGAGCGGGCCTCCTCCAGTTCCAGCAGAAGCTCCAGCCCATCTGAGAGCTCCTCAGAGTCTTCTTCTGAATCTGAAAAAGAATCGAAAAAGCAGAAAAAGAAGGAGAAAAAACAGAAGAAGAAACAGAAGAAGAAAGAAAAGAAAAGGTATTTATTTTTCTGTACATTTTATTCAGCGGACACAGCAGTTGGCGTGTGTTTTATTCTGAGTTTCAATGTTTTCACAGATCAGAGGCTGAAAGTGCTGAAGAGAAGGAACAAGAAGAGTTGGTCACATCTACTGTACGTCCTGAAGAGATACCACCCATCCCCGAGAATCGATTTCTCATGAGGAGAAGCCCACAGGCGGTCCAGAGGCCAAAGGAGGAGCTGGAGAAGGATCAGCGAAGTAAAGAAGAAAGGCCAAGAGAGAGGTTGGTCTCCTTCCTTAAACAGATATCCCAACATTCTTAACTCTTCTTTGTTGCACTCACTTGTCAATTTTTTCTTGCTTTCAAACTTGCCGTTGTTCCTCCATTAGTGGCTTAGCATACAATTCCCAGTCAACGTATCACAGACGACTGGTAATGACACGATCAGGCAGGAAGATCAAAGGGAGGGGTCCAAGGGTAAGTGCTCTGCTGGAAAAAGAGAGTAAATACGATGAGGTTGCATGGCCAGTGATATGTTCACTGTTTGTTATTCCTTCCATTTAGAGATACAGAACTCCGTCCCGCTCTCGATCAAGATCCAGGGATCGTTTTCGACGCAGTGAAACTCCTCCACACTGGCGTCAGGAGATGCAGCGTCAGCGGATGAGGGCAGTCACAGGAGAGCGCTGGATCAAGGGTGACAGGTAAGATACTCACGTGAGCGTGGGCCATTGTTTCTTGTCAGCATGCTTCGTTGATAGTTTTGTGGGCTGGGGAGAGACTTTATTCTACCCCTGGCTTAGATGTACCTGTCGCTCCTCCAGGGAGGGAAAATGGGTGGTCGGACAGTGATGCTAGAGGAGATCAACTCAGTGTTGAGGCGACGTGATCCGTCATGTTTATTTAGTTTTGTTGAGTCATTTGGCAAGTTATTGAAATCAGGGGGTGACAATTTGAATAGATGTGTGTGGGGTCTTTGACTTTAATTTCTTTATTTTTGCATTTCCTTGAAAAATGGTAAATGCGTGGAATGGCAAATGATAACACGATGAAAAGTCTGACCTCCTGAATCCTCAACTCACGTTACTTATCAGCTGTCTCCACCACTGCTGTCTTCCCTGATCTTGCCAAATTTTTCTGTCTTAATAATTGGAGGCACGGCAACATGTTCAATACTAGCCGACACTAAAGAACAACTACAGCTTGTTCAAGCAAAGGTTGTTCCTCAAGGCGTCTCCATTTGTCTCTGGTAACTGGCTAAAACAGTGGGGTCGACCTGGTGTATCTCCAGGTTTGCGTCTTCCATGCTGCCAGTTGCAGCCATTTTAACACGTGGCTTTTAATTCTATAAGGTTAAATGGCAGTCTGCTAGCAAACCAGTTTAAGGGTGCATCACTGCCACCAACTGGCAGCCTTGTGGCACAAGAACAGAACTCTAATCCTGGGTGAGCAGCTGCAGGTGTTAAGCTTGAAAGGGGCTCAAAGTTTTGTGAGGACTTGCGATGTACATTTTTTGTTTTTATTTCATTTTAAGAATTAGACAAATATATTCACGCTTAAAGGCTTGTACTAGAATATTGATTTATTTTATATATTCAAATTAGGCCTCGGCGATGTATTGATTTTAGCGATTAATTCGAGCTTTTTGTGGTGGACAATTTTTAAAAACAAAAAACTTGAGTTTTTACTCTTTTTGCTCTTACTCTTGAGAGCGAGAAGTTTGTTTCTACGAAAGGTAGTAGTATCATCAGTAGTTTGGAATTGGTTTGGGTTTGCAGCGACAGACGTTGAACAAGTGACTTCACGCTGCAACGTTTGTCTGAAGCCCATTGCAACAAAAGGCAGCAGCACAACAAACTTATTTCAGCATCGAAAACAGAGGCATCCAGTCGAGTGGGAGAAATGCCACTCCTTGCGAGGGGAACAAGGCCGCTATAACTGACAAACTCCCTCTAAAAAAGCAGCTGACTGTGGTGGAGTCATTTACCCGCATGCATGTTCATGCCATGTAGCCCTGTAAGTTGTGGCATTATTTAAAGCAAGAAAAATGTCATCGCTGTGTATTTTTCTCCAGATTCAGTAATGAGAGAATTCCTTGTTAATGTAAGAAAACGGTGCAGCTTTTAATGTGAATGTAACTTCACAAATCAGATTTAATTTTTTAGTCCGTATCGGCCAGTCCTAATTCAAATATAGAATGTTCTGTGACTGCCCTGCTGTGTTCCAGCTGACGTGGTCTCGGACCAGTTGAGACATTGCAACAATGCATCATCCTCAGAATCAGAAAACCAGGGGTACATTACACTGATCCATGGAGGTGAAGTAGAAGACACTTGCTCATAGGGTTCGGTCACGGATACTGTCTCTGGTTTGAAGTCATTCAGGCTTATGATGCATTTTAGAAGCAAGTAACTGAAAACGTTGAAGCTTTTGTTATATGACTGTTACTGCCGGTAGCATCGTGAATATGCTTGGTAACCGCTGATGTTCCCGTGGTGAGATGTATCTTTCTGTTTTTTTCGAACAGAGGTGACATGAACGAGGGCAAAGAAGAGGTACCTAAAGCTCCGCGAAGAGAGCGACGGACCTCTAGCACAAAGCACGAACACACCGATGAGGGTAAAAAAGATAAGAAAAGCCGATCGCATAGATCCAAAAGCAAGGAAGAAGACACTGAAGAGAAGGACGGGAAGCATAGCAAACAAAAGGAGAAGAAAAGGGCCAAATCAAAGAGCCGCAGTAAGAGCCGCGAAAAGGGTAGAAGATCAAAAAGTCGTGACAAGGGCCACAAGCACAAAAGTGATGAAAAGAGAGATCGTTCGAGAAGCAAAGAGCGAAATAAGAAAGAAAAGGAGTCAGAATCGAATAACCATAAAGATAAAAATAAGAGTCATGAATCTGATAAAAAGCAGAAAGAGGATACTAAAGGAAGGAATGGTGAGGGGACAAAGTCTCAAAGCAAGGAAAGAACTTCTTCCAAGTATAGGAACAGATCAAGCAGCAGAAGCAGGGACAAGAGTGGACGAGCTACATCAAAAGATAGAGAGCGAGCCAGGGAACGCAGCAGGAGTCAGCAAAGACAGCATGACAGTGAAAAGGAGGATAAAAGACGAAGAACCTCCAGGAGTAGGGAGCGTGGGAAAAGTAGTCCAGACAGAAGTAAGACCAGAGACTCTCACCGGAGCAGACGCTCAAGGAGCAGGAGCAGGAGCAGAAGAAGGGACCACAGCAAAGATCGGTCCTCCCAAAGGAAAGACAGAGAACCGGTCAACCAGAGGAGGAGGCGTAGCAGCAGCAGCAGCTCCAGCTCCAGCTCTGAGAGTGATGATGATAAGAGGAAGCGGCACAAGAGCCCAGATACCAAGCGGAGACGGGCAAAGTCCAGGTCCAAAGACAGAAGAAGCCCGGCTAGACCAAGACCAGATACCACAAAGGGCAAAGACAGAAACAACAGCAAGAAGAATAAATCCAGCTCTAGTTCAAGCTCTGACGGCGAATAACCCTGTGATATCAAAAATGGGTTTGTTTGTTTTTTTGTTTTTTGCTGTTTAAATTTCCCTTTTTTATATCTTGTACAATTTTAGTATGCAGCTCCAACCTTCCATCTAGCACGGGGCATATTCGCATTCCTCGCTTGCTGCAAAATAAGGAGCTCCACAGTTCACCCCAAACCACAAAGATCATATCGTCTGGCCTTCCTATGAGACCATGGTGAATTTTAGTACAGGTGCAACAGTGGAAAAGACCACAGAGGCAGAGCAGTAAGAGGACTGTCTGCTTCTGATAAAACCATGCAACAACAACCGGATGAATTGTGAATTTTCTGCTTGAGAACGGTATTGAGATGAGTCACCATGACGGAGAACTGAATCTGTATGGCCACTTTGGCCTTTGTCACAAGAAATAAAGTACAACGGTTCGGTGTGCTTTTAATTCTATATGACCAGCAAAGGTCTGAAGTGTTGTTTTGTTGTTGTTCTTTTTTTGGTAATTTTTTTTAATTCTGGATTTACAATATCCTTGTTTAAAATTCAGACTAATGTAAAACACAAGTCTGTTGTTTTTCATCTTATGTAACACTGTTAGATTTGGCCATGAGCGACATTTTTTCAGTTTGAGGAATTCCCCTGATGTTTTTTGATGTTAAACCCAAGTCCTTGCATGGTTATCCCCGTTGATTGAATATGAAAATCCATTTCTTTTAAATTGTCCTAACACCTCTAACCTGTTTTTGTAATCCTGTTTGTTGTCTTAGATGATGCCTCTGGTTTGGTTTCGAATGGGGAAAAATGTCATTGTAAGGCTGTCAAGTACAACATAAAAACAATTTGTATCAATTGTGTTCTGTGCAAGTTTGTTTTAGGAGCTGCATTGTAGAAAGAACTGGTTATTTGAATAATTGCTTAAATATTCTGTGAATCTTACAATTTTTTTAGGCAAACCGATCGGCATTAAACAGCAATAGAGAGATTATTACAGTAAATTCAGTTTCCTAGTGATGGGTTCAGTAACGTGGCGATTGGTTCCTGGATGGGAGCTTTTTATTTTTGGCTGTCTTCACATTGCCTCCAGAGAAGAGTTCCTACAGAGCCCTGCATGCGTGACAAAAATTCAAGTTACACTTTATATCAGAGATTTTGGAGGAACCATTTTGTGGCAAAATAATGCATTTTAAAACAGTCAAACCACCAAATACTGAATGATCCGTGCTGTTTGTCTTTTTGTGACGTTGTGCAAACCAGTGGTTCCCAGGCTTTTCCAACTCCCTTTTAAGTCTCAAAGTTCTCACGGCCCACCTCCGCAACTGTTGATTCACCAGCCGTCTCCCGTCTCTCTTTCCTTTGAGTTCTCCCTGTTGCCAGCTGGCTGTCCATCCTCACCCTCCAGTTTCAGCCATCAGCATCAAACATAAGTCAAGCGTAATACGGTCCTGTTGCAAAGTGGTCCTATGATAACAAAATGTCCTCAAAACAAAACAAAATAATGAAAATAATAGTTAATCATTTTTATATCTTTTTAAACGTCACTGAGTTTTAACACTTAAAACATTATTCAGAATATTTTTATGTGATTACATTTCCAACCCCCACAAAAATTATAATATTTTGGAAATTGTGTAGGGCCCCACTTACAATACTTTGCCAGGGCCCACAGGTGGGAAACATTATGAAGCCCCCAAAAATTTGGGGGTTGATTCATTGAAACCTGTCTGAAATTCCAGTTCACGCTTCCCTTCAGAGGGAACCACCAAAGTATCAGTATTGAAGTCAAATTATTCAGCTAATTTTTTCATGAATTCGTGAGAGGGGAGTGATGAATCACCATGTAAAACCAAGCCTTCTCTTGGCTTCTTGAATATCTACAGTCTCGTGGAGCTTTTTAATTTCCCGTGTGGTATCCGTGATGTATTTCGGCATCTGAGCTCCACTTTGGTCCTGAACAAGGTAACTAGGCCTCACTCCACCAAAGCTAGGACCAAGACCCCCTCCTATCCCTTCTTTTGCGGCTTTGCAAATTGGAAAGACATTTCTCTGAGCTTCTGCTGCTGCTCTGAAGATCCGCTTTGAATACTGCTGAAACTGTTGTTCCTCTTCGGCGATGGCTTCTGTGTTCTTTGCTTCAAACTCGTGTTCCAGTCTTACCAGCTGATGTTGCCTGGCGCGTTTCTCATCCTGCAAGTTAAAAATAGTCGTCGATTTCTGTCAGAAAATACCTGCTCACTCAAACTTGATCATTTGACAGTATAAACATCACCATTTGTTTGCTATTGAAGTCTTGTAATTTCTTTGCATCTTCTCTCATTTTCTGAGCCTTCAGTTGTTGTTTCTCTGTAAATATTTGGTCGGCCTCTCTCTTCGCCAGAAGCATGTCTCGCTCCTTGACTTGGTTCATCTTGTCCCTCTGCTCCTTCTCTTGTCTCTGATGGAACACGTATTTTGTTACCATGGCAAAGGATTATGTCACCAACTCCACAGCAAACCAACATGAATGGCATACCATGCGTTCTCTATGTTCAGCAATGGACTTCAACATGGCTGCCCTCTTCTCCTCCTCTTCCCTCTGCTGTTGTGCTTGTCTTGCATCCTGCTCAGCCACAGCCTTAGCGATTCTCTGCTCCTCGCGTTCCGTCTGCTCTTGCTGAGTGGCTGTGAGTTTCATCATGATGTTCTCCCTGCACATCTGCGCTTCTCTGAACACAAGAATTCCCAGTTGTTATTGCTAAGCTGGAGCTGAACCCACTGATACCATGAGCTGATTCTTACCTAAACAACTCTTTTTCTTTGTCTTTCCTTAACTTCATCATTTTTCGCTTTGCGGAGAGAAAGAGTTTTCTTTGTTCGTCTTCCAGTTCCTGTTTTTGTGCCTCTGTTGCCTTCATTGTTTCTCTATCAGTGAGATGTTCCTGTGAATATTCATTAACAAACAATTATCATAAAATAAGACAAACTGATATCTCATGCTTCTTGGACCCACCAGGTGAGTTTGCATGAGGTTTCTCTTCTGCTTTGCTTGAGCTTCCTCCTCCAGTCTTTGCTCCACCAGGTGGAGCTCCTGAAGTTGCTGGATTTTCTCTCCCTCCTCCTTGACAAGTAGCTTCTCTCTCTCCATCGACAGCTGATTCTCTTTGATCCTGCGAAACAGTTGCACTTGAATAAGGCTTCATTTAAGCACCAGCATTGCTTAATGGAACATGCTAAGTTTTGGGTAAACATATTTGTTTGCTGCCCTCCCCAGAGTCCAACAACCAGATTGAGAGCCTCCTCCTCTGAGCAGTAACAAGTTGAGACCAACGGAGACCTCTTGTTAGCTTAGCATAATGAATGGTAGTGGGTGGAAAATGTTAGCGCACCTCAGTCAAAGGATAAAGTTCAATATCTTAGTTTGACCAGAAGTAATAATCAGTCAGTTACAATGCGGTGCTGCATTAAATCACAGTCACGTTTTTATCCAAAAAGGAAGCTTTTATTAAAATTGAAATATCTTATTTTCACATCGTCACTTTCTTAAAATATTGCCTAAGTCTTTTTGACAATTCTTTTTTTGAAAATTTTGCCTAAAACAGCTCCTTATGATGTTTTGTCTCCAGTTTTTTGTGTTTTCTGAAAAACTTGAAAAAAAAAGACTTTATTTGAGATTCTTTGAAGGCAGCGACGATATTAGTTTGTTACATTTGTTATGCGCAACCCTAGTTATGTAAGAGCAATCAAAGACCATTATGGAGAAAAGTGTATTTATATATTTTCTAATATGTTCCTCTCATCCACTTCCATTCATTGTGCTCATCTCACTCGCTAGTCTGTGTGGGTCTCAGCTCCCCTACGCACAGAGGAGAGGGGATCTATCTGCCTCTTTGGCTCTGGAGAAGACAACAAGTGAGCGTATTTCCGTCTGATGTGATGGGAAACCTACTGGTTCTTCAGGGCCTCAGCGACATCCCGTCTCTCATGCGTCTTCTGGCAAACCCTCTCCTGTTCTCGTCTCAAAGCTTCGTCCTCCCTGGTCTTCATCACCTCAATGTCTTCTTTGTCCATATCTTTCAAGGCATTCTTTATTCTTTTCTTCAGCTGAATCTGCACCTCTCTCTCCTTCAACACTTCCGTCAGCAGGAGTGCACTCTGTCAAAGCGGCCGAAATCAATCAGTCCCGACGTTTTCTACTTCAAGACCCAGGTTTTCCTATTTGAAATGGGTCAGTTCAAAGGAAAGCATCCCGAATTGTATCATTCCCATCTAATTTGAAGAGTTGCAATGAAATCCAGCTAGAGTCTGATGTTTTGTCTCAACATGCTGCTTCATTTTGAAGACTTTCAGCGCCTCATTTGAGAACATCGAGCTGGACTTCTCACTCTGGGTTCTGCATCATTAAGAAAACCATATTAAATGTAGTCGGAACAATTTTTTTTTTTTTTTTTTTGGATAAAGGAAACCAGAAGCGATGGTTAGTGAACCAAACTGACCCCTTTAAGAGGGATTTTTTTAAATGAATGATCAGCTAAATTGATTGGATTATATTATTGTAATATTTTCAGAAACTTTTTAATGGTTCAAACACATGATTTCTATCCTGTTTAAAATGAAAATCTGACAAAGAAAATAAATCCCTTGCAAAAAAGCGAGCATCAACGCAAAAGCATTTCCGCCACAGGAGAACCACTGGTTTCCTGTTTCCAGTCATACTCACGTGTAACCCTTTGACTCGGTCAGTTTGGTAATACAGCTGAGTCTTGGCTTTCTCAATGACGTCTCTACGCTTTTCCTCCTTGTATTTTTTCTCCTCTAAATCGGTCAGTTTCCTCCTCTCCTCCTCTACCTGCTCCCGGATTTTCTTTGCCTCCAGCTTCTTCTGTCTTTGACCCTTGAACAAATATGAACATCCATGGTTTTAGTGTCTTTGTAGTGTGTTGTGATGGTGCAACCTTCTGCGGGGAACTCACAGCGATGGTGTTGGACCACTGTTTGACTACATCTTTTGATTGCAGGTGCAGCGCCTCTCTCTGTTTCATGGCCTCTCTCTGGCTCTCCTGGTCTCTGTTCACCTGGTTCAGTTCATCCTGAATCCTCAGCCAGTCGGACCTTGTTAACACAGTCACTTGTCTCAGGTCTGGTGGCTCAATCATCCCGCTGGCTTCCTCGGCCGGAGACGCTTCAAACGCGGGAGGGAAGGAAGCCACAAAGATCAACTTTAAGCTCATTAGGAATCAGGAATGGAGCTCAGTTTGTGGTTTGTGTAATGAAGTCATTTTTGGAATATGACTATATATATATATATGTGTGTGTGTGTGTGTGTGTGTGTGTGTATGTACACATATATACATATATTTAAATACGAAAACGTACACACAAATATATGTATATATTTATACACACACATACGTACATATTCTTCTTAGATATTTCTATTTTATCTCGTTTTTTTTATGCCCAGAGCCTTTTCATTTATTGAAATGTACTTGTCTTTTGAAAAATTGCACCTAAGGGAGTTGCAATCCAATTTCATCGTATGCTATACAATGACAATAAAGGCTACTCTATTCTATATATGTATACATATATATGTATATGCATATATATAATGTACACACATATATACCACATACATACATACATACATATACCAAATGTATGTGTGCACATATATAATTATTATTGTATGGAATGTATATAAATATATATAATTTTAGATGAACATAGAAAATACTGTTTTTCAATAAAATAGTGACAGTTATGTCTTGAAAGTGGCTAGATGTTCATGTACTACTCACACACACACTCACACACACACTCACACGCACACACACTCCTATGAGCCTCAACGAACCTGAGATCGATAAACCTGGATTAATAGCGCTCACCACTTTTACTGGAGCCTCTCCGGCGGCCGTACTGAACCACCGAGGACATCTGGTGTAGTTTCTAGTTCTGATTCTTCCAAATAAAACACTGCACAATGAAACCTTTATCTTTCTCCAACCCTGGTAGTCAAGTCTCCTCAACTCAATCAGTCTTCATTTGTTGTGGTGTATCCTAGCAACAGCCGAAGAACATGATGCCGTCCCGCTCACTGACGACAGATGGCGCCAAAATGTCTATCGCTCTATCGATCTGTGACACACAAACACGCACACTTGACCATTATTGTACTATCTGACACATTTAATTTTCCTCTGAAAATTGTTTGAATTTAATAATATTTTGCTGTTTATATGCAGGTTGAGGTAGATTTGTTTTACTGAACTCCACTGAAAATTAAACAAAAAATAATTGTTTGCAAAAAAAAAAATCATAAAAGCTGTTCTTTTAATTATGATTACTGGATTTTAGTAAGTTTATTCTCATTTAATTAAGCTGATTCAACTTTTTTATCATATGTGGTTTACGTGTGTTCTAACCAGATATTCTACAAGATACGATTGAGGACAGCATGCGTTTCCATACTCATTTTATTGTTGTTGTTGCAGCATGGTAAACACAAAACCCGACTCAGGGACAGATCTGTGAAATATGAAATCTTTCCAACATAATATCAGGATGTAACCTGGTTCACTACTTTGTAAAACATGACAGCGCGTTGATAAACCTGGGACATGACAAAAGTCGTTATTATGTAGTAGAACAACTTCACGTTCGTATATGTTTTCAGTTAAGGGTTAAAAAAAAACAACAACTTTGTCTCCAGTTCAAAAGCACAGAAACATAAAAACAAAGCATAACAAACGTGGTCAAATTAGTGAAATCGAGGTCATGTGCAGCCCGAGGAGTCAGCTGATGGAGAGTGTCTGCTGAATTAAGGCCGATAACCCTGCTCTCGTACGAGGGAGGTGAGGCAATTAAAATAGTCCTTGCGTCATTTCAAGAAAACACCTCTACCAACAGCTCCTTCCGTGGAAGTGGGTCGTGTCACGTTTAATCTCGTGACATCAAAATAATATTTTTGCCTCCATGCCCAAAATAAATATGGATAAATGATAAATAAATACGTAAGTAAAATACAAGGCTCTGTGACCATTTCAGGGCTCCGAACTCAATTTTCTATTTTTACTCCAGCGGGCAACACTTAAACGCTATTTTACTTTTTAGATTAAATATATCAATTATAATTCACCGATCGTTCGGAACAATTAAACTCTAACTCTTGGACTCGGCAGACGTTTTTATTTTTGACAGCAAATGATGTGTGTATGTTTATTTTATTGCATTGGTTGGGACTTTGATTGTGTGGATGCTTGACCTGCTGACGGATGAAACCAAACGAGTTTTCAGGGCGGACTCCAGTTTCTCTGCAGGGTACAGGACGCGATCAAGGGGGCGGGATTTACTTTAAAAGGGGGCTGTCTTAAATCCTGGATAACCATTCAAAACCAGCCGATCGAGTTAACAACTTCCCGTAACCATCATTTCAGCGAAGCCGCTTGCAACCACCCGACACAAGTCCCCCAACGCTCAGGAGCTAAAATGGCCTCGATCATCTCCATCAAGACGGTGCTGATCAGCGAGAGCGTGGACCCCCGCTGCAGGACCATCCTGGAGGAACACGGCATCCGGGTCACCGAGAAGCACAACATGAAGAAAGATGAACTCATAGCAGAGATTAAGGTGAGGTTTTTGTTGCATAACAGCTCCCCGCAAGTATCACTTTTCTACGAAACACGGGGATTTGTTTGTCTTGTGCACGTTAAAAAGAAAAAAAAGTTGAGCGGTTGCAGCCTGCATCACCTCTACCAGCTGCAGATGTTTCGGATCAAAGCTAAAACCGCAAAGTAGCAGCTCGTGTTGGAATGAAAGATGGTGCAAGGTGAATGGAGGTATTAAGTGAATCCAGCTTTTCCTATTGAATTTGACACATTGGCAGGTTGAGGTGTGAGATTTACTTGAGACGGTAGCACCGCCCTCTGACGAGCTGATGCAACTCACACCATCACTTTCTCCTGACTGCGGGGCCGCTGCTGACCCCGGAGATTTGAGCAGCTCTCATTCAAAATGACTTGCATACGACACGAGTATTTGTCCGAAGTGAACTCGCCTGATTAGACATCTGTCAAGCAAACAAAGTTAGTCAACAGTTTTCTGCTACTGTTACGCGGATGAACTTAAAAATACAGAGACAAATGGAGACTAACACGAATAAACTCCAAATTACAAATATGCACGGTTGGTTTCAGATGTTTTTTATACATCTCTCCCTTAGTGAATAATTATTAAATCATTTACAGGTATTTAGATACCTTCATCTTTTCAATTTAATCTGTGGGTAAAAGAAATGCCATCAATGGATCCCATGGGAGAGGTATAACAATCAGCTTTTCTCTGAGTTCAGGTTTGGCAGCTGTCGGCACAATTAAAGTCCATCTCCTGGCATGCATTAAGGGGTTCAAAATGTTATGCAGTTGTATTTTATTTTGTTTATTTATTTTTTGCAAATTAAAGTTGAACTACTGAATACAGGCTCTCTCAGTACGTGTGCTCCAGATGTTTCCACGTCATAATGAATATTGGACCGTGTGTGGCTTGCAAGCGGTTTGTGATGTCACAAATTGTGCGGGTAGGCCGAACTCTTCAAATGTGGCTTTCATACAGCGAAGAGAAAACTGGCATTTTCACCACTGAATAAAAACAGCCACAATATCTGTTGCAGGAAGATGAATTTTAGCACATTTTTTCTGAACTCATTAAAAATGTCAGGATTTAAGATTGGCCCATGATGGTATGAGCCGAAAATGTTTTTGCCCCGCAAGGATGAAACGGATCCAAAACACCCTTGAAGAATTTATTTGATTTTGTCGTCCATCTTAGGTCTACGACGGGCTGGTGGTTCGATCTGCTACCAAGGTGACGGCTGATGTCATCAATGCTGCCAGCAACCTTAAAATCATCGGGAGAGCCGGGACCGGTGTGGACAACGTGGATGTTGACGCCGCCACCAGAAAGGGCATTATAGTCATGAAGTGAGTGTGCAGGCTCACCACAGTCTTGATTTACTCTTCTAGTGACAACATAATAACTGTCCAGCGTTTGATCCAGCACACCGAGCGGAAACACCATCAGTGCCGCAGAGCTGACATGTGCCCTCCTGATGAGCCTCTCAAGGTAAAGCCATACCCTTCTTCTTTTTGAACTCTTTCTATTTGCCACTGTGCAGTCAAATGTGTCTGAACTACTGTCATGTGACTGCTATCAGAAACGTGCCTCAAGCTGTGATGTCGATGAAAGCTGGGAACTGGGATCGCAAGAAGGTGAGCAGAGATTTCCAGCCAGTCCTCTGACTGTGTTTGGTCTCGGCACACAAAGCGTTTACTGCTGCATGGAGGGATCCATTGTTGCGTCCGTCATCAGTAATCAGATGTGACTCTAGGATCTGAGCGGTTCTGGATTCTGGGTTTGTTGTTTTTTCTGGCGAGTTCATTGTGATTGGTGTCTAATGTTGCAGTTCATGGGTGCAGAGCTGTACGGCAAAGTGCTGGGAATAGTTGGACTTGGGAGAATAGGGAAAGAAGTGGCGCAAAGAATGCAGTCATTTGGCATGAAGGTGGGTGATCACATGACCAGACTGTGCGTTTCTTCCCGATGAGGTGTGATATTTACTGAAGATCCCTTTTCCTTATCAGACGATTGGCTATGATCCAATCACCCCACCCCAGGTGTCAGCCAGCTGGGGAGTGGAGCAGATGTCTCTGGAGCAGCTGTGGCCCCAGTGTGACTACATTACTGTCCACACTCCCCTCATGCCCTCTACTGTTGGTGAGTGTTAAGGGCCAAAAGACCCACCAACGCCCGTTTACACCTTCTTTAGTCAGCATTCACTCCTGGGTGAAATGACCCTGCAGCAGAAACGGGTATTTACTGATGGAACACACATTCAGAATGACGAATGCGCACATGACGTGTGGTTGGAGCTCCACTATCAAAAACATACATGGAGGAAAGAGCTGGTCATCTCCTCTTGTGATTTCTGTGACTTTGTCATCCTCGCCAGAAATTCTGTGTTCAAGCAGCGGCACTCTGGCAGGGAGTTTGGAAAAAAAATGAACTGCAGCTTAAAAAAAAAAGGCATCAGAAAGTCCGTCTCTGTCCTCCATGCTGCTTTTACTGTAGTGATCAAACACTGTACATAAACCCAAGATACTACACCGGGTCAATTAGCTGTTATTAGCATGTGTAGCTGTCGTGAATGGCACTTTTGTTATGGAATGCCTTTATTTCCTGTCCTCTGTAGGCCTGCTAAATGATGAGACATTTGCTAAATGCAAGAAAGGAGTGAAGGTGGTGAACTGCGCACGTGGAGGCATCATCGATGAAGCTGCTCTCCTCAGAGCTTTGGAGTCTGGTCAGTGTGGAGGAGCAGGTCTTGATGTCTTCGTAGAGGCAAGTTTATCAGAACATACAGATGTCACAGCCACAGGAATGAGTCCCAAAACCCGGGAATAAAAATGTGAATTTTTAGTTAAATTCTGGAAATAAAGTCTGCGGTTAACACAAGCCGAAGGTATTTTATTATCTTCTTCTACAACATAAATGCCATAACTCTGAAGCATTTGTGCCTTTTTAAAAATGTGTGGTTTCTGACAAGAGGCAAAATGAGGCTACAGAGGTCGTACTGTAGCAAAATGTTGGCTGTCGTGACGTTTAAGCCATCATCCGTGGCATCGTTCTTTTTTAGCATAACGTTAGCTCTTCTGCACTTCCGACTGTTCAACAATTGACACTTCAAAAATCACTTATTTGTTGAGACAATCTTGCTGAAATAAACACGCTAATCTCGTAGTCCTTTCTTAGCTTATTTTCACCAGTCATCCAAAATCCAATGTTTTTGGTTGGAGGGGAATCCATGGTTATGCTAACGTACAGGATTTCTACAAAATATATATTCCCTTCTGTTCTCTTGATGACAAGTCTTGTGTGTCATGATGACATCTGTATCAAAGTATTTGTTTTATAGTTAAATTCCGTTTATAATCGCATTTGAAAATTAATGGGGATGCTGTTGTCTGTCAGGCCAGCACCGCCTCAGTTAGACATAAGCCGTCCCTCTGGTTCGGCAAGACAGATTTCAATTGAATGCATCAGCTGGTCGCACTGGTTTATTGTTGGTTCAAATGCGAATGGTACTAACCTTTTTCTTTTTTATTTTTTTTTTATTGGAGTGCAGGAGCCCCCTCAGGACCGCTCATTAGTCAACCACCCTAACGTCATCAGCTGTCCCCACCTGGGAGCCAGCACCAAGGAGGCTCAGGCGCGATGCGGGGAGGACATTGCTCTGCAGATCGTAGACATGGTGAAGGGCAACAACCTGGTCGGAGCTGTACGTTCTCATCGACTTTCCTCGTTTAACAAATCGCTTTTCAGCCCCATTTGTGCAATACCAAAATGTCTGGAGTTTTGCAACGTCATAAAGCTGAGACACTTTGGAGGTGGAGTAAAACAGCAAGGTCAAACAGGGGACAGCGCAGTGAAGAGCAAGCGTTTCTAAAGTATTTCCCAATTTTTAATGTATTTCCTCATCCATTTCCCACATAGGAACTGTATAGAGTTTCGCCACGCTAAGTAACGTCTGCCTAGTTTTTGTCCATCATTACTCAGCAGAAGCCCCAAAGACCTTATTCACAAGCTCAGTATTCCCACAGACAGCTCGTTTAATCTTCATGAGTAAAATTTCTTGAGGGTCTTTTTTTTAGTAAAGATAATTGCAGCATAAAATTCTAAAAACAAACGTGTGCGATAACAGCACTTATGAATTACATACAGTGGGTAAAATAAGTATTGAACAGGTCACCATTTTTCTCAGTAAACATACTGTATCTCTAAAGGTGCTACTGAAGTTTTAACCAGGTGTCAGTAACAACCCATGCAAAGGAATCAAACCTTAGATGTCTATAAATTATGCATTAAAAATGCAATGATGAAAAATGTATTGAACACACAATTTATTGAATACTAATAGCAGCTTCAAGGTCCCTCCATATGGAGAAACTAGTTGCTGCAATGCTCAGGTGTGATTTTGACCCATGCTTCCACAAAAGTCTTCAAATCTTGAAGGTTCTGTGGGCCTCTTCTATGAACTCTGATCTTTAGTTCTTTCCATAGATTTTCTGTCGGATTCAAGTCAGGCGATTGCCCGGGCCATTCCAGCAGCTTTATTTTTCCTTCTCTGAAACCAAGTTTCCTTGGGTGTGTGTTTGGAGTCATTCTTGCTGAAATGTCCACCCTCATTTCATCGTCACCCAGGTAGATGGCAGCAGGTTTTTAATCAAGAATGTCTTGGTACATTGTCCCATTCATCCTTCCTTCAATTATATGAAGTTTGCCAGCTCTGTATGCTGAAAAACAGCCCCACATTATGATGTTCCCACCTCCAAATTTCACTGTTGGTAGGGTGTTTTTGGAGTGATGTGCAGTGCCATTTGACCAACAAACATGGTGTTTTATCTCATTCAGAGTTCAATTTTGGTCTCATCTGACCAGACTATATTCTCCCAGTATTCCACAGGCTTGTCTAAGTGTCACACACCAAACTTTAAACAAGCTTCAACATGATTTTTCTTCAGTAAAGAAGTCTTGCATGGTGAGCATGCAAACAGGCCCTGGCTGTTGAATGCGTTACTTATTGTTTCCTTTGAAACAATTCTACCTTCTTGCTGAAGCTACCCACAAATGGTCGTTGTCTCTTGGTAAACTCTTCTGATCATTCTTTTAACGCCTCTGTCAGACATCTTGCGAGGAGCAGTTTATGATGAAGTATTGTTGTTTCCACTTATGGATTAAGGCCCCAGGAGTGCTCACTGGAACAGTCACAAGTTTAGAAATCCTCCTGTAACCAATGCCATCAGTATGTTTTGAACAGTAAGGTTACAAAAGAGAGCTCTCTGCTTTTACCCATCATGAGATGTTTCTTGTGTCACAGTCAGTTGGAACTGAACCAGCTGTTACTACATTAACAAGGGGCAGGATTGCTTTCTAATCACTAATAGATCTCAGCTGATGGCTTGGCTTATCGTGCCTCCATTTCTTTGTGTGTTCAATACTTTTTCCCAGTGTCCTTCCATTTTTTTTTTTTTAACACAACTTTGTTGTGCGTTGCATGGGTTGTTATCAACATCTGGTGAAAATTTCATGTCAGTTGCACCTACAGAAATATTTTTTTCTGGGAAAAATGGTGACATGTTCAAAATTAACCCACAGTGTAACGTTGACACTTTGGCTAAAGTGAGTCTTAAGCACAGCAGTCTGACCCTGGGACAAGTATATTAAGGAGTTTAACAACCGACTACATCTGCAATGCATCTAGAAAACCGTACAGGCTTAACTAAAGATGAGCTTTCCTTTTGTTTTTTTCTCTGCGTACTCGGCACTTCGACGTTGCTCTCACATTTACGATAGCCAGATTCATTTGATTATAATGAAAGTGTTGAATTTCCATTAGCAGCAGCTCGGCTTGTAGAACAACCTACAAGTAGCACCATAAACAATTGGATTTATTTTCTAAATAAACGAATTATCACTTATTATCGTGCAAATTCAAATTGCAGTCGTAGGCTGGATAATAACAGCTGAATATTATTTTTCAACATTGGAAGCAAGAATTATGTGCCCTTCCTAACAAGAAGGTGCACTGAAGATAAGGGAACAAAACCAAAGCATCTGATTGGTATTCGGTGATTTCTTAATCTTCTAAATTTTAATGATCGTGCGGAATGAGTCTCGTAAGTTCACCTCACACTGGCGGAGTAGCCGTTCAAATAGTGCCGGTTCAGGAAGCGATGAATGCAGTTTGCAGCTTTCTCAACAGCCGCTCATTCACACCAGGTCCCACTCGACTCTTGAGATTCCTGTTACTCACCCTGGTGACTCCCCTGTTGTGGACATCATTGAAAACCTGTTGTTGGGAAAGAGTTTCAAGACGGAGTTGCTTCTCTGTACCACTTTCACAACTCTCTCTCTTTTCCCAAAATTGCAAAGACCGGTCACTCAAATAACATCAAGGTCAACACTGAACTTTAATGAGTCATGAAAATGGAATTGCGCAAAGATTTTTTTTTTTTTTTTTAATGTGTATGATGAAATGTTAATATCTGTCATCTTAAGTAAATCTTTAATTTGTTATGTGGGCTACTGAAATACAACATTTTACAGTTTACAACAGCTAAAATATATTCTTTTTTTGACATGAGTAGGGATGAATTGAACAACAAATATCACATTGTGTGTGTGTGTGTGTGTGTGTGTGTGTGTGTGTGTGTGTGTGTGTAGGTCAATGCTCAAGTTTTGGCCAGCACTTTCTCCCAGGAGTCTCATCAGTTGATTAAACTGGGAGAAGCTGTCGGTGCTGTGCTGAAGTCATGCAGCAGCGGCTCCAATAAACCACTGAGCCATGTGCAAATCACAACTCAAGGTAAGAAGTGATACTACCCTCTGCTGGTAGGATGTGAAACTACCACTCTAGTTGAATGGATCTGTTTAGTCACAGGCGGCCAGGTGGTGCAGTGGTGAGCGCTGTCGCCTCACAGCCCCTGTGCCTGCATGGGTTCTCTCTGGTACTCTAGCTTCCTCCCACAGTCCAAAGACATCAAGAGGGGACGAGGCTGATTGATACTCTAAATTGACTGTAGGTGTGACTGAGTGTTAATGGTTGTCTGTCTCTATGTGTTGGCCCTGTGATGGACTGGTGACCTGTCCAGGGTGAACCCCCCCTCTCGCCCGAAGGCTGCTGGGATAGGCTCCACCCCCCTGTGACCCTTAACAAATAAACAGCAGAAAATGAATGGATGGCTGTTTAGTCACAATAGTTGTTGTTATTAGAATTTTCTAGAGTTGGCAACTCACTTTTCTTGTTTTTTTTCCTCAAACCAGGCGACATCATGAAGTCCTCCACTGGTTACATGACGGCTGCTGTTCTGGTCGGACTGTTCAACAGTGAATCTGGATGTTGCCCAAACCTCATCAACGTATTGAGCCTCGCCAAGGAGTCTGGAATCATGGTAAAATGTCCACTTAATTTGACACATCCCACATAGTAATGAGCTCAGTTATCTCCTCATGCGTGTCAACCAACTCCTCAGGTAAACCAAAGCCACTGCGTGTCAGACGGTGCTGCCAGCGGTGTGTGTAAAGTGGAGGTCAAGGCTGATGGCTGCAGCTACAAAGCTAGCGGTTCAGTTCAAGGTGGCGTTCCGGTCCTGCTGGAGCTGAGCGACTGTGTGTTCAGACAGCCCGTGTCTCTCACTGGGAATCTGCTCTTCTTCAAGGCCTCTGCAAGTCCTCAGCTCCTGTCTTCAGTGGCTGGTGAGCGGACGGAAATAAGAAAAAAATCCAGACAAGTCATTTCACTTATGACACGCTCAAGATGGAGGGCAGCTCTCCAGGTTTCTGGGGAATATTATTCTACGACCATATTATTCATGCCACTTTAAATTATACAAATCATCTTTTTGCTCAGGAAAAAAAGGCAAGAAATGCAGTTAAGATACATAAATGGATACTTAATTGATCTTTAGCAGGTAATTGCATTGCTATGGCAGCAGTTACAATCACATTCTCAGACAAAAAACACTAAACATTAAAAGGTGACCTGTGCCCAACTCCTTACCTATCCTAACTATATAAAAGTATTAAAAATGAACTTACAATCAAGACAAACAATTGTTAATCCTAGTGGAATTAAAAGTTTACATTTTTATACAGATACAAATTTAAGACCTTTTTTTTTAATATAAAATCTTTCAGTTATTTTAGCCAGAAAAACACATGTGGCCTGACACATTAAAGGGTTTCAGTTACTCCATATCCATCCGACTGTCAATTCTGAGCTACATTCAGAAAATGAGCTTCTTAAAATCGTTTGCTTGTTGTCTTGTGGAAAGAAATTACAAAGCATCAACTCATGTTTTGTACAAAGTGACATGATGATGTGGCAGCACAGAGGAGAGAAGATCTTGGATCATTGTTTCACAGACTTCAAGTGTCTCTGGAGGTTTACCTCTGTTCTCCATTTGGTTGCAGTTCATTCATGTATACATATAACAGCTTTTCAACAGCAGCTGAGGACAACGACATGGATGAATAAGATAAATCAAGTGTTGGATACACAGAAAACACTGTTTAATAGGACAATGCAGTGAAAACTAATTGACTTGTGTGTTTATTGATTATTTTTGTCTCCTTCTAGGACTGCTGGCCTCAAAGGGAGTGGAAATTGAATCATTCAGTGCTCCTGCGGACCGAACTGGAGATCTGTGGTACTGCGTTGGGGTGTCGTCCCCCCTGCCGGACCTCGGTGTCCTGAAGCCGATGGTTAAAGCAGCAGCACAGTTCACTGCTTAAAGGAAGATAGCAGTGCTGGGACAACATTCAATATCTGAAATGTTGGCGATAGGTTAATTGATCCCGCTTTGCCTTACAACTAACTTGTAAAGAAGTTCAAGAGTTTAACACTTAGTTTTTGACAACATTCCAATGTTAAGATGTTTACATGCGCTGTAGGAGTAAAGCTAAAATTTTCTATGTCACGTGTTCCTCAGTTTTTTGAGCTTTGGCCATTATAAATGGATATGTAAAATAAACATACAACAGTATTCTGAGACCATTTGTCAGGTTTGTTGTTTGAGTTATTACATCACACTTGGGTTGGACACCAAGAGCCATACAATACCATGAGCATTAATAATTTAAATTGTGCACACATCCATCTGTCCATCCATCATCAGCCTCTCATCCTTTTGAGGTTAATGGGTGGGCTGGAGCCAGCTGTCAGGCAAGATAAGGGGCACACCCCGGACAGGCTGCCAGTCCATCACAGGGCTCACGTATAAAGACAGACAAGAGTTTCCAGTTAACCTGACATGCATGTTTTTGGTGTGAGGGAGGAAGTGGGAAAACCAAAGTGTGCATGCATAATTTGGTAATTTGATGTCAACTGCTGATTGGTAAAGTTCCATCCATCCATTTTCTACTGCTTATCCTGTTAAGGGTCACAGGGGGCTGGAGCCTCTATCCCAGCAGCCTTCAGGCATGAGGCGGGGTTCACCCTGGACGGGTCACCAGTCCATCACAGGGCCAACACATAGAGACAGACAACCATTCAAACTCACAGCCACACCTATGGTCAATTTAGAGTATCAATCAGCCTCGTCCCCTCTTGATGTCTTTGGACTGTGGGAGGAAGCTGGAGTACCAGAGAGAACCCACACAGGAACAGGAGAACATGCAGACTCACACAGAAAGATCCCGTGCTGGAGCCGGGGCTTGAACCTGGAACCTTCTTGCTGGGAGGCGACAGTGCTGACCACTGCACCACTGTGCATCCCCATTATAGAAAGTAGTAAAAATAAAAAAATACTGTTTGAGAAGGTGTGTCCAAACTTTTGAGTGGTAGCACATATATACATACATACATACTTACTGTGTGTGTGTGTGTATATATATATATATAAGATTTGTCTGTAAAATATCAGAGAATTAAATATTACATACTCATATGTATGTATGTAAATATAGGTGTATGGAATATTTTGCAGAAAAATCTGATTTCTTGCATACATCGTCAAATCTCTGGTATCTTGCCCACATAAGGCAAAATATTTTTAATCACCTAAGTCATTTTTCAAGTTTTTCAGATAAGAAAAAACCTTGAGACAAAACATCACAACGAGTTGATTTAGGCAAAAAAAAAAACAGCCAAATCTCTGATTTCGTGCATACATGCAGTCAGAATTCTGATTTCTTGTCAGCAGACGGTCAAATCTCTATCTTGAAATCAGATCTCTATCTCGCGCACATGCTGTCGTATTTCTGAAATTATGAAAACATGCAGTCAAATCTCTGATATCTTGTAGTCAGATCTGATATCTTGAACTCTCAAATTTCTAATAAATCACAGTAAAATTTCTGATTTGTGGCTCTCATGCATAGAATCTCGTATCTTGTGCGGAGTGAATCTTGTGCACTGCTGTAATCCCTGTTAGGATTAGGTAAAGCCTCAGCCACACTGGAAATGGGTTCAAAATACCATGGCAACAACAAGAATGAGGGACAACATGAGCGGTGAAAAGCTTCTTTGGGCTGGACTGAAGGCGATGGTCATTTGAATTAGATTTGTATTCCACTGGGGATGTCTCCTCGCTCGGTGGGGACCTTAATGCGCCTCAACGAGCGCAGCACGGTCACGGGACTGGATGGAGGTTATATTTAGGCTCTGGGAGAAAATAGCGGTGCTGGGCGATCCCGATGAGTGTTTTTCTCAAGGACCTGCTGGGGGAGACGGGAGCGTGGCGTATGGGAGGAGGGGGATGGCCGTTGTGCGGCGCCTCATACACACAAATACCAAAATAGGACAGAAGCGCAGCTGTGAGTGTACTAGCGCGCTAAATTGAGCCTGGTGTGCTGTGGAGAAGACGAAGCAGAGTGTCATTGTTGGAGGGTAATTCATGGAGAGAAGGTGAGAGCGGAGATTTTAAAGCTTTGCACCTCACAAGGGGCGGGAAACGAGTGGATTTAACCCTATAGGTGGAGTCGTGTCATCACTGACAGGCTGTTTTCCATGCAGATACCATGTCACATCACCAGATCTACACCTACGAGTTCTGTGATGGAGAGCATCCTGCCCAGCTCTTGGATGCTCTGAGGCATTTCTACATCAGCGACCTCTTCACTGATGTCTCCCTGCAATGTGGTGAGTCAGGTCAGGTCTTTCACTGTCACAAGGCGCTGCTGGCAGCCAGGAGCTCCTATTTCAAAGTCATGTTCACAGCTGACATGAGAGAGAGGTCCAACAGACTCATCACACTGGCAGGGGTGGACTGTGGGATTCTGGCTGCCCTGGTCAACTTTGTGTACACAGCTCAAGTGAGCATCACTGAGAGCAACGTGCAGAGCCTGCTGGAGGCTGCAGACCTGCTGCAGTTTATCTCTGTCAAACAAGCCTGCGAGCAGTTCCTCATACGCCTCCTGGATGTGGACAATTGCCTGGGTATGCATGCCTTTGCTCAGCGGCACCTGTGTCCTGGTCTGGAGCGAGAGGCCCGGAGACTAATTCTGAGCAGGTTCTCAGAGGTGACTGAGCAAGAGGAGTTCCTGGAGCTGGATCTTGATAAGATGAGGACTTTTCTGATGGCTCAGAACCTTGATGTGCAGAGAGATGAAGTGTTGATAGATGCTGTGGTGAGATGGGTGACCCATGACCTGGAGAATCGTGTCGATCACGCTGCAGACCTACTGCAATCCATCCACCTTGACCTAGATGAGATTTATTTCAAGGCCACATTGGATGTGCACAGAGAGTGTTTGCAGAGAATGGACGGAAGATTTAAATCTATAATCGTTCAGGCTTCAAGGCCCATCAGCAAGGAAATATCTACAAGTGGAAAGATGTCTTCCGGCATGTGCATCATTGGAGGATACTACTGGCACCCTCTGTGTGAAGTCCACATCTGGGATCCTCTAAGTGACACATGGGTGCAGGGAAAAGACATGCCTGACCATGAACGAGAGAGCTACAGTGTCAGTCTGCTCGGGGCTAATATCTATGTGACTGGAGGCTACAAGACTCACACTGTTGAGGCTCTTGACACAGTGTTTATTTACAACTGTGACTATGATGAGTGGACCGAGGGTCTCCCCATGATCACAGCTCGCTACTACCACTGCTCTGTCGCTCTGAATGGTTGCATTTATGCTATTGGAGGCTACAGAGGAGGAGCACCAGAGCAAGAGACGGAATATTATGATCCATTGAAAAAGAAATGGTACCCAGTGGCCAAAATGATTCAAGGTATGCAAATGAAGTGATTTGATCTTTATTAGTATGTCAGAGTGACGACGATGATGATGATGCACCTGTCACCTCCACACCTCCATCCCCTCATTACTTGACATGGGCGTCTTGCAATATGTTATCAATACACTGGCACCAAATATCACTATTTTATTGAAAACAACTGATAGTATTAATTCCTTCATTGTCATTTTGTCAAGCTGTGTATTGCATGTGTGAGTTTTCCAGAAGCTCTAAGCTAAGGTGCAGTTGGTTCTGTCTGTGTGTCTGTAAGCAGGCAGAAAAGAGGACAGAAGTCATTACGTTTTGGGGCAAAGCTGTTTAACATTCATCCATTTCCTATACCACTTAACTGTTAAGGGTCACGGGGGGCTTGAGCCTATCCCGGCTGACATTGGGCAACAGGCAGGGTACGCGCTGAACAAGTCGCGGGATGTTTAACATCGTGTAAATTTGAATTTATTAAAACTGGTTTGTTTTAGGTCATTCGTCCTCCGCTTATCTTTCACCAAAATGCTGTGGTGGTCTGAGCTCTGTAGTTGGATATTTTTTTCTTATCAGTTGTCAAATTGTGTAAATCTTATAAGACACAATGCTGTGGTTAAATTCTTGATCCCTGCTCATACAATAGAAGCTAATAACTTTAACCTATCTGCTGTAGCTATTAACACATTTGTTGTTCCGTCAAAATCAAACCGACCTTCACTTTTGTTCACGTTGCCTGCAGACTTGATGTGGTCATGCTTTTTATTGGGGAAACTAAATTTGATGTAACTGCATATGGAGTACGATGAAAGATGGATGACTGTCATTTTCAAAATTATTGAAGTCAAAAAGGAGGCACTGATGTAGGTATAAAAAAAAGTCCTTTATTAGAAAGCAGGGACAATCTCTCTCTCTCTTTCTCTCTCTTTCTCTCTCTCTCTCTCTCTGTATATATCTATATATCTATAGATATAGATATATCGATATAGATATATATTTCTATTTTTTGTGGCATATGAAGCAATTTGCAAACACTAACTACCTGTGTTTTCTCTGAAGGTGTAGGAAGTGCCACTGCCTGTGTGACAGGAGATAAAATCTATGTCACTGGAGGTCATTACGGGTACAGAGGAAGCTCCACCTATGAGAAAATCCAAGTTTACAGGCCGGATGTTAATGAGTGGAGTATCATTACAATAAGCCCTCATCCAGGTATGAGAGACAGAAGAAAGGAGTGGAACATAAATGCGTTGAAAACAGTTTTCTAATTTGCAATCCTCTTGTTTCCAGAGTTCGGCCTGTGTTCTGTGTCTTTGAATAACAAGCTTTATTTGGTGGGTGGACAGACCACTATAGCAGACTGCTACGATCCAGAGAGAGACGAATGGAGATCAATATCTGGGATGAAAGAGAGGAGGATGGAGTGCGGGGCTGCCGTAATAAATGGTTGTATTTATGTAACGGGGGGGTACTCCTACTCCAAAGGGACTTACCTGCAGAGCATTGAGAAATACGACCCTGAACTGGACACATGGGAGATTGTGGGGACTCTTCCCAGCCCAACCAGATCACACGGATGTGTTTGTGTTTATAGTGTGTAAGACTGTTATGGTCTTTCTGTGCCAAATAAATCAAATTAATTACTGTAATAGTGGAGGTGTGTGATACACAAGATAACCTTTGTTTTGCACAGGATTAATACCTTCAGAGAGTTACACATTTGACACTGTAAATGTAATTAAGAACAAGCATACCACCAAAAACTCAGCGGCTTTTTAGTTCGCATTTATAGTTTTATAAGTAGTATTTTAACATTTCTGTTTGATTAAATTCATATTTGACAAAGACTTGATTTAAATCTGCATGAAAACACACTATCGTTGAAGTGCTGGTACACACTAGCTTTTTGATCGGGTACAGCTGTGCCTGCAGGCTGCTTGTTCATTAAAAAAATCAATACATAATTTATGACCTAATCAATCGTTGTTTTTTTTAAAAAAGGTATCTAGGAGATTTCATTTCATTTCAATCAAAACCAGTGACTATTTATTTTTCACAGTATGTCACACTTGTAAGGTAGAGGGTTTTTTGTTGTTGTTGTTGTTTTGCTTTTGTTTGAACTTCATTTGAACTGGTTTTAAGAGGCCAAATCGGGAGTGTTTGTTGGGTACAGGTCCTGAAAGAACTTTGGGTGGTAGGTCTCAAAACATCCAGAGGAAACAAGAAGTATGGGTAATAATAATGTTGCAATCGTGTTGTGCTGTAAGCACATCAGTAATGACGATTTTCATGTTAAGACAATAGCAAATTTATGATGTGGTTATTATCTCACCATCTACACAAACACTCCCCAGTTGTTTGTGCAAATTTGCTTTGGTTTATGCCCTGTGGTGTGTGAAGAAAGTCCAAGTTTCAGTGAAAGAGTGACAGTAAAGGTGCAGCTCAGTGAAATAGTAGAAATATCAAACCTGCGCAGCAGCCACAGCTGAAGCCCTTTTACAAGACACAGTAAAGTAAATCCACAGAACAAGTAATGCATAGGGTCGGATGATGCTGGTGGAAAGCAAATAACCAAGTTTGAGAAAATACACCGGCTACTATCTATAAGAAAGGTAAAATGATAATGTATCATACTCCAGAAGTATATTTCATGCATCAATTCCATTCAGTTTACATCTTGTAACAAATGCTTCATTTACTTCTCAGTAACTATCAGACAGCTGCCTAGAGTCTGGAAGAATGCAAACCCATAATAATGAACAAAATGTAATCAAAAGATGCAAAAATAAAATAAAATAAATAAATATCGCTGGGGGTGGGTGTTGCACCAGGTTGCCCTTTCAGCTCCTTTGTTTGTCACCGATCAAGGCCATTATTCCTGTAGACTTGATGGTCTGCATGGTGGGTGGGAGGGAGCACAGTTGGGGGGCCACAGGAGGGTCAGGCCTCAGTGTTAAAGGGACAGTATGTACATTTCCAGCTAGCTTTATTTATGCACATTTTCAGTGTGCATAAAAAGTGGAACCAATGAAAATTATATATAGATATGCGTATATATAAATACAAACATAATAATCATCTATGTATCGTGAAAACGTTTTGATGCTCTGAGAAAGTGGAAAAGTTTGGGTTATGATAGATGCAACGGAAAGAGATTTACTGACTAAATGATGATGTACTTAAATCACGTGATGATAAGGGCTCATGGTCGCCGTCAGCACCGTTACCAGAACTCTTCCAAGAGCGCCTAACTGTAATATCTAAATCTTTCCACTTCCATTGACCCTTGAGGTTATAAACATCCTGTTATTTTGGTTTCTAGCAGAGATGGGTAAATAATTATATACACTCAAGTAATGTATCTAAGTTCAGTTTTGTACAATACTGTTCTTCAATACAGTACTTAGGTACTTAAGTATGATACTGGAGTTAAGTATCTGTACTGTAAAATACTTAATTACAATACCAAGCATTTTTATTTGAGAGGGCTTTGTACTCCTACTTCACTAAATTTTAATGCAAAATGTATACTTTGACTAGATGTATCTAAACCCATCAGGTATTACTTACTTTGAAGAAAAAAAAACTTTGCATCGAAAAAAATCAACAAAAACAGAAGAAGAATATGTACTTTCAAAACTGTAGCCTGTCAGCTTCAAGAAGACAGAGTAGTTCAACTGGACTGAAGAACACTTTTACAGGGCCTGGAGAGGTCAGTGGTTCAAGAATTGAATACTCCCAAGCACTGTAATACGCAAACATAAAGTAGAACGTGTACTTTTGCTTTTATCCTTTTGTAAACTTATTACCTGACACTTCTGTACTTTCAATTAAGTAGGATTTTGAATTGAGACTTTTACTTTTACCAGAGTACTATTTTATCTTGATAAGTCTACTTTTATTGAAGTAAAGAGAACTTAATATTCTCACAAAAGTTGTAGAATAAAAAAAAAGCACAAATCTCTTTTTTCCTTTTGCAGAAATTGTAAAAATTCTTATGTAAATTACGATAGACAGACGTTGGCGTTATACGCCTCCATACTGGCCCTTGTTGGCACCTTACGAAACCGCCCCTGCAGGATTCTCACTATAGCTTTAAGACCACATCAGAGGCGCAGCGCATTTGGTCTCTTTTGGTCTTCGATAATATCCGTAGCACGCAGTACCACATGTGCAGAAAGAAAGTGTGGTTTTTGGTTTGAACGGCTAAACTTGCTGGAGGTGGTGATTCAGCGTATCGTAAGTATAATTCCGCAATGTTGTGTAAAATACCCTCATTTAGTTTTTTACGCTCCCCAGAAATCTAATTCGTTTGTAAAAGAAACAACGTGCTCATTTAGCTTGTTGGAGCAATATGCTCTTGGTAGAATGGGGTTACGCAGAAAACTGGTCAATTAAACATCTTGTGCAGCAGTAATTTAAAGGATTATTTTCTAATATTATTCAGAAAAAATAATTATTGTTTAAACGATTAAACGTTCAAAGCTGTGTCAGTTGCTATTTTAGTGTACAAACATGCAGTGGCCGGTGTACAACTGCGACATGTAAGCTAGCAAGTGTGCTAGCATGTTAGCTGAAGCTACATGACATCGTCCATAAAGACTGAGCACCGGTCATGCAAATTTTATGCTTATTTTTGTATTTTGTGTCAGTGTTGGTGATAGTTTTAATGTAGTGTGTTAACTATTCAAAATATTAGACTCGACTCTTAACATGAAATATATCAATTATTTGGCTGCGATGATCAGAAAGTAATTGGTGTTAGCTAGACTCAGTTCTCAGGAGCTGCAGTAATTATTGTTAGCTTCGGGGGATTCACAGCCGGCGTAGGATGCAGAAAGAACAGGTTCACTCGCTAAATCACCCGAAGCAGGAATTAATGGACGAACCCTCACCGTATCTGGCTCCAGTGTTAACTTTAGTGGAAAATTGTAAAAATGTGTGTATTGTACTGTTGGAGTTGCAGAAAACTCCACACACTCCAGTATGTGCAGTTTTTAAACCTTCAATAGATATTTGTAGATGGCTGCAAGATCCTGAAGCTGAGCCACAACCAGATTGTTCAAGCGCGGATCATTTTATTTTTTCATGTGTGTACAACTTTAAGACTGTAAGACTCTCAGTAGTGGGCCATGTGTATGTTTACTTGTCACGTTTAGAGCATTTTAATAGATATTTGTAATGGTTACTTGGATGTGCAATGTGTCTCATCCAGCAATTGTGATGGATTTTTATTCTCTTCTGTGTGTTACAGTGTTGTACAGAGAACAGTCATGGCAGACATTAAAGAGGAAATGTCTCCAGTTGAGATGAAAGTGGCGCGTCAAGTAGAGGTATCTCACATGTTCATAAAACTAAATTTAATTTGTAATGATGTGTTATATTCCACCTGAACAAGTCTGCGGTTCTTGCCTCTAGTACTACTTCGGGGATCACAATCTTCTCAGGGACAAGTTTCTCAAAGAACAACTGCAGCTTGATGATGGTTGGGTGACTTTGGAGACGATGCTTAAATTTAACAGGTCAGCAAAACAAAACCTATTCTTATTTCACATATTATACGTTTATCAATTCATTTATTTCTGCTTATCGGTAGGTATCTTCTATTTTGAACTTTACAATTTTTAATTTGTTGTTAAAACAAGTGAAAGAAGAAACACTTCCAAAATAGATTTGTTTATTTTAATTTCTGTTTTTTGACAATATCACATTGTTGTTGTTTTTTACCTTATTGGATGGAGATTAACAAATTCTCTCTTGCTGAAACAAATTATTTGGAAATGAACAATATGATTGATTACCTAAGTATTTTATTTAATCAAGATTAATAGAAAATATTAGTATTTTTAGGACCAGTAAGTTACTGGTAGTGTGGCTGAAACCCTCTCCTGTGTTGTTGTTGTTCTGATTCAGGCCACTATTTCTCTTTTTTGATAGCTTTAGAAAAAATTATCCTGTTTCTTTCTTTCCAGTTTATATCCAGTGGGATCCTGTGTTTTACTGCCCTCTACAGGTTGCAGCTGTCTCTTGCATGTTCAGGCAGGCATGTGAATCAGTCACTAATAATAACAGGTCTGTGTCTGTAGATAATAGTGAAGTTAAAATGCAGTCACACTGCTATTATTGTGCTTAGCAACCCTCTGCTGTTCTCGCTATAACTTCGGAGTGTGTGTGTAAATATTTCTACGTTTTACGTTTTGTTCTGGTCATCAACAAAATGTCGTGTTACCCCAAAACTACTTTGGATGGATGAGCTGTGGCAAATCTGCTAAAAGCAGCAATGTCCACCAAAGCTCAAGTGAGAGGCAAATGAGGAAGAATGAGGATCAGTTGTGGTAATGCACACTCACCCTCACTGTGCCAGTCAGCACTTATTACCAGTCGCTCTCATTGAGCTATAACATTAAAACCTGTTTATATAAAAATCAAACTTTTGCTCATAAGAAGCTTTATTAAAGAGTAGACTTGAGTATATTGATATGTCAGCAAAATCAAAGCAGCCAGATGAGCTTATTTTGAACATTGTTGTCTTAAGTCACCATGAGTCAGCAGTCTTGAGCTCATCAAGCCTAATTGCTTGAAGATGCAGTGTAACATAATTTTGTTCCTTCTGGGCTCTCGATTTCTAAAATACCCCCAAAGTTGACCCTGCAGTCAAATTACAGCGTTGAGATCCTGATTACATCATCTCATTATCACCTCGAGGTGCCCTTGAGCAAGGCCTTTAACTTTAAAACTCCAGTGGCATCAGACTGTGGTTAAGTGTTGCAGGTTGTTCATTGTTGAAGGTGTCGGGCTGCACGGTGGTGCAGTGGTCAGCACTGTCGCCTCACAGCAAGAAGGTTCCAGGTTCAAGTCCTGGCTCCAGCACAGGATCTTTCTGTGTGGAGTCTCCATGTTCTCTCCGTTCCTGTGTGGGTTCTCTATGGTACTCCAGCTTCCTCCCACAGTCCAAAGACATCAAGAGGGGACGAGGCTGATTGATACTCTAAATTGACCGTAGGTGTGACTGTGAGTGTGAATGGTTGTTTGTCTCTATGTGTTGGTCCTGAGATGGACTGGTGACCTGTCCGGGGTGAACCCCGCCTCTCACCTGGAGTCAGCTGGGATAGCCCCCCCCCCCCCCCCCCCGTGACCCTTAACAGGATAAGTGGTTGAAGATGGATGGATGGGTGGGTTTGAGGTGTTGCTGTGATCAGGTCGTTGCTGGTGAAGACATTGTTGCTCTCAGTTGACTCAGTCTGAGTAAATATCGGAGGGGAAAAAGGAAGTTTTTAAATTACATACGGCGTCTTTGTAAACGAGTTCAGAATGGAGGTTTTACTGTGTAAATGTCCGAGTTCTGTACCAGTGGACATTACTCTCCCTTATAGCTGTGTGTGTGTGTGTGTGTGTTTTGGCAGACTGAAGTCCCTAACCTCAGAGAGCAGCGTCATTGTTTCAGCACTCCAGAAATCAAAGACAGGCCTCTTGGAAATCAGTGAAGACAAAACCAAAATCAGACGGTCTCCAAACAAACCTTTGCCGGAACTCAATGAGGAATACAAAGATGCTGTCAAACACAAATCTGTGTACATTGTAAGTTTTTAAAAACTCTTAATGTGGAATTGAATCATTACAGCACTAGTGTGGTATTTAGTGCCATCTAGTGGCCATATTGCAGACTGCCACCAAACATGTAGAAGAACCTGGGAGGCCCTTAGGTGGCAGTAATTAGGGCCTGAGCCAGAAGGTACTTCTGGCGAAGACCCTATTATGTTTGCTCGGCAGAGCAACACATTAGCAGCACTAAAAACACTAAAAACACACACTAAACAGTGTCCCAGGCCCCCCCAACACCCATGAGGCAACTGGGCCAGACGGCCCGGAGCCAGTTTTCACATACACACCCATTCAAAACCTGGTATTATACTGTTCTTGCTCTCAATGAGTGCGCGCTATATGCGCATAATGCGCATAACGCGCATAATCTAATTTGACCCCCTGAACATGCATGAAATTCGCTGAAATTTGGCACAATCGTTCGGTATGTCTCAACATTCACTAATCAAAAACAAAAACGCCACTAAAGTCTATAGCGCCACCTAGGGAGCCACACAAAAAAAAGATAATTTTTTTTAATTTCGCGCGCTATAACTCCTCACACAAAACTCCCACAGACATGGGACCAACACCGTTGGACTCGTCTCATCAAGACGAACAATTCTTACACTCTGACCCCTCACCTATCTCCAACAGAATGTCCACAAATTGGACAAAACTGTCAAAATCAGGACTTTTTTTACTCCCCGAACAAAATCTATCTCCTCCTAAACCGTAAATGCCAGGGCTTCCAAACTTTCACACATTACTCTCCCAACTGTGCTGATTAAAAGTTCAGTAAGAATAATATACTACGCGCTCGGTTTGGATTTTATAAGCTCTCAAAGTGGGGGAGACACGTTTCACGCTTACAATGGAAGTCTATGGGGGGAGCGTGTCCTCTCAGGGTACATACTCTCAAACAAATGCTTCTCACGTCTATACCATACATCGCACAGCTTTTAAAAACATATCACTGTATTCCTGACAAAAATCCCTACAAAAATATGGTATTTTGTGTTACTTTTGACCAACGTAGGCCGAGTTATTCAGCTTTTACACACTACATTTCTCTTAATCCTCCACTCTCTCCACTCTAGCACAGATCAAAGAAAGTGCAGCGGGGGAGGGGTTTTTAATGAGCCAGCTGGCAGCTCTGCTCTCAGCTCTGCTCTCAGCTCTGACAGACATGGCAGAGATTTGTTTACTGCAGTCATGGAAACCAGAATTGGAGCTTCTCTGCCCTCATGTACATACTCTCAAACAAACACTTGTCGCTTCTAAATTAAAACACTCACACATTCAAAAAGCACACCATTGAATTCCTGAGAAAAAACTCTACGCACTGATGTCTTTACATTCCACTTTTGACCCATATATGCAGAGTTATGACTGTGTTTCACAGTTAAACTGCCAAATCCTCCTCTGCTCTCCACTCTGACACAGACAGCAGAGAGCGAGCAGAGAAGGGAGGGGCTCTTAAATGGCCGGCTCTCAGCTCTGCAGTCACGCTGTGCAGCGAACTGAGGCTCGTATCTCCTAAACTACAAGGCCTAGGGATTTGCCGATTACACCGTTGGATTGGGGCCGGTGTCAAGGACGCGGCCGTAGGCCGCGCGGGGGCTCAGGCCCTAACAACGCTGCTTGCAGCTTTAATTAGGGCCTGAGCCAGTCCCTGGCGAAGACCCTATTATGTTTCGAAGTCACACTCGCCACTTCAAAAGTAAATTTGACCCCCTAAACATGCATGAAAACTCACCAAATTTGGTAAGCACATCAGGTGCGGCGAAAAATTCGATAATTAAAAAAAAAAGAGGCGCTCTACTCAATAGCGCCACCTACATACACAAAAAACCACGCCACAGACTGTAGGAATGTCCTTCAGACATGGGACAAACACCATTGAACTCGTCTCATCAAGACGGATAAATCATACACTCACACCCCTGACCTAACTGTAACAGGATGTCCACAATTTGGACACGAATGTCTAATTTTGGACAATTTTGCGCCCCGAACAAAATCTATCTCCTCCTGAACCGTAAATGCCAGGGCTTCCAAACTTTCACACATTACTCTCCCAACTGTGCTCTTCAAAAATCTTTAAAGGCTAATATACTACGCGCTCGGTTTGGATTTTATGAGCCGTCAAAGTGGGGGAGACACTTTTCGCCTTACAATGGAAGTATATGGGGAGAGCGTGTCCTCTCAGGGTACATACTCTCAAACAAATGCTTCTCACATCTACACCATACATTCCACAGCTTTTAAAAACACAACACTGTATTCCTGACAAAAATCCCTACAAAAATATGGTATTTTGTGTGACTTTTGACCAACGTATGACGACTTATTCAGCTTTTACACACTATATTTCTCTTAATCCTCCACTCTCTCCACTCCAGCACAGATCAGACACAGTGCAGCGGGGGAGGGGTTCTTAAAGGAACAGCTGGCAGCTCTGCTCTCAGCTCTGCTCTCAGCTCTGACAGAGATGGCAGAGAGCGAGCAGAGAAGGGAGGGGCTCTTAAAGGGCCGGCTCTCAGCTCTGCACTCACACTGTGCAGCGCACTGAGGCTCATATCTCCTCAACTACAAGGCCTAGGGATTTGCCGATTACACCGTTGGATTGGGGCCGGTGTCAAGGACGCGGCCGTAGGCCGCGCGGGGGCTCAGGCCCTAACAACGCTGCTTGCAGCTTTAATTAGGGCCTGAGCCAGAAGGTACTTCTGGCGAAGACCCTATTATGTTTGCTCGGCAGAGCAACACATTAGCAGCACTAAAAACACTAAAAACACACACTAAACAGTGTCCCAGGCCCCCCCAACACCCATGAGGCAACTGGGTCAGACGGCCCGGAGCCAGTTTTCACATACACACCCATTCAAAACCTGGTATTATACTGTTCTTGCTCTCAATGAGTGCGCGCTATATGCGCATAATGCGCATAACGCGCATAATCTAATTTGACCCCCTGAACATGCATGAAATTCGCTGAAATTTGGCACAATCGTTCGGTATGTCTCAACATTCACTAATCAAAAACAAAAACGCCACTAAAGTCTATAGCGCCACCTAGGGAGCCACACAAAAAAAAGATAATTTTTTTTAATTTCGCGCGCTATAACTCCTCACACAAAACTCCCACAGACATGGGACCAACACCGTTGGACTCGTCTCATCAACACGAACAATTCTTACACTCTGACCCCTCACCTATCTCCAACAGAATGTCCACAAATTGGACAAAACTGTCAAAATCAGGACTTTTTTTACTCCCCGAACAAAATCTATCTCCTCCTAAACCGTAAATGCCAGGGCTTCCAAACTTTCACACATTACTCTCCCAACTGTGCTCTTCAAAAATCTTTAAAGGCTAATATACTACGCGCTCGGTTTGGATTTTATAAGCCCTCAAAGTGGGGGAGACACGTTTTACGCTTACAATGGAAGTCAATGGGGAGGCCGTGTCCTCTCATGGTACATACTCTCGAACAAATGCTTCTCACGTCTATACCATACATCGCACAGCTTTTAAAAACATATCACTGTATTCCTGACAAAAATCCCTACAAAAATATGGTATTTTGTGTTACTTTCCACCAACGTAGGCCGAGTTATTCAGCTTTTACACACTACATTTCTCTTAATCCTCCACTCTCTCCACTCTAGCACAGATCAAAGAAAGTGCAGCGGGGGAGGGGTTCTTAATGGGCCAGCTGGCAGCTCTGCTCTCAGCTCTGCTCTCAGCTCTGACAGACATGGCAGAGATTTGTTTACTGTAGTCATGGAAACCACAATTGGCACTTCTCTGCCCTCATGTACATACTCTCAAACAAACACTTGTCGCTTCTAAATTAAAACACTCACACCTTCAGAAAACACACCATTGAATTCCTGAGAAAAAACTCTACGAACTGACGTCTTTACATTACACTTTTGACCAACATATGCAGAGTTATGACTGTGTTTCACAGTAAAACTGCCAAATCCTCCTCTGCTCTCCACTCTGACACAGATGGCAGAGAGCGAGCAGAGAAGGGAGGGGTTCTTAAAGGGCCGGCTCTCAGCTCTGCAGTCACGCTGTGCAGCGAACTGAGGCTCGTATCTCCTAAACTACAAGGCCTAGGGATTTGCCGATTACACCGTTGGATTGGGGCCGGTGTCAAGGACGCGGCCGTAGGCCGCGCGGGGGCTCAGGCCCTAACAACGCTGCTTGCAGCTTTAATTAGGGCCTGAGCCAGAAGGTACTTCTGGCGAAGACCCTATTATGTTTGCTCGGCAGAGCAACACATTAGCAGCACTAAAAACACTAAAAACACACACTAAACAGTGTCCCAGGCCCCCCCAACACCCATGAGGCAACTGGGCCAGACGGCCCGGAGCCAGTTTTCACATACACACCCATTCAAAACCTGGTATTATACTGTTCTTGCTCTCAATGAGTGCGCGCTATATGCGCATAATGCGCATAACGCGCATAATCTAATTTGACCCCCTGAACATGCATGAAATTCGCTGAAATTTGGCACAATCGTTCGGTATGTCTCAACATTCACTAATCAAAAACAAAAACGCCACTAAAGTCTATAGCGCCACCTAGGGAGCCACACAAAAAAAAGATAATTTTTTTTAATTTCGCGCGCTATAACTCCTCACACAAAACTCCCACAGACATGGGACCAACACCGTTGGACTCGTCTCATCAAGACGAACAATTCTTACACTCTGACCCCTCACCTATCTCCAACAGAATGTCCACAAATTGGACAAAACTGTCAAAATCAGGACTTTTTTTACTCCCCGAACAAAATCTATCTCCTCCTAAACCGTAAATGCCAGGGCTTCCAAACTTTCACACATTACTCTCCCAACTGTGCTGATTAAAAGTTCAGTAAGAATAATATACTACGCGCTCGGTTTGGATTTTATAAGCTCTCAAAGTGGGGGAGACACGTTTCACGCTTACAATGGAAGTCTATGGGGGGAGCGTGTCCTCTCAGGGTACATACTCTCAAACAAATGCTTCTCACGTCTATACCATACATCGCACAGCTTTTAAAAACATATCACTGTATTCCTGACAAAAATCCCTACAAAAATATGGTATTTTGTGTTACTTTTGACCAACGTAGGCCGAGTTATTCAGCTTTTACACACTACATTTCTCTTAATCCTCCACTCTCTCCACTCTAGCACAGATCAAAGAAAGTGCAGCGGGGGAGGGGTTTTTAATGAGCCAGCTGGCAGCTCTGCTCTCAGCTCTGCTCTCAGCTCTGACAGACATGGCAGAGATTTGTTTACTGCAGTCATGGAAACCAGAATTGGAGCTTCTCTGCCCTCATGTACATACTCTCAAACAAACACTTGTCGCTTCTAAATTAAAACACTCACACATTCAAAAAGCACACCATTGAATTCCTGAGAAAAAACTCTACGCACTGATGTCTTTACATTCCACTTTTGACCCATATATGCAGAGTTATGACTGTGTTTCACAGTTAAACTGCCAAATCCTCCTCTGCTCTCCACTCTGACACAGACAGCAGAGAGCGAGCAGAGAAGGGAGGGGCTCTTAAATGGCCGGCTCTCAGCTCTGCAGTCACGCTGTGCAGCGAACTGAGGCTCGTATCTCCTAAACTACAAGGCCTAGGGATTTGCCGATTACACCGTTGGATTGGGGCCGGTGTCAAGGACGCGGCCGTAGGCCGCGCGGGGGCTCAGGCCCTAACAACGCTGCTTGCAGCTTTAATTAGGGCCTGAGCCAGAAGGTACTTCTGGCGAAGACCCTATTATGTTTGCTCGGCAGAGCAACACATTAGCAGCACTAAAAACACTAAAAACACACACTAAACAGTGTCCCAGGCCCCCCCAACACCCATGAGGCAACTGGGTCAGACGGCCCGGAGCCAGTTTTCACATACACACCCATTCAAAACCTGGTATTATACTGTTCTTGCTCTCAATGAGTGCGCGCTATATGCGCATAATGCGCATAACGCGCATAATCTAATTTGACCCCCTGAACATGCATGAAATTCGCTGAAATTTGGCACAATGGTTCGGTATGTCTCAACATTCACTAATCAAAAACAAAAACGCCACTAAAGTCTATAGCGCCACCTAGGGAGCCACACAAAAAAAAGATAATTTTTTTTAATTTCGCGCGCTATAACTCCTCACACAAAACTCCCACAGACATGGGACCAACACCGTTGGACTCGTCTCATCAAGACGAACAATTCTTACACTCTGACCCCTCACCTATCTCCAACAGAATGTCCACAAATTGGACAAAACTGTCAAAATCAGGACTTTTTTTACTCCCCGAAAAAAATCTATCTCCTCCTAAACCGTAAATGCCAGGGCTTCCAAACTTTCACACATTACTCTCCCAACTGTGCTCTTCAAAAATCTTTAAAGGCTAATATACTACGCGCTCGGTTTGGATTTTATAAGCCCTCAAAGTGGGGGAGACACGTTTTACGCTTACAATGGAAGTCAATGGGGAGGCCGTGTCCTCTCATGGTACATACTCTCGAACAAATGCTTCTCACGTCTATACCATACATCGCACAGCTTTTAAAAACATATCACTGTATTCCTGACAAAAATCCCTACAAAAATATGGTATTTTGTGTTACTTTCCACCAACGTAGGCCGAGTTATTCAGCTTTTACACACTACATTTCTCTTAATCCTCCACTCTCTCCACTCTAGCACAGATCAAAGAAAGTGCAGCGGGGGAGGGGTTCTTAATGAGCCAGCTGGCAGCTCTGCTCTCAGCTCTGACAGAGATGGCAGAGATTTGTTTACTGTAGTCATGGAAACCACAATTGGCACTTCTCTGCCCTCATGTACATACTCTCAAACAAACACTTGTCGCTTCTAAATTAAAACACTCACACCTTCAGAAAACACACCATTGAATTCCTGAGAAAAAACTCTACGAACTGATGTCTTTACATTACACTTTTGACCAACATATGCAGAGTTATGACTGTGTTTGTCAGTAAAACTGCCAAATCCTCCTCTGCTCTCCACTCTGACAGAGATGGCAGAGAGCGAGCAGAGAAGGGAGGGGCTCTTAAAGGGCCGGCTCTCAGCTCTGCACTCACACTGTGCAGCGCACTGAGGCTCGTATCTCCTAAACTACAAGGCCTAGGGATTTGCCGATTACACCGTTGGATTCGGGCCAGTGTCAAGGACGCGGCCGTAGGCCGCGTGGGGGCTCAGGCCCTAACAACGCTGCTTGCAGCTTTAATTGTTTCTTTCTTCTCCCGCCACTTTGAGGCTTAATTTGACCCCCTGAACATGCATGAAATTCGCTGAAATTTTGCACACACGTCCGGTCTGGCGAAAAATTTTATATTTTAAAAAAAATTTTCGCAAAAACTCAATAGCGCCACCTAGGGAGCCAAAAAACTCGCAAAAAATTTGGAGCGCTATAACTGCTTGTACGAATGTCCCACAGACACGGGACCAACACCGTTGCACTCGTCTCATCAAGACAAAAATTTCATACGCTCTGACCTCTCGCCTATCTACAACACAATGTCCACAAATTGGACAAAACTGTCAAAAAGAGGACTTTTGCTCCTCCCCGAACAAAATCTATCTCCTCCTAAACCGTAAATGGCACAGCTTCCAGACTTTCACACATTACTCTCCCAACACTGCTCTTCAAAAATCTTTAAAGGCTAATATACTACGCGCTCGGTTTGGATTTTATAAGCCGTCAAAGTCGGGGAGACACGTTTCACGCTCACAATGGAAGTCAATGGGGTGCCCGTGTCCTCTCATGGTACAAACTCTCGAACAAATGCTTCTCACGTCTAAACTACAACTCTCACAGCTTCACAAAACACACCAGTCGATTCCTCAGAAAAATCTCTACAAAAATATGGAATTATATTCCACTTCCAAGCTACAAATGCAGAGTTATTTGCTTTTCACACACTAAAAATGTTCATTTTTGTGCTGCTCTCCACTCAGGCACAGATGGCAGAGATTTGTTTACTGTAGTCATGGAAACCAAAATTGGAGCTTCTCTGCCCTCATGTACATACTCTCAAACAAACACTTGTAGCTTCTAAACTAAAACACTCACACCTTCAGAAAACACACCATTGAATTCCTGACAAAAAACTCTACGCACTGATGTCTTTACTTTCAACTTTTGACCAACATATGCTGAGTTATGACTGTGTTTCACAGTTAAACTGCCAAATCCTCCTCTGCTCTCCACTCTGACACAGACGGCAGAGAGCGAGCAGAGAAGGGAGGGGCTCTTAAATGGCCGGCTCTCAGCTCTGCAGTCACACTGTGCAGCGCACTGAGGCTCGTATCTCCTAAACTACAAGGCCTAGGGATTTGCCGATTACACCGTTGGATTGGGGCCGGTGTCAAGGACGCGGCCGTAGGCCGCGCGGGGGCTCAGGCCCTAACAACGCTGCTTGCAGCTTTAATTAATAATTGATTTTGTTTTAAATTAGATTTTTAAAATCTCAACAGTTTTGTAGGTTTTCTCCAAATATTTCCATGTCAATACCATAACTCTGTATGCCTTCATGATGTACCTGTGTACCTGTGTTTCAGGTATACAGATTATGTTTGACACCTTACTATTTTCTCCTGATGAGTCAGGTTACATTTTTTTTTCCTCCTCCCTCCTCCAGAAAGGGTTCCCCCTGGAAACCACCCTTGACGAGATCCAGGACTGGCTGACAGGGAAAGGAGCCATTGAAAACATTCAGATGAGGAAGAACCTACAAAAGCAGTTCAAGGTATATTCACTGCTGCTGGTAGAAATGCCAGTCGAATTCTCGGCGGTGTGCTGTGATTTACGGCTTCTCTCCGTCTTTACAGGGATCTGTGTTTATCTGCTTTGACACGGAAGAATCCTCCAAGCAGTTCCTAGAACGTTCTGACATCAAATCATACAAAGACAATGAAATGCTGGTGTTATCAAGGTATGTTGTGTCACGTCATGTACGAGACTGATTTACAGTGTAGGATTAAACATGACATTGAGTAACTCACATTAAAATGAGAAAATGGATTGGTAAAAACTAACTTGTTAGGGGGAGGACGTGAGGAAGACATCTTTTCCAGACATTTGAGACATTTTTAGATTAACGTTTTTTTGTTTTTTTTTAACAAAAAGCAACAATAACCAGCTTTTCTTAGAAATTGGAGAAGTAAACTTTGCCAAGCAGCACAGCAACGTTAAGTAGCATCTTCCTGTCATCGCACTAGTTCATAACCTGCTGTAAGAGTTTGTTGAGCTTTCTTCAATAGAATAATCACACAAAGGGGGTTGTGTTACGGTGGGTTGAAGGTAATTCTGTGTGTATTCTTTTTTTTATTATTATTCTGGATGGAATCTTCGATTCAATTTGCCCCTTTTTTATAGCTGACAGCAGCTGTCATCTTCAATCCCCCTAAAAAATTATTGTAATGATGCTAAAATACATGCAAACAAATTTCAAACCAAGATGACTTGAAAGATTTTGCCTCAAGTCTTTGACGTATACTCCTTTTTTAATCCATTTTATTTTGGTGATCTTCTCAGAAATTCATTCTCAGATGTTAAGATATTAAGTTAACCATCATGTGTTTTTTTTTTTTCTTTTCCTGCTGTCAGAGAAGACTACCACGCCAAGAAGGCTGAGGAGCGAAAACAGTTCAAAGCCGACACAAAAGCAAAAGCACGACAGTGAGTACACAACGAAAGCAACTGTGTCCTAAAGTGGTTTTGCTGCTTAAAATGACGCTCGTCTCACCCTCATCTCCCCCTGAAAATGTCGTTCAGGGACAAAGAGCAGCAGCAGAAACATGCTGAAGAGAAAGAAATGGTACGTCGCCACGAGTTCTGTTCTCCTGGAAGGACAGGATACCAGAACACGCTAACGGTGGGTTTGTGCTGCAGGGTCTGCTCCTGGATGAACAGACGGGCTGCTTACTGAAGTTCTCTGGAGAACTTGAGGATGTTTCAAGAGAAGATTTTCATGAATTGTTCTCTGGACACGGAAAGATCAAGTGGGTGGATTTCACGAGGGGAGCCAAAGAGGTACGTGAACTCCACAGCGCTCTCACATCCTACTCATAGAGAGGCGTCTTTAGGTTACAGTTTGTTTTTTTCCGCTTTCTTAACCCGATGAAGGGCACCCTCCTCTTTGATGGCAATGCGAAGGAGGCTTTTGAAAAAGCTAAAGCTGCAAATGATGGGGACCTTAAAATCAAGGAGAACAGTGTCACGTGGCAGCTGCTGGAGGGAGACGAGGAGAAAGAGATGCTAAAGAAGATCATTGAAGCTCAACAGGAGTCTTACAACAGATCCAAAGGCCGAGGTAAACACGGCTGCTGTTCTAAGGATCAAATGATAAACCTCTCCTAAGAAAAAGTCATTTTTGTTTTCTACATTTCCTTAAAAGGTGGTAGAGGAAGATCAGGAGGCCGAGGAAGAGGAGGCCGAAGGGGAAGAGGTGGCAGAGATCAAGGCAGAACCCAGTATCAGGGCAAAAAGACGAAGTTTGATAGTGACGACGAACATGAGGATGGTGAGTTCAGTCTCTCGGAGATCTGTAATCATTCAGGCACACCAAAGAGCTCCCGTTTTCCTGCTTTGTTGTGACGTTAGCACTTCAGGCTCGTCCTCATACCCAGTATTCCTCCACTGCGTGCTACAAGTCCAGCAAGAATCTAGGAATCATAGTGAGTTAACGAATGCTGATTTCATGAGATGAGAGAGAAAAAAGTGTCAGTCCACAGCACGTAAATTATATGATGAAGAGGATGTCTATGTTGTACACAAATTGTATAGGGCAGTCCCTTCAGACTGATTAAAAGTCAGTGTATATACATGTATAAGTACATGTAAGCTGTAGAGGAATTTTAGATTAGACCAGATTAGATTAACCTCGCAGAGTTCAGGTACAGAGCCTATGACATGCAGTTGACATCCAACCGGAAGTGCAAAAGAAGCATGAATAGCAAAGTGCAGGTTGAGTGCAGTAGTCTGTGCAGTTATGGAGACAGTCGAGATAAAGTTGTATAAATACAGGTTTTCCTGATGATACTGTATGTCCACAGTGGCAGATGAGAAGTATATATACTCACTCACTCACGTGCGCACAGCAGTTTGTGTGATAACAGTTCAAGGGCATTGATGAAACATTACAGGACTAAATGTAAACAGGTCAGCAGTACAGAAGTGTAAATGTAAAGTTCAGTGCTAGAGAGGAGACGAGTTTTTGTTCAGCAGTGTTAGAGCCTCTGGAAAGAAGGTGTACCCGACCCTGGTGGCTGAGCGCAGGCTCCTGTATCGCCTGCCAGATGAAGGAATTCATCCAATATAAGAAACAGGCTGGGGACTCAGAGACTGCTCACACCGGACACTTAAATGTACGTCCATAACAGACGTACAAGGTTTGCTGTGAGATGAGGTTGAGTCGAACATCTGAGTTCAACCCCTTGTAAACAGTCACACTAGTAATGTTGGGCACTGCACCGAACACCTAACACCTGGTAGGAGCATCCAGCACAATGTGACCTTGGTGGAGTCTAAACACAGCTACGCATCAGGATAACGCTGGTGTCCTAAGTGTCATCTGTACTGTCAGTAGTATTCTAACATTGAACTTATGGAAGACGCCACAGGTTCACCCCAGCCTCAGGTCAAGGCCCGGGGTCAGATCAGCTTTTATCCTTATGCGGTAATTATGAGGGTGAGGCCCAAGGAAGTTCGAAAAGAGGATATAAGAAAAAATTCCTTATCATAAGTGATCATACATGAGTTTTAAAGAATACACACAATGGCTGTCATTTATCAATCCAGCGGAGAAGCCAGCGCACATTAGAGGAATCGGATCATAACCTCCGCTCACTTTTATATTGATAAATATTAAGATTTGTGTGGGTATGATGATTACTGGCCAAAGTTTCAACTTCAGTGAAACTTTTTTTCGGCTACCAAGGTTGCGCCCCCCAATTCTGAGTATGGTCAAAAGCAGGGATGATTAGGGCTGAGCAATTTTATTGATTCTGCGAGATATATATATCTATATCTATATATAGATATATATATCTATATATCTATCTATATATCTGTCTATCTCTATCTATCTCTATCTCTGTCTATCTCTATCTATCTCTGTCTATCTCTATCTCTATCTATCTATATCTATATCTATATCTATATATCTATCAATATTTTTTGTCCCCAGAGAGTATCGATACATTAAGCCCCATTCAAATTCTGCTTTCCTTTTTCCTTGCAATCAGCACGAGAGGGCATAAAGGGGAATTACAGGTGGTAGGCAAGTCTTTGTGGAAATGAGACCTTAGAGGTTTGGTGACAATAACCACGATATCTTTTATTTCCTTCAGCACCTGTAGCCCCCAAGAGAGAACGAGACGACGCTGACGGTCCTGCAGCAAAAGTTGCCAAAACTGAAAATGGATCTTAGTGACGAGGTCTGAATATTTCTTTCGTGAAAACATTTATTATAAATCATGTAAATGCAACATAAATTCATTCCACATGAGCTTCAGGCCCTGGAGAATCGTAGGAAGTCCACCTGGATGTCCACCTAGAGAGCAAAAGTGCAAAGCTTCAAAAGGCAAATGTTCAACTTTCTCTCGTCTTCTTTAGGTTTTGATTTTATCCAATACAACAATCTGTTTTGAAGATAATTTAATTTTGCTAGAAAATTTTAGTTGGTTTTGTAAGACCTGTGTGACATCTTGAATCTGTCTGACATCATACTTTGTTTTTCCTCGTAGATTTCTTATTTTAACTCATGAGAACATCTGCTTTGCTATTTTTAAGTTTGCATATGTGAATAGCAAATAAATCCTTCATAAAAAAAATCAGTTCAGTTTGACTGTTGATTCACAGCGTGTTAGCTGAGCCTGGTGTTCATCAACTTACCGATTTCTTTTTGTGGAACTTAAAAGACGCAGGCAAGTCATACCTCAGTTCTGTGAAGAGAGTATTAAATCAGTTTTTAAAGTATTTTAGTGGTCGATATGATGTACTGCATATTTACCTGCTATCACTTCCATCTTCACTCCCCAGTCATTCGCTTTTTTCTGTATGTGCTGTAACGGGGTTGAGAATTTTTAGTTGTTTCTTGGTGGAACATGGATCTGAGCTCAAGATGAAAGCAACACTTGAAAGACATCTGGTGGTATTTGGTTTGGATCCTGAAGTGAATTTACCTCTCTGGTTGATGTTTTATGAAGTGAATACACAGCTGTCTCTGCCATGGTTAAAGCTGCCCTCAGGAATTTCATGTCCATACCTTTTTGAGGAAAATTAAAGTTAAAAATTTACAGTGAAACAACGGAGCTCTACAGCAGTTCGCTCATCAAAAGTAGCTGATGTAACTACGCGTCTTTCTAATGCTGCGTACACTTCTTTCAAACACTGAAGTCATAAGTGCATGGATTTATAACCCAGGTATTTCAGGAAGTTTAGACTGTCTTGCTGCTCTTCACCTAAGATGAATTCCTTGCTTCAGTCAAGCAACTGAGGCAAATTAAAATGGGAATGTATTATAATGCAGCCATTAGTCCAGTGAGCAGGTCTCTGCTGTGTGGTTCCCCCAAATGTCCCAAAAGATTACACACCAGTATTGTTAGGGATAATTCTGACATCTGTAAATATTGGAAGAAAATCAAAATCGCGCATCCTGGAAACGCCACATTTGCAGTGAGGGGTCACTTTTTTAGGTCAAATTCTGCAGCTGTCCAACACGAACCTATCACAAGGGGAATCTCTGGTGAACATGGGCATCTTTGTTAAACGATATCTTTACATGGGGGAGTCAGACAGCATGGGTTGACTGAGTTGTAAGAAACGGTTGATGCAACTTGCACCGTCTTTCCGCATATTTGTGATATGTTTACCTTTCTTTTCAAAATCTTATAAAATTTTGAGAAAGCACCCAAAGAAGACTCTTGACTACGTATTTACCTTGGTTGTGTTTTGTTCCAAAAGGTGGGTTCATGATTACGGTGTCAAATTTGTTCGCATAAGCCTCAGTCTGCAGCGAACTCATGTCACACTGGACCAGATCAAGGTTCGAAACATCGAACTCCTCCGCGTTTCTCCTGAATATCTCCAGCGCGTCGTCGTCAATGTCGAACCCGACACACAGACTGAAGAGGAAGCAGAAGCGAATGATTAATAAAACAACTTCAGTCACCATGAAAACACTGTATGAACGACGGTAGCTGCTCTCACCCAGCATCGAGCATCGCCGCCCCGATGCTGAGGACTCCGCAGCCGCATCCCAGATCTGCCACTAGTTTCCCCTCGATGTCATCAAATGTGTTCTGGATTGTGTAAAGCATACAAGCTGCGGAAATACGACAAAGTGTATGAGTGTAAAGTTTTCGCAAACTCTCCAATGCTCCCGTGTTGACGTCTCACCAGCAATGTGTGGACTGGTGGGATATTGCTCCAGAAGAATTTTCGGCTCTTCAAATGCGTCCACTTGTTGTAGGCAACTCTCTAATTCTTTGAGTTTCATTTCTTATGACCGTTAAGTCGAAATATGTTGCTAAAACCGCCCTGCAGCGTCCTTTAAAAGGCTGTTCTCACGTTACACGCAATCGAGATGCATAGTTAAGCACGACTTCCGCAATGGTACATCTACCAAAACAATCCGACGAGGACCGGGCTCGGGTCGGCGTAGTTCCTCCCTCCAACATGACTCTGATCCATGAACTTTCCTTTCCTGTTTCCAAAAACGAATACAAAATTGGCAACTTATAAATTGGCACAATCAAACTGTGATTTAATGATAGACATTTTGATGAATAAAAGAATGATAAAAAAGTATTATAATTATAATTACAATTAAAGCTGCAAGCAGCGTTGTTAGGGCCTGAGCCCCCGCCTAACCGCGGCCGGATCGCCGGCCCGAATCCAACGGTGTAATCGGCAAATCCCTAGGCCTTGTAGTTGAGGAGATACGAGCCTCAGTTCGCTGCACAGCGTGACTGCAGAGTTGAGAGCCGGCCCTTTAAGAGCCCCTCCCTTCTCTGCTCGCTCTCTGCCATCTGTGTCAGAGTGGAGAGCAGAGGAGGATTTGGCAGTTTTACTGTGAAAACCAGTCATAACTCAGCATATGTGGGTCAAAAGTTGAAAGTAAAGACATCAGTGCGTAGAGTTTTTTCTCAGGAATTCAATGGTGTGTTTTCTGAAGGTGTGAGTGTTTTAGTTTAGAAGCTACAAGTATTTGTTTGAGAGTATGTACATGAGGGCAGAGAAGCTCCAATTGTGGTTTCCATGACTACAGTAAACAAATCTCTGCCATCTGTGCTAGAGCGGAGAGCAGCTGAAAAATCAACATTTTCAGTGTGTGAAAGTCAAATAACTCTGCATATGTTGCTTCAAAGTGCAATGTAACCCCATATTTTTGTAGGGATTTTTCTGAGGAATCCAGTGGTGTGTTTTGTGAAGCCGTGAGAGTTTCAGTGTAGACGTGAGAAGCATTTGTTTGAGAGTATGTACCATGAGAGGACACGGCCACCCCATTGACTTCCATTGTAACGTAAAACGTGTCTCCCCGACTTTGAGGGCTTATAAAATGGGAACCGAGCGCGTAGTATATTAGCCTTTAAAGATTTTTGAAGAGCAGTGTTGGGAGAGTAATGTGTGAAAGTCTGGAAGCGATGCCATTTACGGTTTAGGAGGAGATAGATTTTGTTCGGGGAGGAGCAAAAGTCTTCATTTTGACAGTTTTGTCCAATTTGTGGACATTGTGTTGTAGATAGGTGAGAGGTCAGAGCGTATGAAATTTTCGTCTTGATGAGACGAGTGCAACGGTGTTGGTCCCGTGTTTGTCGGACATTCGTACAAGAAGTTATAGCGCTCCAAATTTTTTTCGAGTTTTTTGCCTCCCTAGGTGGCGCTATTGAGTTTTTGCGAAATTTTTTTTTTAAATATAAAATTTTTCGCCGGACCGGACGTGTGTGCAAAAATTCAGCGAATTTCATGCATGTTCAGGGGGTCAAATTAAGCGTCAAAGTGGCGGGAGAAGAAAGAAAGAATAATACCCCAAAAAACGCAGCAATTTCAGATATAATTTTTGCCACCATAGGTTTCAATGGGAGACCTCACCCCCCTCTCCCCCCCCGGACCCCCCTGTGATGTTTTTAGAGGCCTGTGATGTTCCTAAGTGTGTGTTTTTACTGCTTTTAGCGCTGACTTCGTGTCTCTCTGACTTCGAAACATAATAGGGTCTTCGCCCAGAAGTACCTTCTGGCTCAGGCCCTAATTATATATATATATAATATTATATATGTATAATTATAATAATAATTAAAGCTGCAAGCAGCGTTGTTAGGGCCTGAGCCCCCGCCTAACCGCGGCCGGATCGCCGGCCCCAATCCAACGGTGTAATCGGCAAATCCCTAGGCCTTGTAGTTTAGGAGATACGAGCCTCAGTTCGCTGCACAGTGCGAGTGCAGAGTTGAGAGCTGGCCATTTAAGAGCCCCTCCCTTCTCTGCTCGCTCTCTGCCATCTGTGTCAGAGTGGAGAGCAGAGGAGGATTTGGCAGTTTTACTGACAAACACAGTCATAACTCTGCATATGTTGGTCAAAAGTGTAATGTAAAGACATCAGTTCGTAGAGTTTTTTCTCAGGAATTCAATGTTGTGTTTTCTGAAGGTGTGAGTGTTTTAGTTTAGAAGCTACAAGTGTTTGTTTGAGAGTATGTACATGAGGGCAGAGACCCTCCAATTGTGGTTTCCATGACTACAGTAAACAAATCTCTGCCATCTGTGCTAGAGTGGAGAGCAGCTGAAAAGTGTACATTTTTAGTGTGTGAAAAGCAAATAACTCTGCATATGTTGCTTGGAAGTGGAATATAATGCCATATTTTTGTAGAGATTTTTCTGAGGAATCGACTGGTATGTTTTGTGAAGCTGTGAGAGTTTTAGTTTAGACGTGAGAAGCGTTTGTTCGAGAGTTTGTACCATGAGAGGACACGGCCTCCCCATTGACTTCCATTGTAAGCGTGAAACGTGTCTCCCCGACTTTGACGGCTTATAAAATGGGAACCGAGCGCGTAGTATATTAGCCTTTAAAGATTTTTGAAGAGCAGTGTTGGGAGAGTAGTGTGTGAAAGTCTGGAAGCGGTGCCATTTACGGTTTAGGAGGAGATAGATTTTGTTCGGGGAGGAGCAAAAGTCCTCATTTTGACAGTTTTGTCCAATTTGTGGACATTCTGTTGTAGATAGGTGAGAGGTCAGAGTGTATGAATTGTTCGTCTTAATGAGACGATTCCAACAGTGTTGGTCCCATGTCCGTGGGACATTCGTGCAAGAAGTTATAGTGGTCCAATTTCTTGGAATTGGTTTTTTTGCTCCCTAGGTGGCGCTATTGAGTTTTTGCGAAATTTTTTTTTTAAATATAAAATTTTTCGCCAGACCGGACCTGCGTGCAAAAATTCAGCGAATTTCATGCATGTTCAGGGGGTCAAATTAAGCGTCAAAGTGGCGGGAGAAGAAAGAAAGAATATTAAAGCTGCAAGCAGCGTTGTTAGGGCCTGAGCCCCCGCCTAACCGCGGCCGGATCGCCGGCCCCAATCCAACGGTGCAATCGGCAAATCCCTAGGCCTTGTAGTTTAGGAGATACGAGCCTCAGTGTGCTGCACAGCGTGACTGCAGAGCTGAGAGCCGGCCATTTTAGAGCCCCTCCCTTCTCTGCTCGCTCTCTGCCATCTCTGTCAGAGCTGAGAGCAGAGGAGGATTTGGCAGTTTAACTGTGAAACACAGTCATAACTCAGCATATGTTGGTCAAAAGTGGAATGTAAAGACATCAGTGCGTAGAGTTTTTTGTCAGGAATTCAATGGTGTGTTTTTTGAAGGTGTGAGTCTTTTAGTTTAGAAGCTACAAGTGTTTGTTTGAGAGTATGTACATGAGGGCAGAGACCCTCCAATTGTGGTTTCCATGACTACAGTAAACAAATCTCTGCCATCTGTGCAGGAGTGGAGAGCAGCCGAAAAGTGTACATTTTTAGTGTGTGAAAATCAAATAACTCTGCATATGTTGCTTGGAAGTGGAATATAATACCATATTTTTGTAGAGATTTTTCTGAGGAATCCAGTGGTGTGTTTTGTGAAGCTGTGAGAGTTTTAGTTTAGACGTGAGAAGCATTTGTTCGAGAGTTTGTACCATGAGAGGACACGGCCACCCCATTGACTTCCATTGTAAGCGTGAAACGTGTCTCCCCAACTTTGACGGCTTATAAAATCCAAACCGAACGCGTAGTATATTAGCCTTTAAAGATTTTTGAAGAGCAGTGTTGGGAGAGTAATGTGTGAAAGTCTGGAAGCGGTGCCATTTACGGTTTAGGAGGAGATAGATTTTGTTCGGGGAGGAGCAAAAGTCCTCATTTTGACAGTTTTGTCCAATTTGTGGACATTGTGTTGTAGATAGGTGAGAGGTCAGAGCGTATGAAATTTTCGTCTTGATGAGACGAGTGCAACGGTGTTGGTCCCATGTCTGTGGGACATTCGTACAAGCAGTTATAGCGCTCCAAATTTTTTGCGAGTTTTTTGGCTCCCTAGGTGGCGCTATTGAGTTTTTGCGAAATTTTTTTTTTAAATATAAAATTTTTCGCCAGACCGGACGTGTGTGCAAAATTTCAGCGAATTTCATGCATGTTCAGGGGGTCAAATTAAGCCTCAAAGTGGCGGGAGAAGAAAGAAACAATAATAAGTCAAGAAATTTTACAATTTCAGATAAAATTTTTGCCACCATAGGTTTCAATGGGGGACCTCACCCCCCTGTCCCCCCCCGGACCCCCCTGTGATGTTTTTAGAGGCCTGTGATGCTCCTAAGTGTGTTTTTTTACTGCTTTTAGCGCTGACTTCGTGTCTCTCTGACTTCGAAACATAATAGGGTCTTCGCCCAGAAGTACCTTCTGGCTCAGGCCCTAATTAAAGCTGCAAGCAGCGTTGTTAGGGCCTGAGCCCCCGCGCGGCCTATGGCCGCGTCCTTGACACCGGCCCGAATCCAACGGTGTAATCGGCAAATCCCTAGGCCTTGTAGTTTAGGAGATACGAGCCTCAGTGCGCTGCACAGTGTGAGAGCAGAGCTGAGAGCCGGCCATTTAAGAGCCCCTCCCTTCTCTGCTCGCTCTCTGCCATCTGTGTCAGAGTGGAGAGCAGAGCTGAGAGCAGAGCTGCCAGCTGGCCCTTTAAGAACCCCTCCCCCGCTGCACTGTGTCTGATCTGTGCTGGAGTGGAGAGAGTGGAGGATTCAGAGAAATGTAGTGTGTAAAAGCTGAATAAGTCGGCATACGTTGGTCAAAAGTCACACAAAATACCATATTTTTGTAGGGATTTTTGTCAGGAATACAGTGGTGTGTTTTTAAAAGCTGTGCGATGTATGGTATAGACGTGAGAAGCATTTGTTCGAGAGTATGTACCCTGAGAGGACACGCTCTCCCCATAGACTTCCATTGTAAGGCGAAAAGTGTCTCCCCCACTTTGACGGCTCATAAAATCCAAACCAAGCGCGTAGTATATTAACCTTGAACAACTTTCAATCAGCACAGTTGGGAGAGTAATGTGTGAAAGTTTGGAAGCCCTGGCATTTACGGTTTAGGAGGAGATAGATTTTGTTCGGGGCGCAAAATTGTCCAAAATTAGACATTCGTGTCCAAATTGTGGACATCCTGTTACAGTTAGGTCAGGGGTGTGAGTGTATGATTTATCCGTCTTGATGAGACGAGTTCAATGGTGTTTGTCCCATGTCTGTAGGACATTCCTACAGTCTGTGGCGTGGTTTTTTGTGTATGTAGGTGGCGCTATTGAGTAGAGCGCCTCTTTTTTTTTTAATTATCGAATTTTTCGCCGCACCCGATGTGCTTACCAAATTTGGTGAGTTTTCATGCATGTTTAGGGGGTCAAATTTACTTTTGAAGTGGCGAGTGTGACTTCGAAACATAATAGGGTCTTCGCCAGGGACTGGCTCAGGCCCTAATTATGCGCGTTATGCGCATTATGCGCATATAGCGCGCACTCATTGAGAGCAAGAACAGTATAATACCAGGTTTTGAATGGGTGTGTATGTGAAAACTGGCTCCGGGCCGTCTGGCCCAGTTGCCTCATGGGTGTTGGGGGGGCCTGGGACACTGTTTAGTGTGTGTTTTTAGTGTTTTTAGTGCTGCTAATGTGTTGCTCTGCCGAGCAAACATAATAGGGTCTTCGCCAGAAGTACCTTCTGGCTCAGGCCCTAATGAAGTGTGTAAAAGGTGAATAAGTCGGCATACGTTGGTCAAAAGTCACACAAAATACCATATTTTTGTAGGGATTTTTGTCAGGAATACAGTGGTGTGTTTTTAAAAGCTGTGGAATGTATGGTGTAGATGTGAGAAGCATTTGTTTGAGAGTATGTACCCTGAGAGGACACGCTCTCCCCATAGACTTCCATTGTAAGGCGAAAAGTGTCTCCCCCACTTTGACGGCTCATAAAATCCAAACCGAGCGCGTAGTATATTAGCCTTTAAAGATTTTTGAAGAGCACAGTTGGGAGAGTAATGTGTGAAAGTTTGGAAGCCCTGGCATTTACGGTTTAGGAGGAGATAGATTTTGTTCGGGGCGCAAAATTGTCCAAAATTAGACATTCGTGTCCAAATTGTGGACATCCTGTTACAGTTAGGTCAGGGGTGTGAGTGGATGATTTATCCGTCTTGATGAGACGAGTTCAATGGTGTTTGTCTCATGTCTGTAGGACATTCCTACAGTCTGTGGCGTGGTTTTTTGTGTATGTAGGTGGCGCTATTGAGTAGAGCGCCTCTTTTTTTTTTAATTATCGAATTTTTTGCCGCACCCGATGTGCTTACCAAATTTGGTGAGTTTTCATGCATGTTTAGGGGGTCAAATTTACTTTTGAAGTGGCGAGTGTGACTTCAAAACATAATAGGGTCTTCGCCAGGGACTGGCTCAGGCCCTAATAATACCCCAAAAAACGCAGCAATTTCAGATATAATTTTTGCCACCATTGGTTTCAATGGGGGACCTCACCCCCCTCTCCCCCCCCGGACCCCCCTGTGATGTTTTTAGAGGCCTGTGATCCTCCTAAGTGTGTGTTTTTAATGCTTTTAGCGCTGACTTCGTGTCTCTCTGACTTCGAAACATAATAGGGTCTTCGCCCAGAAGTACCTTCTGGCTCAGGCCCTAATTAAAGCTGCAAGCAGCGTTGTTAGGGCCTGAGCCCCCGCCTAACCGCGGCCGGATCGCCGGCCCGAATCCAACGGTGTAATCGGCAAATCCCTAGGCCTTGTAGTTTAGGAGATACGAGCCTCAGTTCGCTGCACAGTGCGAGTGCAGAGCTGAGAGCCGGCCCTTTAAGAGCCCCTCCCTTCTCTGCTCGCTCTCTGCCATCTGTGTCAGAGCTGAGAGCAGAGGAGGATTTGGCAGTTTTACTGTGAAAACCAGTCATAACTCAGCATATGTGGGTCAAAAGTTGAAAGTAAAGACATCAGTGCGTAGAGTTTTTTGTCAGGAATTCAATGGTGTGTTTTCTGAAGGTGTGAGTGTTTTAGTTTAGAAGCTACAAGTGTTTGTTTGAGAGTATGTACATGAGGGCAGAGACCCTCCAATTGTGGTTTCCATGACTACAGTAAACAAATCTCTGCCATCTGTGCTAGAGTGGAGAGCAGCTGAAAAGTGTACATTTTTAGTGTGTGAAAAGCAAATAACTCTGCATATGTTGCTTGGAAGTGGAATATAATGCCATATTTTTGTAGAGATTTTTCTGAGGAATCGACTGGTATGTTTTGTGAAGCTGTGAGAGTTTTAGTTTAGACGTGAGAAGCGTTTGTTCGAGAGTTTGTACCATGAGAGGACACGGCCACCCCATTGACTTCCATTGTAAGCGTGAAACGTGTCTCCCCGACTTTGACGGCTTATAAAATGGGAACCGAGCGCGTAGTATATTAGCCTTTAAAGATTTTTGAAGAGCAGTGTTGGGAGAGTAGTGTGTGAAAGTCTGGAAGCGGTGCCATTTACGGTTTAGGAGGAGATAGATTTTGTTCGGGGAGGAGCAAAAGTCCTCATTTTGACAGTTTTGTCCAATTTGTGGACATTCTGTTGTAGATAGGTGAGAGGTCAGAGTGTATGAATTGTTTGTCTTAATGAGACGATTCCAACAGTGTTGGTCCCATGTCCGTGGGACATTCGTGCAAGAAGTTATAGTGGTCCAATTTTTTGGAATTGGTTTTTTTGCTCCCTAGGTGGCGCTATTGAGTTTTTGCGAAATTTTTTTTTTAAATATAAAATTTTTCGCCAGACCGGACCTGCGTGCAAAAATTCAGCGAATTTCATGCATGTTCAGGGGGTCAAATTAAGCGTCAAAGTGGCGGGAGAAGAAAGAAAGAATTAAAGCTGCAAGCAGCGTTGTTAGGGCCTGAGCCCCCACGCGGCCTACGGCCGCGTCCTTGACACTGGCCCGAATCCAACGGTGTAATCGGCAAATCCCTAGGCCTTGTAGTTTAGGAGATACGAGCCTCAGTGCGCTGCACAGTGTGAGTGCAGAGCTGAGAGCCGGCCCTTTAAGAGCCCCTCCCTTCTCTGCTCGCTCTCTGCCATCTCTGTCAGAGTGGAGAGCAGAGGAGGATTTGGCAGTTTTACTGACAAACACAGTCATAACTCTGCATATGTTGGTCAAAAGTGTAATGTAAAGACATCAGTTCGTAGAGTTTTTTCTCAGGAATTCAATGGTGTGTTTTCTGAAGGTGTGAGTGTTTTAATTTAGAAGCGACAAGTGTTTGTTTGAGAGTATGTACATGAGGGCAGAGAAGTGCCAATTGTGGTTTCCATGACTACAGTAAACAAATCTCTGCCATCTCTGTCAGAGCTGAGAGCAGAGCTGCCAGCTGGCTCATTAAGAACCCCTCCCCCGCTGCACTTTCTTTGATCTGTGCTAGAGTGGAGAGAGTGGAGGATTAAGAGAAATGTAGTGTGTAAAAGCTGAATAACTCGGCCTACGTTGGTGGAAAGTAACACAAAATACCATATTTTTGTAGGGATTTTTGTCAGGAATACAGTGATATGTTTTTAAAAGCTGTGCGATGTATGGTATAGACGTGAGAAGCATTTGTTCGAGAGTATGTACCATGAGAGGACACGGCCTCCCCATTGACTTCCATTGTAAGCGTAAAACGTGTCTCCCCCACTTTGAGGGCTTATAAAATCCAAACCGAGCGCGTAGTATATTAGCCTTTAAAGATTTTTGAAGAGCACAGTTGGGAGAGTAATGTGTGAAAGTTTGGAAGCCCTGGCATTTACGGTTTAGGAGGAGATAGATTTTTTTCGGGGAGTAAAAAAAGTCCTGATTTTGACAGTTTTGTCCAATTTGTGGACATTCTGTTGGAGATAGGTGAGGGGTCAGAGTGTAAGAATTGTTCGTCTTGATGAGACGAGTCCAACGGTGTTGGTCCCATGTCTGTGGGAGTTTTGTGTGAGGAGTTATAGCGCGCGAAATTAAAAAAAATTATCTTTTTTTTGTGTGGCTCCCTAGGTGGCGCTATAGACTTTAGTGGCGTTTTTGTTTTTGATTAGTGAATGTTGAGACATACCGAACCATTGTGCCAAATTTCAGCGAATTTCATGCATGTTCAGGGGGTCAAATTAGATTATGCGCGTTATGCGCATTATGCGCATATAGCGCGCACTCATTGAGAGCAAGAACAGTATAATACCAGGTTTTGAATGGGTGTGTATGTGAAAACTGGCTCCGGGCCGTCTGACCCAGTTGCCTCATGGGTGTTGGGGGGGCCTGGGACACTGTTTAGTGTGTGTTTTTAGTGTTTTTAGTGCTGCTAATGTGTTGCTCTGCCGAGCAAACATAATAGGGTCTTCGCCAGAAGTACCTTCTGGCTCAGGCCCTAATTAAAGCTGCAAGCAGCGTTGTTAGGGCCTGAGCCCCCGCGCGGCCTACGGCCGCGTCCTTGACACCGGCCCCAATCCAACGGTGTAATCGGCAAATCCCTAGGCCTTGTAGTTTAGGAGATACGAGCCTCAGTGCGCTGCACAGTGTGACTGCAGAGCTGAGAGCCGGCCATTTAAGAGCCCCTCCCTTCTCTGCTCGCTCTCTGCCGTCTGTGTCAGAGTGGAGAGCAGAGGAGGATTTGGCAGTTTAACTGTGAAACACAGTCATAACTCAGCATATGTTGGTCAAAAGTTGAAAGTAAAGACATCAGTGCGTAGAGTTTTTTGTCAGGAATTCAATGGTGTGTTTTCTGAAGGTGTGAGTGTTTTAGTTTAGAAGCTACAAGTGTTTGTTTGAGAGTATGTACATGAGGGCAGAGAAGCTCCAATTTTGGTTTCCATGACTACAGTAAACAAATCTCTGCCATCTGTGCCTGAGTGGAGAGCAGCACAAAAATGAACATTTTTAGTGTGTGAAAAGCAAATAACTCTGCATTTGTAGCTTGGAAGTGGAATATAATTCCATATTTTTGTAGAGATTTTTCTGAGGAATCGACTGGTGTGTTTTGTGAAGCTGTGAGAGTTGTAGTTTAGACGTGAGAAGCATTTGTTCGAGAGTTTGTACCATGAGAGGACACGGGCACCCCATTGACTTCCATTGTGAGCGTGAAACGTGTCTCCCCGACTTTGACGGCTTATAAAATCCAAACCGAGCGCGTAGTATATTAGCCTTTAAAGATTTTTGAAGAGCAGTGTTGGGAGAGTAATGTGTGAAAGTCTGGAAGCTGTGCCATTTACGGTTTAGGAGGAGATAGATTTTGTTCGGGGAGGAGCAAAAGTCCTCTTTTTGACAGTTTTGTCCAATTTGTGGACATTGTGTTGTAGATAGGCGAGAGGTCAGAGCGTATGAAATTTTTGTCTTGATGAGACGAGTGCAACGGTGTTGGTCCCGTGTCTGTGGGACATTCGTACAAGCAGTTATAGCGCTCCAAATTTTTTGCGAGTTTTTTGGCTCCCTAGGTGGCGCTATTGAGTTTTTGCGAAAATTTTTTTTAAAATATAAAATTTTTCGCCAGACCGGACGTGTGTGCAAAATTTCAGCGAATTTCATGCATGTTCAGGGGGTCAAATTAAGCCTCAAAGTGGCGGGAGAAGAAAGAAACAATTAAAGCTGCAAGCAGCGTTGTTAGGGCCTGAGCCCCCGCGCGGCCTACGGCCGCGTCCTTGACACCGGCCCCAATCCAACGGTGTAATCGGCAAATCCCTAGGCCTTGTAGTTTAGGAGATACGAGCCTCAGTGCGCTGCACAGTGTGACTGCAGAGCTGAGAGCCGGCCATTTAAGAGCCCCTCCCTTCTCTGCTCGCTCTCTGCCGTCTGTGTCAGAGTGGAGAGCAGAGGAGGATTTGGCAGTTTAACTGTGAAACACAGTCATAACTCAGCATATGTTGGTCAAAAGTTGAAAGTAAAGACATCAGTGCGTAGAGTTTTTTGTCAGGAATTCAATGGTGTGTTTTCTGAAGGTGTGAGTGTTTTAGTTTAGAAGCTACAAGTGTTTGTTTGAGAGTATGTACATGAGGGCAGAGAAGCTCCAATTTTGGTTTCCATGACTACAGTAAACAAATCTCTGCCATCTGTGCCTGAGTGGAGAGCAGCACAAAAATGAACATTTTTAGTGTGTGAAAAGCAAATAACTCTGCATTTGTAGCTTGGAAGTGGAATATAATTCCATATTTTTGTAGAGATTTTTCTGAGGAATCGACTGGTGTGTTTTGTGAAGCTGTGAGAGTTGTAGTTTAGACGTGAGAAGCATTTGTTCGAGAGTTTGTACCATGAGAGGACACGGGCACCCCATTGACTTCCATTGTGAGCGTGAAACGTGTCTCCCCGACTTTGACGGCTTATAAAATCCAAACCGAGCGCGTAGTATATTAGCCTTTAAAGATTTTTGAAGAGCAGTGTTGGGAGAGTAATGTGTGAAAGTCTGGAAGCTGTGCCATTTACGGTTTAGGAGGAGATAGATTTTGTTCGGGGAGGAGCAAAAGTCCTCTTTTTGACAGTTTTGTCCAATTTGTGGACATTGTGTTGTAGATAGGCGAGAGGTCAGAGCGTATGAAATTTTTGTCTTGATGAGACGAGTGCAACGGTGTTGGTCCCGTGTCTGTGGGACATTCGTACAAGCAGTTATAGCGCTCCAAATTTTTTGCGAGTTTTTTGGCTCCCTAGGTGGCGCTATTGAGTTTTTGCGAAAATTTTTTTTAAAATATAAAATTTTTCGCCAGACCGGACGTGTGTGCAAAATTTCAGCGAATTTCATGCATGTTCAGGGGGTCAAATTAAGCCTCAAAGTGGCGGGAGAAGAAAGAAACAATTAAAGCTGCAAGCAGCGTTGTTAGGGCCTGAGCCCCCGCCTAACCGCGGCCGGATCGCCGGCCCCAATCCAACGGTGTAATCGGCAAATCCCTAGGCCTTGTAGTTTAGAAGATACGAGCCTCAGTGCGCTGCACAGTGTGAGTGCAGAGCTGAGAGCCGGCCCTTTAAGAGCCCCTCCCTTCTCTGCTCGCTCTCTGCCATCTCTGTCAGAGTGGAGAGCAGAGGAGGATTTGGCAGTTTTACTGACAAACACAGTCATAACTCTGCATATGTTGGTCAAAAGTGTAATGTAAAGACATCAGTTCGTAGAGTTTTTTCTCAGGAATTCAATGGTGTGTTTTCTGAAGGTGTGAGTGTTTTAATTTAGAAGCGACAAGTGTTTGTTTGAGAGTATGTACATGAGGGCAGAGAAGTGCCAATTGTGGTTTCCATGACTACAGTAAACAAATCTCTGCCATCTCTGTCAGAGCTGAGAGCAGAGCTGAGAGCAGAGCTGCCAGCTGGCCCATTAAGAACCCCTCCCCCGCTGCACTTTCTTTGATCTGTGCTAGAGTGGAGAGAGTGGAGGATTAAGAGAAATGTAGTGTGTAAAAGCTGAATAACTCGGCCTACGTTGGTGGAAAGTAACACAAAATACCATATTTTTGTAGGGATTTTTGTCAGGAATACAGTGATATGTTTTTAAAAGCTGTGCGATGTATGGTATAGACGTGAGAAGCATTTGTTCGAGAGTATGTATCATGAGAGGACACGGCCTCCCCATTGACTTCCATTGTAAGCGTGAAACGTGTCTCCCCCACTTTGAGGGCTTATAAAATCCAAACCGAGCGCGTAGTATATTAGCCTTTAAAGATTTTTGAAGAGCACAGTTGGGAGAGTAATGTGTGAAAGTTTGGAAGCCCTGGCATTTACGGTTTAGGAGGAGATAGATTTTGTTCGGGGAGTAAAAAAAGTCCTGATTTTGACAGTTTTGTCCAATTTGTGGACATTCTGTTGGAGATAGGTGAGGGGTCAGAGTGTAAGAATTGTTCGGCTTGATGAGACGAGTCCAACGGTGTTGGTCCCATGTCTGTGGGAGTTTTGTGTGAGGAGTTATAGCGCGCGAAATTAAAAAAAATTATCTTTTTTTTGTGTGGCTCCCTAGGTGGCGCTATAGACTTTTGTGGCGTTTTTGTTTTTGATTAGTGAATGTTGAGACATACCGAACGATTGTGCCGAAATTCAGCGAATTTCATGCATGTTCAGGGGGTCAAATTAGATTATGCGCGTTATGCGCATTATGCGCATTATGCGCATATAGCGCGCACTCATTGAGAGCAAGAACAGTATAATACCAGGTTTTGAATGGGTGTGTATGTGAAAACTGGCTCCGGGCCGTCTGGCCCAGTTGCCTCATGGGTGTTGGGGGGGCCTGGGACACTGTTTAGTGTGTGTTTTTTAGTGTTTTTAGTGCTGCTAATGTGTTGCTCTGCCGAGCAAACATAATAGGGTCTTCGCCAGAAGTACCTTCTGGCTCAGGCCCTAATTAAAGCTGCAAGCAGCGTTGTTAGGGCCTGAGCCCCCACGCGGCCTACGGCCGCGTCCTTGACACTGGCCCGAATCCAACGGTGTAATCGGCAAATCCCTAGGCCTTGTAGTTTAGGAGATACGAGCCTCAGTGCGCTGCACAGTGTGAGTGCAGAGCTGAGAGCCGGCCCTTTAAGAGCCCCTCCCTTCTCTGCTCGCTCTCTGCCATCTCTGTCAGAGTGGAGAGCAGAGGAGGATTTGGCAGTTTTACTGACAAACACAGTCATAACTCTGCATATGTTGGTCAAAAGTGTAATGTAAAGACATCAGTTCGTAGAGTTTTTTCTCAGGAATTCAATGGTGTGTTTTCTGAAGGTGTGAGTGTTTTAATTTAGAAGCGACAAGTGTTTGTTTGAGAGTATGTACATGAGGGCAGAGAAGTGCCAATTGTGGTTTCCATGACTACAGTAAACAAATCTCTGCCATCTCTGTCAGAGCTGAGAGCAGAGCTGCCAGCTGGCTCATTAAGAACCCCTCCCCCGCTGCACTTTCTTTGATCTGTGCTAGAGTGGAGAGAGTGGAGGATTAAGAGAAATGTAGTGTGTAAAAGCTGAATAACTCGGCCTACGTTGGTGGAAAGTAACACAAAATACCATATTTTTGTAGGGATTTTTGTCAGGAATACAGTGATATGTTTTTAAAAGCTGTGCGATGTATGGTATAGACGTGAGAAGCATTTGTTCGAGAGTATGTACCATGAGAGGACACGGCCTCCCCATTGACTTCCATTGTAAGCGTAAAACGTGTCTCCCCCACTTTGAGGGCTTATAAAATCCAAACCGAGCGCGTAGTATATTAGCCTTTAAAGATTTTTGAAGAGCACAGTTGGGAGAGTAATGTGTGAAAGTTTGGAAGCCCTGGCATTTACGGTTTAGGAGGAGATAGATTTTTTTCGGGGAGTAAAAAAAGTCCTGATTTTGACAGTTTTGTCCAATTTGTGGACATTCTGTTGGAGATAGGTGAGGGGTCAGAGTGTAAGAATTGTTCGTCTTGATGAGACGAGTCCAACGGTGTTGGTCCCATGTCTGTGGGAGTTTTGTGTGAGGAGTTATAGCGCGCGAAATTAAAAAAAATTATCTTTTTTTTGTGTGGCTCCCTAGGTGGCGCTATAGACTTTAGTGGCGTTTTTGTTTTTGATTAGTGAATGTTGAGACATACCGAACCATTGTGCCAAATTTCAGCGAATTTCATGCATGTTCAGGGGGTCAAATTAGATTATGCGCGTTATGCGCATTATGCGCATATAGCGCGCACTCATTGAGAGCAAGAACAGTATAATACCAGGTTTTGAATGGGTGTGTATGTGAAAACTGGCTCCGGGCCGTCTGACCCAGTTGCCTCATGGGTGTTGGGGGGGCCTGGGACACTGTTTAGTGTGTGTTTTTAGTGTTTTTAGTGCTGCTAATGTGTTGCTCTGCCGAGCAAACATAATAGGGTCTTCGCCAGAAGTACCTTCTGGCTCAGGCCCTAATTAAAGCTGCAAGCAGCGTTGTTAGGGCCTGAGCCCCCGCGCGGCCTACGGCCGCGTCCTTGACACCGGCCCCAATCCAACGGTGTAATCGGCAAATCCCTAGGCCTTGTAGTTTAGGAGATACGAGCCTCAGTTCGCTGCACAGCGTGACTGCAGAGCTGAGAGCCGGCCATTTAAGAGCCCCTCCCTTCTCTGCTCGCTCTCTGCTGTCTGTGTCAGAGTGGAGAGCAGAGGAGGATTTGGCAGTTTAACTGTGAAACACAGTCATAACTCTGCATATATGGGTCAAAAGTGGAATGTAAAGACATCAGTGCGTAGAGTTTTTTCTCAGGAATTCAATGGTGTGCTTTTTGAATGTGTGAGTGTTTTAATTTAGAAGCGACAAGTGTTTGTTTGAGAGTATGTACATGAGGGCAGAGAAGCTCCAATTCTGGTTTCCATGACTGCAGTAAACAAATCTCTGCCATGTCTGTCAGAGCTGAGAGCAGAGCTGAGAGCAGAGCTGCCAGCTGGCTCATTAAAAACCCCTCCCCCGCTGCACTTTCTTTGATCTGTGCTAGAGTGGAGAGAGTGGAGGATTAAGAGAAATGTAGTGTGTAAAAGCTGAATAACTCGGCCTACGTTGGTCAAAAGTAACACAAAATACCATATTTTTGTAGGGATTTTTGTCAGGAATACAGTGATATGTTTTTAAAAGCTGTGCGATGTATGGTATAGACGTGAGAAGCATTTGTTTGAGAGTATGTACCCTGAGAGGACACGCTCCCCCCATAGACTTCCATTGTAAGCGTGAAACGTGTCTCCCCCACTTTGAGAGCTTATAAAATCCAAACCGAGCGCGTAGTATATTATTCTTACTGAACTTTTAATCAGCACAGTTGGGAGAGTAATGTGTGAAAGTTTGGAAGCCCTGGCATTTACGGTTTAGGAGGAGATAGATTTTGTTCGGGGAGTAAAAAAAGTCCTGATTTTGACAGTTTTGTCCAATTTGTGGACATTCTGTTGGAGATAGGTGAGGGGTCAGAGTGTAAGAATTGTTCGTCTTGATGAGACGAGTCCAACGGTGTTGGTCCCATGTCTGTGGGAGTTTTGTGTGAGGAGTTATAGCGCGCGAAATTAAAAAAAATTATCTTTTTTTTGTGTGGCTCCCTAGGTGGCGCTATAGACTTTAGTGGCGTTTTTGTTTTTGATTAGTGAATGTTGAGACATACCGAACGATTGTGCCAAATTTCAGCGAATTTCATGCATGTTCAGGGGGTCAAATTAGATTATGCGCGTTATGCGCATTATGCGCATATAGCGCGCACTCATTGAGAGCAAGAACAGTATAATACCAGGTTTTGAATGGGTGTGTATGTGAAAACTGGCTCCGGGCCGTCTGGCCCAGTTGCCTCATGGGTGTTGGGGGGGCCTGGGACACTGTTTAGTGTGTGTTTTTAGTGTTTTTAGTGCTGCTAATGTGTTGCTCTGCCGAGCAAACATAATAGGGTCTTCGCCAGAAGTACCTTCTGGCTCAGGCCCTAATTAAAGCTGCAAGCAGCGTTGTTAGGGCCTGAGCCCCCGCGCGGCCTACGGCCGCGTCCTTGACACCGGCCCCAATCCAACGGTGTAATCGGCAAATCCCTAGGCCTTGTAGTTTAGGAGATACGAGCCTCAGTTCGCTGCACAGCGTGACTGCAGAGCTGAGAGCCGGCCCTTTAAGAACCCCTCCCTTCTCTGCTCGCTCTCTGCCATCTGTGTCAGAGTGGAGAGCAGAGGAGGATTTGGCAGTTTTACTGTGAAACACAGTCATAACTCTGCATATGTTGGTCAAAAGTGTAATGTAAAGACGTCAGTTCGTAGAGTTTTTTCTCAGGAATTCAATGGTGTGTTTTCTGAAGGTGTGAGTGTTTTAATTTAGAAGCGACAAGTGTTTGTTTGAGAGTATGTACATGAGGGCAGAGAAGTGCCAATTGTGGTTTCCATGACTACAGTAAACAAATCTCTGCCATGTCTGTCAGAGCTGAGAGCAGAGCTGAGAGCAGAGCTGCCAGCTGGCCCATTAAGAACCCCTCCCCCGCTGCACTTTCTTTGATCTGTGCTAGAGTGGAGAGAGTGGAGGATTAAGAGAAATGTAGTGTGTAAAAGCTGAATAACTCGGCCTACGTTGGTGGAAAGTAACACAAAATACCATATTTTTGTAGGGATTTTTGTCAGGAATACAGTGATATGTTTTTAAAAGCTGTGCGATGTATGGTATAGACGTGAGAAGCATTTGTTCGAGAGTATGTACCATGAGAGGACACGGCCTCCCCATTGACTTCCATTGTAAGCGTAAAACGTGTCTCCCCCACTTTGAGGGCTTATAAAATCCAAACCGAGCGCGTAGTATATTAGCCTTTAAAGATTTTTGAAGAGCACAGTTGGGAGAGTAATGTGTGAAAGTTTGGAAGCCCTGGCATTTACGGTTTAGGAGGAGATAGATTTTGTTCGGGGAGTAAAAAAAGTCCTGATTTTGACAGTTTTGTCCAATTTGTGGACATTCTGTTGGAGATAGGTGAGGGGTCAGAGTGTAAGAATTGTTCGTGTTGATGAGACGAGTCCAACGGTGTTGGTCCCATGTCTGTGGGAGTTTTGTGTGAGGAGTTATAGCGCGCGAAATTAAAAAAAATTATCTTTTTTTTGTGTGGCTCCCTAGGTGGCGCTATAGACTTTAGTGGCGTTTTTGTTTTTGATTAGTGAATGTTGAGACATACCGAACGATTGTGCCAAATTTCAGCGAATTTCATGCATGTTCAGGGGGTCAAATTAGATTATGCGCGTTATGCGCATTATGCGCATATAGCGCGCACTCATTGAGAGCAAGAACAGTATAATACCAGGTTTTGAATGGGTGTGTATGTGAAAACTGGCTCCGGGCCGTCTGACCCAGTTGCCTCATGGGTGTTGGGGGGGCCTGGGACACTGTTTAGTGTGTGTTTTTAGTGTTTTTAGTGCTGCTAATGTGTTGCTCTGCCGAGCAAACATAATAGGGTCTTCGCCAGAAGTACCTTCTGGCTCAGGCCCTAATTAAAGCTGCAAGCAGCGTTGTTAGGGCCTGAGCCCCCGCGCGGCCTACGGCCGCGTCCTTGACACCGGCCCCAATCCAACGGTGTAATCGGCAAATCCCTAGGCCTTGTAGTTGAGGAGATATGAGCCTCAGTGCGCTGCACAGTGTGAGTGCAGAGCTGAGAGCCGGCCCTTTAAGAGCCCCTCCCTTCTCTGCTCGCTCTCTGCCATCTCTGTCAGAGCTGAGAGCAGAGCTGAGAGCAGAGCTGCCAGCTGTTCCTTTAAGAACCCCTCCCCCGCTGCACTGTGTCTGATCTGTGCTGGAGTGGAGAGAGTGGAGGATTAAGAGAAATATAGTGTGTAAAAGCTGAATAAGTCGTCATACGTTGGTCAAAAGTCACACAAAATACCATATTTTTGTAGGGATTTTTGTCAGGAATACAGTGTTGTGTTTTTAAAAGCTGTGGAATGTATGGTGTAGATGTGAGAAGCATTTGTTTGAGAGTATGTACCCTGAGAGGACACGCTCTCCCCATATACTTCCATTGTAAGGCGAAAAGTGTCTCCCCCACTTTGACGGCTCATAAAATCCAAACCGAGCGCGTAGTATATTAGCCTTTAAAGATTTTTGAAGAGCACAGTTGGGAGAGTAATGTGTGAAAGTTTGGAAGCCCTGGCATTTACGGTTCAGGAGGAGATAGATTTTGTTCGGGGCGCAAAATTGTCCAAAATTAGACATTCGTGTCCAAATTGTGGACATCCTGTTACAGTTAGGTCAGGGGTGTGAGTGTATGATTTATCCGTCTTGATGAGACGAGTTCAATGGTGTTTGTCCCATGTCTGAAGGACATTCCTACAGTCTGTGGCGTGGTTTTTTGTGTATGTAGGTGGCGCTATTGAGTAGAGCGCCTCTTTTTTTTTTAATTATCGAATTTTTCGCCGCACCTGATGTGCTTACCAAATTTGGTGAGTTTTCATGCATGTTTAGGGGGTCAAATTTACTTTTGAAGTGGCGAGTGTGACTTCGAAACATAATAGGGTCTTCGCCAGGGACTGGCTCAGGCCCTAATAAAAAAACGAAGCAATTTCAGATATAATTTTGCCACCATTGGTTTCAATGGGAGACCTCACCCCCTGTCCCCCCCCGGACCCCCCTGTGATGTTTTTAGAGGCCTGTGATGCTCCTAAGTGTGTGTTTTTACTGCTTTTAGCGCTGACTTCGTGTCTCTCTGACTTCGAAACATAATAGGGTCTTCGCCCAGAAGTACCTTCTGGCTCAGGCCCTAATAAAGAAATCAAAATGATAAATCTGGTTACCTGAATTTTCCTATCAGTATATGGGTCCTTTACCTTTAATCTTGAAATATTTTGTCTTTGAAAACATTGCAAATTCTTTACAAGTTAAGAATAAAGCACACATCGTCTACTGCTGATCCTGTTAAGGGATAGCAGCCTTCAGGCGAGAGTCGGGGTTCACCCTGGACAGGTCACCAGTCCATTACAGGGCCAACACATAGAGACAGACAACCATTCACACTCTCAGTCACACCTACAGTCAATTTAGAGTATCAATCAGCCTCGTTCCCTCTTGATGTCTTTGGACTGTGGGAGGAAGCTGGAGTACCAGAGAGAACCTACACAGGAACAGGGAGAACATGGAGACTCACACAGAAAGATCCCGTGCTGGAGCCAGGACTTGAACCCAAAACCTTCTTGCTGTGAGGTGACAGTGCTGACCACTGCACCACTGTGCCGCCTCAAGCACACATCTGTATCAAACATGTTTTTCTTAATTAGAAGACTATGGAAGTCTATATTAAGACTATTTTACATCTTTGAAACTTGTAAAGTTAGAACCAATCAAAGGAATTTTTTTTCCCTGCCGTCAAAGAGATGTTGATGAGTTGAAAATTGTGTTATTGTTGAGTTTGAGAAAAGCCCCAAATATACTGTATTACAAATTGATATGTATATGTAAAATGATTAAAATGTTTAGTAATTAAAGAATTAAGGGTTATTCAGAGTAAAATTTATTTTTTCTTTCTGATATTCTGGAATGTACCAAAATATTCTTGTTTCGGTTTGTGATCATTTAAAATTAATAGATTCAAACATGTATGATTTTGTTTCTATTTCCACCTTTTATTACCACACTCATTGATGAGATGGTTAGCAAATGCATAACCAAATAAACTGTTCAAAATGTAGGCATCATACAAACAATTTTCTGAGAATTGCACAATTTCTTTATTTCAATATGCAATTATGAGATCTTAGAGAGACAATCCCGGTTCGCACACGGGATCTTTCTGTATGTAGTCTGCATGTTCTCCCTGTACCTACATGAGTTCTCTCCGAGTAGTCCGGCTTCCGCCCCCAGTGTCCAATAGAGGATTAGGTTAATTAAATACTCTAAATTGACCGAAGTCGTGGCTATGATCGCTCCAGGCCCCCCCCCCCCCCCCCCCCATCAATAGGATAAGCGGAAGAAAATGGATGGAATTCATTTTTGCCGACAATTTTGACTTTTACCTAATTAAAAAAAAATCTCTAATTCAGACTGTGATAGATTAAATCTTTATTACATATAGATGATGAAAGCGTATTACGAACTTAACTTCATCATTTAAGAGTTTTGAATATTACTGGCGCATCACCACGAACCAGCCTTAAGGTCTGGAACATTTGTCCATCTTTAGTCTGGCTGTCAGTAACCTAGAGACATCAAAACAAACACAACTTCGTCACGAGCGTATGGACCCTCCTACTCACACAAACACACGGTGGATTTAGGCTTCACCAATGACGGTGTTGGCTTCTATTTGCGCTTTGAGCAAAAAAAGAGGAAAAAAAAGTAAGAGATTATTACTTTCACAAGAATCTCCAGCCAGCAATGACTCAGTGAGTAGTATCGCGAGAAAGCCCGAGAACATGGAAACAAGACAACAAAAATAAATTTGTGGACGACAAGCCAGTGCATGATGGCGGCGTCGCTGCTGCGCCGGGACAAGAAAGCTGCTGCCGCCCACTTGAAGGCAGACTTAAACAGGACTGACAACAGCTCCGGGGTCCGACAACTTCAGGAGCTGCTCGATGTCGTGCTAAATCCCGAGAAACCAGCGGCGGACATAGAGGCTCTTGACTGGTGTAAATGTCTAATAGCAGGAGGCGAAGGTTTCGAGGAGTTCTGCAAAACGGTTCGGTCCTATGACAATGCTACACTGTGTGGCTTGGTTTGGACGGCTAATTTTGTGGCATACCGCTGCCGGACCTGCGGCATCTCCCCGTGCATGTCACTGTGTGCGGAGTGTTTCAATAACGGAGACCACACGGGCCATGATTTCAACATGTTCAGGAGCCAGGCTGGCGGGGCCTGTGACTGTGGAGACAGTAATGTCATGCGAGAGAGCGGGTAAGTTAGCTGCTAGCAACGCTGGCTGTGCTAAATAGCAGGGTTAGCAAGTGACAGGTCTGTGTGGGAAGTGAGGTACCTCGTAGCTAATTAAAAATCTCCAGCTGACTGGTTGGTCTCAGCTTCATGGTGTCTGAAATGTCCTCTGTAATCACTATCAACTAGCTACAGTTCTGGAAGTTACAACGCTTCTGTCATATACTAATAGGGTAGCCTCGAGTTAGCAGCTACGCTTACAGGGCTAGCAAGCCTTCACAATAACAACTCTTACGAGCAGTTTTAGCTGTAGGTCGCTATATGTTGATATATTATAGGTACATGATTAGATATGGTCTGATGTTGTGGGATATCGTTAAATATGTTTCATTGTGATAATTCCTAATAAATCAGTGAACGCATCCTCTACCTGCCTGCCCATCCAACCCGTCAATAATTGATGTTCTTCCTCAGAGAAACTGTGTGACAGCCTTCGTTAGAATTGACACATTATTGTAACATAAGAAATATACTATGATTTTGTCAGTATCAAATATTATAATTGACTACCTAAATGTTAATGCTGCTGCTTTTATTTACTGCTGAACAATATATTTGAGGCAGATACTGTAAATTATCAACATGAACAAGATTGCAGCAACGTGGTTGCTGTTCTGGATAACAGTATTCATAAAAGTGCAGGCAGTGTACATTCATGTAATCACCCAAATCTCATAAGATCAAGGCAGTCTTTTTTTAAAAAACTGAGATTGTTGTCAGTGTTAGGAAGGTTACAGGTGTTCTTCCCTAAATTCCCCCAATTCCACTTAATTTTTGCACTGACAGGTTGCAGCACTCTGCAATAACAGCACTTTTCTCTGGACAGATTTTGTAGACGACATCGCTTGAGAACGGGAGAGAATATCCCCTCAATACCCCGAGACCTTCTGTTGATGTCTGAGCTTGTTCTCCCTCGCTTTATCCTGTGTATCATACAGTATCTGAGGGATGGATACATTGAACCAGGTACATAATGAGCATTATAAGAAGGTTCTTTTTATCTGTCGTTGTTCTTCTGAAACCTGACAAGAACCATGGAATCTTCTCTTGTTTACTTAAATTCTTTGGTTTTTATTGTGATGTAGCTCTCCAGTTACATTTCAGATGCAGAAATGTATTTATGTGAAAGTTATATACCAGTATTATATACCAGTATTACACATCTGTTTACATCAGCTGTTATGTAGCGAATCTCGTGACTAGTTTCTCTTATCATGCTTTACCAGACACCTCAGCTGAGAGAGATCTACAGAAAGTCCTTCAGCAGCTTGAGCCTCAAATCTCCTTCCTGGAGGAGCTCACAAAAATGGGAGGGGCCATGAGGACTGTCCTGACAAAGATCTTGACCAATCAGCAGACATTCAAGGAGTTGAGCATGGGTAAATATCAAAGTATGAACAGTATAGTTTGATACTTTGCTCCTCAGTTGTTTTGTTATGTTATTTGTTTGCTCTCTTGGAGGTTTGAAGTAAAATACAAATGGAACACTTTTTTAAGCAATAAATTTGCCAGACATATCCTGTAGGGTGTAATCTTATTGATCTTAACCTTCTGTTAAAGTTTCCCTCTTCAACATTGTAGGAGGTTTATTTTCTGTTTTGCTCCCCTGTTGCAGGCCAAGAGGAGAATTTGTATGCTAAGAACAACTATGACAAGTATTTGTCAGCATTGAAGAATTCAGGTCTGGTGTCTGCAGAGGAGAAAGCCCAAGGTGTAACTGCTGATGTCACTGTGGGTGCTGAAGGAGGTGCAGGGGCAATGGTCCTATTGTGTAAGATTGTCTTTACATGTCAAGACCTCATCTCCTTTTCTTTTCTCTTATTTATTTATTTTTACTATAGATATATCTTTTGCTTTTGATTTGTATTTTTAGGAACTTGATATCTGTTACGATCTGTCTGCAACTTTACTGAACTTCCTCTCTCTCTGTGTTTCCATGAGTGATCGCTGGGAATGTGTCAATTCTGAGCCTGTTGTGCTCCGACTCAGTGGGAGTGAGACAACCGAGTATAGCAATCGCCGTTTTAAAAAAAAAAGTGCAGTGAATGAAACCACTAGTTGGATTAATCACATTCTTGGAATCAGAATTGACATTTTTAATTTGGCCACCCTAAACATAAATATGCATCACTGTGCAGTGACATGCCAGGCAGGCAACTGCACTTTTCAGAGTAATAACAAGCAACTCTTGTTGGAAGATGTGCCTCTTTTCCACTACATGATGAGTACTTTTTCCAAAATAAGATGTTCAGATTTGTGTTGTACATTCCCAATGTCTGTTAGCTTTACATTTTGGTTTGCCTGACAAGGGGAGTGAGTCGTACTAGGGGGCTTTAAATGATGAGGCTGTGCGGCAGTTCTTTCTCCATGATCGTTTAGTATATCACAGTTGGAACAAGCCTGAAGTATATTTCATTATCACCCACCTCTGATAATATAACTATAACTATACACATAACTATGAAGGCTTCAGCTGCAGATGAGCATCTAATAGAGTGGGCTGTTGGCCTTGACCTAAGTAGTGCCTTTCTAGTTCAGTAATGTGCTCTCATATGAAAGGGATACAAACCCTATAGGTGCCAGAAATGTTGTCCCTTTGCATCAAGTAAACATGGGATGAAACACAAGCCCATTATTTCATCAGTCAGATGATAAGGACTTGGTGTAACCAGGTTTCCTTTCATTCCCTTTCGCTTCCTTTTCCTACATCATAGCTGTTCAATTTAATGTGGAATCAAGATAGCAAGAAATACAGGTGACTGTTAAAATGAAGAAATTTAACTTAAAGAAACACACCAACTTCATTGGGAAATACCGTTATTTTACATTCTCCCTTAGCAATGAAATAAGAATTTTGCTGTATATTGTAATTGAAGAATCAGAGCTACGGGGGCAAAACTGAAGTATGCTAGCTTGCACGTCCACGTCATTGCACAAAGCTAACTAGGGGTCAGTTGGTCTCTGTGGGTCTCGTCTCTACTGAATGCACACACAGACGAAGATTGGGTGTCTATCTCCTCGTCTGGCTCTGGGGTGGACAGCAAATTGCGAAATATTTCAGTTACTTGTGTTTGTCCAGTGTTCTCAGATTCTAACGGTCACTTGTGTTTCATTCTTTTGGAAACTGCAGCACCAGGAAGCCCAGATGAGTCTGGTAAAGAGGTATGTATCAAAAATAGAAAACTAATAATCCTCATTACAAATTGAACATGCATTTAAGATTATCCAGCAGTTCAGAAAACCCAAAACATATAACACTTGTGTTTTTAACTTGATACATTTTTTTTCCTTCATCAATGGCCTCTTGCATCTTTCAGATCTATTGAAATTAATGTTGTTGGTGTTTTTGCTCTCAGGAGGACCAGGATGCAGGGCAGTCTGTTGGACAGAGAAAGAGGGTTAAGTTGAGTAGCAGTACAAAAGGTAAATATCAAGTAAATGTAAAACACTAATAAATGATGTGAATATATGCTACATGAGCCAGCTTTCTTACTGTGTCTTTTATTCTGCCCTCAGACCTTTGTATTATTGAATCTCTGAAGCATAAATGCTTCTTGGAGGAGTTGCTGTTCTGGACAATAAAATATGAGTTTCCCCAAAAGATGGTCACCTTCTTACTAAACATGTTGCCAGATCAAGATTACAAGGTATTCTTATTTCTGTGTTTATAATTATTTGTAAAACTAAGGCAAAAATGTAGGGTTGTTAGATTTTGATTTTATTTACACAGCTGAAATATCATTTGTTTGCATTGGTATACCCCAGAGACGATAATGTTACTTAAATTTTTATGATCCTTTTTCTGCATTCAGACATTGTGTATAACTGTGTTTTTGAGAGGCATTTGTGTTGTTCATCTATTTGCACCGTATATTGTGAAAATTGTCTTATCTATTTCAGTGTTTCTTTTGTTCAGCTTTTACATTTTGTTTGTGTTCTATTGAGAAACTATTTGTGTTCCCTCATATCTCAATACACCCTCCTGGTTAAAAAAAAATAAAAAAAGGATGTAACAAAAGCCTACATTTGAAAGCCAACAGAATCCTTCTGAAAAACAACTATTATAGTCCTCTTTTATCATTCGTGGTATACTTTTCTTCCTATCTTTCAGATCACCTTTACGAAAACATTTGTTCAGCATTATGCATTCATCATGAAGACGCTGATGAAGAGCCACGAATCGGACACCATGTCTAACCGCATTGTACATATTAGTGTGCAGCTGTTCAGCAATGAGGAACTGGCTCGACATGTGACCGAGGAGTGTCAGCTCCTGGACATCATGGTCACCGTCCTCCTCTACATGATGGAGAGTTGCCTTATCAAAAGCGAACTTCAGGGTAAGTCACATCCCACACTAAAGTAGCTTTCATGAATCTTAAAAAGTAGCTCAGCAGAGGTCGCTGTGAACATTAAACATCATCACGTTAAAGACAGAAGAAGTGCAAAGCTTAGTCATGGTGATTAAAATGTTACCTTTTGTAATTCTAGCGATTGCATTTACAATTCAAAACATCGTAAAACCGGTGTTGATTTGTGAGGATTATGTTGTGAAAAAATGTCTCATAAAGTCTCTTAAACGTTTGTTGACACAGAACTTATTTTCTTCAATAATCCAAAATCTTGTGAGAAATCCCATAAGCTTTTGGTCGAGGGAACCCATGGCGGTGCCAACTTTTGGGTTGGCCTATAAAATATTTCATCCCTGCAGCACTCTGTATAGAGCATTCGAGATAGAAGAAGTAGGTGGTTGAAGTGCAGTTTAGTGTGTATCGCCACGCCACATTGTGTCAGACTCCGTATGCATCTTGTGGATCACAAAACAGTTTATCATGCTGATTGCTCGCAAAGACTGAATAGAAATAAAATAAAATGATTGATTTAAAAAAGAAAAGAGAGACTGGCTCATCTTTAGGTTGTATTATAGATTCTCTTCATGTTTGGCAGGGCAGAAAAAAACATGCACAGGTATTTCAATCTAGTATAAGGAATTAAAAAAAAATTTGCAGCTGACATCAGTTCTCAACTGTCAGCATGCAGGTTCTGAGTGCCATCTGCATTGGTTTATGTCCTTCACATATTTGTCATTGTATTTGAATATGTTGTCAATAATGCTGCACCATTTCCTTTTTAGATGAAGAGAACAGTCGCCATGTTGTGGTGAACTGCAGTGAGGCTCTGCTGAAGAACAACACCTACTGGCCATTAGTTAGTGATTTTATTAACATCCTGTCACACCAGAGTGTCGCAAAAAAGTTCCTGGAGGACCATTCATTGCTGATGCTGTGGATGAGCTTTGTGTCATTTTTTCAAGGTAAGTTGTAGGCGTGAGTGTGTTACAGCAGCATTTGGGTTTCTGTGTGCTTGCTTCACTTTGACCTAATTGGCAGCTGATGCTCAAAGCCGTTTGTTACCCAGGCTTCAAATGTGGAAATAATTTCACCAGTAAATGACTGTTGAATGGATTACATAAATGTGTCTACACGGGGATGGATCTGCACGGCTCATTGTTCATGTACTTTTGTTGAATCAGGTTAGTTTTTTGCAGCTAAGAAAGATGTTGATGACAAACAGGTGTTGCTCTAAGATCCCTGGCTGAATATAGATATAACCTCCCGATTGTTATTTTTCAGGGGTCATATTACAGAAACATACTGACTTGCAGAACCTATCTTAACTGTTTTGTCACTGTGGTAATTTGGACCCGAACCGGATGTTGGAAAGAATTACAGAGGAGTATTTCATAAAGCCTTGCTCAGACCTGCCCTTTAAGAGGAGTTCTGAGTGATCTGGACACAAGTAGACAGCTTGAAGTCAACGAATTCACACTTAGCTTTAAAATGCATCTTGTGAACTCACTTCCCTTCTACTCTTGCAAATTAACACTTGTATTATTTCCATTTTTACCCATGACATTTAGCATTTATGAGAATTTATGTGTATGCATTGCTCAAATCATGCATCAAAACATAGCAAAAAAATCATGATCTGGATACTGAGGATTGTGTTGATCAACACATCAATGGATTTAGAATGCTGGCAGTTTAAAGTCAATGACAGAATGGACTTAAGGACATCAGTTGATTGGGCATTGCCTCTTTTTGGCCCAGAACACATTTACTTCCATACTAATGGAGGAACATCAGGATAACTGGAAACTGTCCTAATCTTTACTTCCCAAATCATATTTTTAACTAGTTTGTTGAAACTGTATGGCCACTCTTTTATACAAGCCATTAAATTGTCAATGTGTAAATAACCGAGGGGCATTTGTCCTGGTCTGCTTACAGAACACTTTTTAGAACCTACAACCAGCTTTGGTTCCCTTTTTTGTATGTTTCACTGAGAAAATCTAATAATAGATCTGTGGGATAAATGAGAAATGTAACGTCAGTTGCTCGGCAACCGACATAAAAGGTTGATAACTTATTTCGGATCGTGTATTTTGGATTTCCCAACTTGAGATGAGATAAATATGCTTAGATGGGAATCTAATGCTTAGCCCAAATGTGCTTTAGTTGTATCTATTTGGAAAAACATATGTTCTTTATAATAGGAAGGAAGTTTCTTTGATACAGCCTCAGGTCTTTAATGATAATACTCTAGTCACTAACTTATATTGCTCTCATTTAATAATGGCCACACAGTGACTTCATCTTGCCACTGTAGTTTAATACCTCTTATTTGTGGTGTAAAGTCTGAGGCGGAACACAATTTAAATTATTTTTTGTGCAAGAGTGGATTTCAGTGACTTTATTTTCCTACAACATGTTGTCAGCTGTGTTGTGTTAATAAAAATGACTGATGAAAAAAGTGAGTTGTTGAGCATGTGAGTCTTTGTCACTGAACTGGAATTGCAGTTAGTGCTGCTCACTAGCTGCTTGTACACGACTCATTGCCCTATAAATAACACTCTATACTGCACACTGGGTTAGATTATTTTCTTGCTGAGGCTATGTGCACAGTAGAGAGATTACACTGTATGCAACTCCTGTAAATTCTCCTGTTGGAAAGAGTTTCATCCATATACAATTTGCATAAATGCATTTATATGTACATGTATATTTATGTATTGGGCTCTTATGACATGTCACTGTTTTCCCTGCCATGACAGGTATGAACTTGAATAAGCGGGAGCTGAATGAGCATGTGGAATTTGAGTCTCAGACCTACTATGCAGCTTTTGCAGCAGAGCTCGAGGCCTGTGCACAACCCATGTGGGGTCTCCTAACACACTGCAAAGTCAAAGTGAGTCATGTCTCGATTCCCACACACAGCGTATCTTTTATGATCTTGAAGGATTATTGGAACATGTGTCTCCCAATTCCTGTGTTTCTCACTTTATAGCCTTTTGTAGCTTGATTTTAAACATTTATACCATGTTATATTTACCTCTGCAGGAGACACAGGAATATACTAAAACTGTGGTACGCTACTGTTTGGAAACCCTTCAGATCTGGTTTGATGCCATTAGCTTCAGTGACGAGGTAAATGAAAAGCCAGACTGTCAAAGCAAATTTTATCTCACCCCGATACTAACAGCTTGTGTCTCTCTCACAGCCTTCTCCAAATCAAGTGACATTTCACTTGCCACTCCACCGATACTACGCCATGTTTCTCAGTAAGGTATGTCAAAAGCCTCCATCTCTTGAGACAAAAACCCAAAAGAATACGCATCAGAGTCATATGTGATTGTGTTGTTTGGAATAGGCTGTGAAGTGCCAGGGTCTGGACCTAGACAGCCTCCTCCCTGACCAAGAGATGCTGATGAAGATCATGGTGCATCCACTGCAAATTCAGGTATAGTAATAAAAATCGCCCTAAACTCATTTGTAGGATTTGTATTTGTGCATGCTTCTCCTCCAGGGGCCTGCACAGTGCTAGATTAGAGTGTTAGCCAGGGGCAGATCACCATGGTAACAAATGCTCCAGAGCCGCAGAGATTTAACCTTAATGCTGTTCTGCACCACTCTCCTCTTCTCGCTCTGTTGTGAGACCACAGAATGAATATTTATGAGCGTTAATAATATTGTGTTCATTAGAGAAAATGCTAGGATCCACACTCACTAGCCATTTTATGAGGGACGCCTTGATGAAGGTTTAGATAATACTTCAGCCCTGCAATTAATCCTCCCTTCATGAGTGTTATTGAATCTGTCGCAGACAGGAGTGGATTTGTTTTTGTTGTCGAACTGTACCGAGTTATACTGAGAGGGTTTCCTAATTCATCCATAATTTTGTCAGCCTTAATTCATACAAAATGTATCCACAAAATATTAGATTGTAATTCCCATAATATTCTTTAACTCCTGTGGTTTACTTTGTTAAATATCTTTTTTTTTCTTGTTGATATTATTGGTTTCTTTCTCCATTTAAGTCTGTTTCATCTCATATGCATCAGTTTAGTTGTGGTTCTCATTATGTTGCGTGTACATGTGCTCATAACCAAATTCGTAAACCCAGCTCTGTAGCCTGTGTTCATTGAAGCGTTTTTCCTGGATGATTCTGATAAAATGCCTAGCTGGGAGCACTTCATCAGTTTGGAGGCCCAGTGTTTTGTGTTTTTTTTCAGCTGAGGCACTTTAGTTGCTATGATACGGATTCTCAGCGGAAGTATAAATGTCGACACAAGGAAGAGTATTTCCCCTGATCTTTGCTCTGGGTAAAATATAGACTGGACCACACAAGAGAAGACAAGTAACCCACAGGTCTGTGTAGGAGCAAACATTCCAATCAGTCCCTTATTTGGTTAAAGAGTTCATTCATTGATGTTGCTCACGACTCTCACACGTAAGATGTGATGGATGGCGTTTGTGGTATTTGTCCAGCCCTTCCCCTCTTGTGTGATTAGAAAACTGGATAAAATGTGAGAGTGCTGAATCCAGCCTTTTACCCAGTTTAGAAGCCCAAAACTTGTTGCCTGGTAAGCGATACACGCTGAGCACCTTTCCATGCTGCAGGAGTTATGCAATAGTGTTAAAATTAACATACAATTAAAAGATTCACCGGACTCAAGAAAAACCCAACTTTGTTGTCCCAGTTGTCCAGTACCACCTCTGTTAGGCTCAGCAAAGCTTGAATCCAAACAGGACATTTTGGGGTCAATTCTGCATGCACCTACTCATTAATTTAAACCTTTGGTTTGTGTGGTTGTAGGCATGTCTGTCAGAGATTCACAGCAACATGTGGGTCAGAAATGGTCTGCAAATCAAGGGACAAGCTATGACCTATGTACAGTCACACTTCTGCAACTCCATGATCGACCCAGACATCTTCCTGCTTCAGGTTGCTCAGTTTTAATTGTCGTTTTTTTTTTAATCACAATGTTTTTGTTTTATCTCCCTATGTATTTTAATTCGTTAATTTCTGTTGCAGGTTTGTGCATCAAGACTGGATCCTGACTACTTTATCTCAAGTGTTTTTGAGAGGTAAGCCCCATCTCGTGCACAGGTATTTATTATCTCCCTGCATGGTGCTTTACAACTGAACATGGCTTGGTGGCGCCATGCTTCTGTTCTTCTCTCACACAGGTTTAAAGTGGTTGACCTGTTGACCATGGCATCCCAGCATCAGAATGCCGTGTTAGAATCTGAGCAGGAAAGGCCGATGCTGGAAGGCGCACTGACCTTCCTGGTGATACTCACCAGCCTTCGCATCCATTTGGGTGAGAAGTAAACACAAGATACACAGCGTTATGTACTAAAATAGCCTTGCAGTGAATTTCAGAGTTAAATGTGACTGTTGGTGTGGGTGTCATTGTTGTGTTTCAATAGCAGTTTTCTTATATTTGCTGTCATTGTTTTTGAGAAATGTCCTTTTCCTCATTGAGAATTTTTTTTGACAGTGCAGTTAGTTGAATTGTAATTCATGAGCAAAGCAAAAATTAATTTCTTGGGGGCTCATCTGTTTTATGTGTTTGTAATGTACTATTTATAACCTGCTGAAGGCTGTGTTGTCAAGAAGGAAACCCTGTAACCCATGTATGTACTTTCCCTGAAGATCACACTCAATGAAACCCCAATAAGTAGCAGAAACGTGTAAGGTTATACTTACTTGCACGTGTAATGACACTGACCCATCCGTTTGTAATCAAAGCTCATGTTCCTGAATGCATTTTTGCTGGAACAAACAAGAGACTGGAGAATTCTCAACTGAAACAACACCTCTGACAATCTTAGCAAACTGGATGGTTCTCCTTTCTGAATTAAAAATCAGCTCGTTTTAAGTTTGTCTTAATGTTCTACCTCTCATCCCTCCTGCAGGGATGACGGATGATCAGATTCTCCGGGCTGAGATGGTCTCACAGCTGTGTATGAATGACCGTACTCACAGTTCCCTGTTAGACCTCATATCCTTTAAAAACTCAGCAAAACCATTAAAGAGCAAGAACCATGTATAATCGCCATCCATTTATCCATCACTGTTCTTTTCCTTAAGGATGTTCTTCTAGATTCCTGAGAATCCAAACCCAAAAAGTGGCATCGTCCCTGGGAGTTGTAGTTTTGAGGAGATGCTCTCTGCCGTGGCCGACTTCAAAGCTCCAGTGTTTGAGCCAGGAGGCTCCATGCAGCAGGGCATGTACACACCTAAAGGTAGGATCGTTGCAGCCACTCTAACCGGTTGAGTGTTGAAAATTCCTGTTGGGAGGTCATGGCTGAATGTTAGTTTAAACAAGTATGTTAATATATAGAAGCAAATCAAGAAGGGATTGGATTAAAATCTTATAAATCGGGAAATGTCTTATGTCAGTAGGATGTATAGTTATCCTATCGATCCGTGAGACTGAGACATGCATCCCTCTAGTGGAAGTTTTAAGTTTTAAGTGGGCAGCTCAAACCTTGGATCAAGTGGTAATGTGTCTGCTTAGTGCCCTCTGCTGGCAAGTATTAATCATTACAACGACAAGGACTGATAATACCTTTTCAAAGGTCAAGTCTGGACAATCTTCTGCTCAGAGAAAATATATGTTTCAGATCATGTGTCATCATGGATATTATCTCGATAACCATTAATGAATAATTATTTAATTCTTTTTATGCTGGCCTCAGTTCTCTGTAAAGGACAGTCAATACTGCGTACTGGAGTAGAATTGCTCCCGGTGTAGTTGTGAAAAAAGGTTTCTATTAATGATATTAAGTGAGTCCTTAGCAATGCATGTGTGTGGTCAGTTTAAGATGCAGACAAAAAAAAATGAAATAGAAGAATATGTTACAGAAGCAGAGCTTAATGCAGCTATAAAAAGTCTAATGGCAAGGTGCCCAGTGAAGACAGATTTAGTGTTGGGTTCTATAAGTTTTTCACCTTTTCTTCTAAAATGATATGATAATGAAACTATAATGACTCAGTCAATGCCTGCCAGGATGAGGACAGCTGTAATCACAAAAATACAACAGCATGGTAAAGTTCCCCCACAAATGAGTAATTACAGCCCCCTCAGTTTGCTTAACAATGATTAGAAAAATCAATGGATTAGTGTTGTCTTCATGTCCATAATAGGAGAACTCATTATTTACTGCTGGAGGGAAGACCTTTTTAAGTAAAGATTGGAAAAAATCATTACATTTGGAATATGGGGCCACTTTTGAAGCAGGAGAAAATAATGATGTTTAATGAAATCAAAGCTGAATAGCAATCCTATTGATGTTTCTTCCATCGTAATCAGAATTAAAATCAATCTTGCAGAAACTCATAACCCAAGGTATTACGCCGGCCTCAGACAAAGGCAAAGAAAATAATTGGGACAAACAGAGCGCAACATTCAAGCTTTAGATTTTTTTTCTATCACTCCCCTCCTTTAATAACATGGATAAATTAAGATAACGATGGAACCTGATCTTGGAAAACACCCGTCAACTGATAAATGGGGCTCTGTAATTCAACATACAAACTACTTATCAGAATGTTTCTGACGTAAACTTAGACAGGTAGTTTTTTTCGTTTTACCAAAAATATATAAGTCCATAGAAACTGAATGGGAAAAGAGAATCCTTAATACATGCGTTACGGCACTGTGCAGAAGTAAGGACGTTTAAGGAAGGAGTACAGTCAATTTTCTTTGCGTTAAATTCGACTGTTCCTCTATGCCCAGAGGTGTTTGTAGAGAGTCTGAGTGGATGATGTTAAACATGGATCGGTTCAGTGTTAGTCAGCAATGGCATTACTTTCCGTGAAAAATCATCATTCTTATGCCCTGGAAATTACTGAAGTCTAATTGCTTCTGTTTGAACCACTGGGGAGGGGCTTTATAGAATTAATAGTGATGGCCGAGCAGCCCCTGCCCTGCAGAGAGTCAGCGGAGGTGTCTCAGTTGGACTAAGGACACTTGCCAAAGAGTACATAAACAAGAGGCATATGCTTGAATTCAAGAACTGTTCAGGTCAAGCCTTTTGAAAACAGAACCCTTCTTAAGGAGAAGTCATGAAATAATGATTTCCAAAGTAAATGATTATATGTATATCATTAAGTTTGTGTCTATTTGTGTTATGTGAGTTGTTTTTTTCTTTTGTACATCAACAGCTAGTGTCTGTTGAGTGAAGGGTAACTTAAATGGTGTACAGTTCCAAATCAAATAAATTGTTGGGCTGTAACTTGAGAAAATGTTTTTGAGCAGCAGTCCTCATTTGGCCACTTGGGGGCAGACTTAGACCACTGACATAGCCAAGGTGGGAAAAGAGAATCAATGTCACTTTGTACCAGCTGCTACAAAGCAAATCTATTCCTTTACCCTTCTAGCGGAGGTGTGGGAGAAGGAGTTTGACCCCATCATGGTGGTTCTCAGAACTGTCTATCGACGTGATGTCCAGTCAGCCATGGACAGATACTCAGCATTGTAAGTTGACCCTCAAATGTCCCCAAATAAATCATTTCCTCATACGAAGAAGAGGAGATTTCAGTTAAAGCTTCGTAGCATTTTCTGTCACACTCATGTGCATTTAGTTTGACAGCACTGCATTCCTCAGTCTTTTCTGACAAAGCAAAGCTGCATCATGTTCCGTTCACTGTTCACCTCTTTCCTGCTCATGATAAGAAAGGTCACGTCCACTGGGTGCTGGAGTTAGTTTCAATTAGATAGCTGTCGAAAATCAATATTTCAGGCTAAATTGTAATAGAATTGAGGACATCTTCCTTGTTTGATTGTGCCACAGACGTCTCCAAAGACAAATTCATCAGTGGAGGTGAAGGGGATACCTCGGGGTTAATTTTTCTTCATGGTTGTTGGTACGAGTGATGACGCTAATTACACAGAATGGTAACGCATTGAGGACTTCTGTGGCAAGCTGGGAAGATGACCTTTATATAACGGGACTTAAGCCTTTTTTAGCTGTAATGGAAAGTATGGATATATCATTGATAGTTAACTGTACTTCTCTTGGACACAGTCAATAATGATCCCGTCACTAATGGAGTGAGACCCTCTGGCTCTTTTCTTCCTTCTTTTTTATCACTACTGTCGCATATTATAATCCATCAAGCTCTTGCATCTCTCGTCATCTTGCTTTATTTGGAAATCCATTCTTCTGTTGCACGTCAGCTAACGTGCCACCATAGGTGTTTTCTGCATTGTTGATTGTTTTCTTCTTATTCTTTCCTCAAATGATTATGTCACGTAGTTTAAAGCAGTCTGGCATTCATGCCGGTAACCCATGGCCACCTTACAAGGAGAGGACCCCTCTGCACCCATGTTATAAAGGCCTAATCAAGCTGTTGCACTGCAAGACACTGCACATTGTGATATTCACACTCCTCTACAAGGTGAGCCCTTCAGTATTCTACAGTGCTGCTCCTGCATCTTAATTCGCTCCTTCAGCTCAATCAGAAGTGCTTCTTTTTTGCCCCAGTTAATTGGTGCATAAGTAGTTCCTCTTAATTAATGTTGACATGTTACAAGAGCACAATGTAGAAAAGGCAAAGATTCAGTTCTGACTGCAGAGGATGTAGCGCAAAATATAAAGAGCCAGAAGTGTGGCTGAAGTCTGATTTTAAAGGGAGACAAACACATGAAGTCATTTTTCACATTAGTATGGCTTTTCATGAGTGAGTAGGATAATATTTGTGCATAAAATGGAATTACAATTAATACAAATCATTTTGTCACATGCAGAACTGTAAATAACAGAGCTAAAGCTTGTTTGTAAACTAGTGATTTGATATGTTCTAGATCTGGATGGATCATCAGAATATGTCTGAACATGTGCTGTGCATGGTGCTGTACCTAATTGAGCTGGGCTTGGACAACCAGGTCCAAGACAATAAAGAGGACGAGGTGAGCTGCAGCCCAGGCCCAATTTATAGAATATAAACCTGAGTCTTACAGTTGGTATCGTTTACTTTCAGGAGCCTTGCATTGAGGAGCACTGCCATGACAGCTGGTTCCCTGGCACCAGCCTCCTTTCCAATCTGCACCATGTCATCAACTTTGTGCGAGTTCGAGTTCCTGAGACGGCCCCTGAGGTGAAGAGAGAGCCCCCACCCAGCACCAGCTCAGAAGCTTCATCTTATGGCCAAGTAAGAGGCTGAGCTTCGTTACAGCACAGTGTTGTTAGTGACTGTGTGTTGTCACTGTAATCTCAGTGAAGTTCAACTATCAAGTTTGAATTTAAAACAGCAGTGAAATGGAACATCCAAATTGTGACTATTTGGCAGACTGGAGTTAAAAGCTGATCCACTGGCTACTGTGTTGATCAAGTGACAGCAAACAGGTTCCAGTGGGATGTAGATCCTTGGGCTGGATTGTTGGTGCAGTTTCTGCGATCAAGCTGGTAAACTTGTGCTCCGTTTTAATATTTTGCATCTCGTCTTAAAAGAGTTTTTTCACGACATTGTATTATGTACCGTGTTGAACCTGCTTATACTTAACGTTTATATAAGTATTGACCAACCAAATGGAGACCTGCATTGTCTGTGTACATTTTGTGGTTAGTGTAGCAGCTCCAGTTGCAGCCGAAGGTATTATTTATATATCAGACATGTATGTTTGGAATGTGACAGATTTGTTTCAGCTTTTATACCAAATGGTACTGGTATGCTCAGGACTCTGAAGTACTTTTCAACAGTAATGTTTGTGTCAAACATCCCCATTTTTACAACAGCTGGATGGATTCCCTGGTCATAATGCTCCAGAGGGAAAAATGAGGATTTCCTTTTTTGCCAAAATTGGCGAAGGTGGACAACAACAACGACGTGCTAATTCCATTTTTTTTTTCAATGCAACAATTGGCAGTTTTTGTTGTTGTTGTTGTTGTTTTTTCATATTTGGTTAAGCACTTCTCAAATATGTGCCACTCCTGTTTCATATCTGGGGCCAAAGAATTCATTTAAATATTATCCAAATGAAAAGATGCACTTGTACACACATAGTATTCTGTAATCAGAAAGAAAAAGTTTAAAAAAAAACAAAACCTGCAAAATTCAAATAATCATTTTTGTATATTTTCAAACGTAATCGCAACATCTGTCCAAAACATTCACTGTACATTTTAATGTTACCCATCTTCAGCTCTAATCAATCTCACTTTGATGGGCTCCTTCAGGCTCCTCATTCATATCAGCATTACTATTGTTATTAATTTTGCTGCACTCCACAGAACTCCAGGCGTCTTTCAGGGAATTGGAGAGAGGTAGCTGTTTGCCCCCCTTTTTAATATTGGCGTTGATACTTTTGGCAGCTGCGTTTGTCTGAGAACTTCTTTGCATGCGTTTGTTTTTTTACATTTCACAGGAGGTTTACCTTGGTGTGTTATGATGTGTGTGTATAATGCTGTGCTTCAGCAGTTCTCCTCCCTCTTGACTGCTGAAACTAATTACGTGTGTAATGCAGGTTTGGGTAAATGCTTTTTAACTGCATGTCAGTATGATTGATGTTGCCGTGACTGGGCAATATGATGTATGTTTATTTAACAGTGCAGCTTGGGTCCTTTTTATCAGGTCAGGTCAGGGCAATCCTTTAGATTGGTTGTGTTCTGCCGCTCCAAGATGATTTGAATTCCCAGAGATATGGTTGTTTTGGGCGCTATCAGCAAAGGTGCTGATGAAACGTTGACTGAAATTTTATAATAGTTATTTAATTTGACTTTTATGTGCGTTGTGCCTGTTTGACTATGGTAATTAAGCAGCTCTCCAATCCATCATAGTCCATCACTTTATTAGCGATGCCATTTTAAGAGATGGTGTTTCACCTCAAAGACAAATCTGTCAAGGCACCAGATGCAGGCGTTATGACGAGGGATGATTGTTACTGGGTCTCGTTTGAATTTTTTTTTTAATAATACTTTTGTGTGTTGTCGATTTCTTTTCAAATACCTTGTGCAGGAAAACACAGATGTTTGTTTATGACAGCCAGGGTTGAAAGTTTCTGGAAACCTGTGGAAAAATCTTCCATTGGCGGTTACAAACTTTCCATGAGAATTAATGGGAATATTTTTGAATGAATAGGAATATATGGTAATTAATGTGAATATATAGGGTTGAAAATGAATGAATAGGAATAAATTTGGCATTTTGCAGTAATTAAATTTTACTGCATTTAGCCAAGCACTTAGCATTCTTCCATCATGTGCATAGAGAAATAGCATCTTGCATATTACTGCAGAGTTTTTGAGGCCACTCCCTCTGCATGCACTGAAGGAGTTAAGTTCTGCATACAAATAGATGGAGTCAAAAATGCTATTGATAATATTTATATCCGTATATGACAATACATTTTTTTATTTATATCTGTATATGATTAGGTAAATGCGGTTGATATAAATTACTCCTAAATTTCTGATGTATTCCAGTAAATTCTCAATAATTCCCTTTTAAAATTTCAGATTTTGAATATTTGTGACATTATTGCAATTAAATGTGGAGTATACCATTAAAAACAAATGTTCTTGATATGTCAAAAACTATAAATTTGTCACCAACTAACTAATTTTGTACATAATTAAAACTTTTTATTTTCCAAACTGCCTTAGAACCTGCGTGAGGCTCAGGTTTTCAGCCTTGTGGCAGAGCGCAGGAGGAAGTTCCAGGAGATTATCAACCGGAGCAACACTGAAGCCAGCCAGGTTGTCAGGCCCAAGAGCTCCTCAACACGCTGGGTCCCGCCAGGTACACCCCCCCAGCTGGTAACTGAAATCCTTGAGATCCGAGAGAGCATGCTGTCCCTCCTCATCAAGCTCCACCAGAAGTTATCATCCAAGCAGAATTCTCTGTCAGCGTCCTGGCTAGATGATATGGACATAAGCCGTCATGCTCATGGAGATGGCATCACAGCTATCGAGCGTATCCTTACCAAGGCAGCCACGCGCAGCTGCCAAATTAAGCGCAGCATCCAGGATATTTGTGGAAAAGTGTGTCCTCCAGTGCCACCAAAGAAGAACACTCCCACGGACAAGAAAGCCATGGATAAAGAAGAGAGGTAGCGTGATGCTGATTCTTTGATTTACCATACTGTCTTTACTTTTACACCTTGCTGTGTATTGAACACTGTACATTATCTGTTTGAAATAGCTGCACATCGATCCACCTGAAAGGGGTGTTCCAAGGGAATTGAACCTCCAAAATTGACTATTTGAATTCAGATATAATCTTATAATCAATCTGCTATTTTTACGATTATTATTTTATTATTTATTATTATTATTATTATACGTTATTTTGCCTTTACATACAATTTTTAAACTTTGGATATTTAAAATTAATTCATTATTTGGTTATTGTCACTGTAACATTATGAAATATGACCACCATCATTTCCCCATTTTATCAACTTTTTTAAATAAAACAAAAATGGGGGAATAGCAGAAAATTATATTTGAGAAGCTGGTGACTCAATTGATGAATAGTGGTTGCTGATTGGTTTCCTGTTGATCGACTAGTCATTTGCATGTCAACTCATATGTTGCCATTTTCAATAGAATGTGACTTTCCATTGCCTCTAAATTGGGTGTATTGGATGAATCGAGTCAAACCCTGCTGGTTTTGGTTTTTCATCTCAGATTCAGCCTCTAGTGTGTACCCCCCCCTAATGATGATGGAAAGGCCTGTGACCATTTCATAATGGCCTTCTTTGGGGGGGTTGACTTCACACCACAGACAAAGGAAAATGTGGATTCTCTCCCATTCACATGAACTAGAATTGTTTCCATGGCAACCATCAGGCGGCTATGCAGTGAGGGCAGTGAGAAGTGAGAAGCCACTGCTCATTCCTCAGGCTGGTTGTCGACACCCCCGAAGCCATCAGTGAAAATTATTGAGCTGTGAGGCTCCTGTCAGCGTTTGTTTATGCCCTCTTATTAGGGACTTAATTTACAGTCAGGTCTGCACCCTTTGAGTCTGAAAGGTTGGGTTAAAACCACCCTATTAGTTTTATAATCAACCTTTCCTGCTCTTGAAATCTGACGCATGCTGTGTATGTAACGGTGTGCCCTGCCACATCGAAGAATCTGTTGTACGTGGTGCAGATGATCAGGTGAAGCGACTTGAATACAGGCTTATTCCAAAGTCCTGTAATTCAGTTGAGAAGTATAAGGACTGGGAAAAATTCTCTTGAGGTAGAGAACATCAATTACAATTCTATTATAGGTCTGAATGTTCATTTATACGAGATGGTATTGAAATATTATTTTGAAGGCTGTATTTCTGTTATTGATACAGACACCATTTATTGTGATTTGAACCCAAGTTGAATAATGTGTTTGCACATCTCTCCATGTCAATTGACTTGTATTTCATTCGTTTCTCTTGCTTCCAGACGTCAGAGGGCGAGAGAGAGGCAACAGAAGCTGCTTGCTGAATTTGCCTCCAGACAGAAAAGTTTCATGGAAACGGCCATGGATGTTGGTAAGGACAGACTAGCTTGATGTCTTTACCCACTTGCTGTATCTGTTTGTTGATGGTCTTTGAGCTTTAAATTAATTCAGTCCCAACAAAAACACTGTCCACATTCTGATAACAAAGAGTTTGCCTCCCTTGTAGGCATGGTGGTCTGCGGCCTGGCCCGCATGTGTGGAAATGATCTGTTTTCAAAACAATTTTATTCAGTCCACTTTAATGTTGTGTTGTAGGGCTGAATCATTTAGAAAAAAATATTTGATTACTTTGACTGATATTACAGTTGAGTCGTGACTCACAATGTCATCAGTTTCGGAGGAGCAGTACCAAACAGATGTTTTCTTAAATTTTTAAAATATCAAAGCCATATTTCGACAGGACATATATGTAGCTTCTAGTGAGTATTTCCTCTCCTGTGATTGGTGAGTGCACACAGCCATATTAGAATTTCTATTATATTTTTATCAGTTGTTCATCCCTACCGCGTAGCCTAACTAGCTAAGAATGGGGAATGTATTTTACTCTGACTGAATTACTGACTCAGTTAAAGCTTTCGTGATGAGGAACATCACAAATGCATCTGCAGTTTTAATTTGTTTCTGAAGCTTTGTGCTTGCTTTTAGGGCTGTCATAAATGGTGAGGCAGAGCACTTATTTTAGCCATTTATTTTAATGGAGAAATTAAATGTGTTGCATTCTCAGAACAAACTATGCCTTGAGCAAGGACTCCTGGAGAGTTATACTGTTTATACTGTTCAGGACAACAGCAGCTGCTCTCATGGAATATGGTTACAAACCTTCAGTTTGTTTTGACGGGTGTTCGAGACCTTATAGCAACACAAAACATATTGTGTTTGAAGGACATTCTGCTACTGTGGCCCTTTTACATACAGAGCTGTTGCGGTGCCTTTTTCTCTGGGGCAAGGTGACAATGGGTTGAGTCTGCGCTGGTGGTCTCTGCAGGCCTGTTAGGAGAAATTGAGAGGAGAGTGCTCCTGTGGGAGGTTGCTGGCTGAGGGCACATAAGATCAAAGCTCTAATCGTGGGCTGCACTCCCAGGGCCCACCCTGACACAGCATGGTTAGTGAATGAATAATGGCTGCTCTGATCAGACAAACTATATTCTGACCTCTTTGTATACGCTTCCTGCTTAGACGTGACGTGATGTGAGCTGCTTTATTTCTCGCTAAATCCTGGGTTTTCATTACCTGCGCCCAAGTAATGTTCAAACTGGGTAAGATGAGCTTCAAGTGAAGTGAATCAGATGCATGCAGGTAGTTGTGGATAAACATCCTGCACTATCTCATACGGCATTATTTCTCCGCGGTAGTATAATAATTGCTATCTTCTTGAGTTCATTTTTCTGTGCTTCAATGTAGTGTGTGTGTGTGTGTGTGTGTGTGTATTTTTACTTATTTATATACACACACACACACACACAACATGATTGTAGGTGAGATGGCAGACTACGCCATTGTAAACACTTTTAGAACTCTTAGGAAGCTTTCTGTAAGTATATCTTATTATTATATCTTATTTTCGAACTGGCAGCAACACAGTACACCTTCAAACTTTTAAGTTTTAAAAGTCACTTGTGATAAAGCTAACAAAATAATGATAAAAACACTCTGCTGCGTGCCTCTGCTTTAGGTGCTGCAATAAATTTGTTGTGCTGCTTCCTTTGGTTGCAGCACCTTTAGAACAGACCTTACAGAGAACACTTGTTTGTTTTTTAAGTTCGACGCAAGAAAACCAAACCTGTTCCATATAACATACGTTGTACTGACTGAAATTTAAACGGTGTAGCTACCTTTTTAGTCCACAAAAACATGAATGCTTCTATGGAAATAAATGAGCAGTTTCATGCATGTTTCCCCAATTATTTGTTACCTCTGTGAAAGTGAAGACCAAAATCTCAGAAGACTCAGAAATGTATTTTTGGGAAATCGTTTTTCATTGCTTCAGTAGCATTCCAGAGACTTGTAGAACCTAACCCAAGGCACACTGCAGCTATTATGGCAGCTAGTTGTGGCTCAAGCACCTTATGAAGACTTCATGTATGTCAAAACTGAAGGCTAAGAGGATCATAATATCTTGGACCAAACCTGACACTATGGACATGTGAAATAGTTGTCGTCATTCTCATTAACCTCAATAACACTCTAAGGAAAGGCAAATATATTGGATTAATACTGTTGCAAAGACCCTCAGTTATGAAGCTAGAGGCAGTGACACACCAACAGTTTGTGTCCTGTCCTGTCCTTTTTGGTGTGTGCACGTACTGTAGCTGGTTCAGAGCTGGCCTGAGGCTAAAACAGCGCCGCTGACATCTAATGCAAACATGTCTCATTTCCCCAGGAACACAGCGACCTTTCCCTAAGAACATATTCCTCCAAAGAGCAATAAATCAATTTCCAGCACAGCTTGACATTTCTCCACAATATTTACGGGTCAAATTGAACACCACTCTTAACATTTGAAACTAATTTAATCATACACTGTAAAATCTCTAATTAATTTCAAATGATTTAACAAATGCAAAAGGTACGGCGATTGCTTTGGTATTTTCCCAGTGTTGATCCATGAGTATCGTACCGTTGTGTTGCCATTCTTCTTCCCTTACTTGTAGTCAGGCCTTTGAAAGAATTTCAGAATACAAACAAACCTCAAATTATATGGAACTAAATGTGGCATTTGCTGTTACAGCTGAGCATGACTTGCTAATTTTTTAATATAACCGTGTAGTGGTTCATAATGCCACTCGTTCCAATCTTGAGCAGAGTTGGAATTTTTTTTATGTAAAACTGGTTTTGTGTTCCAGAATCTCCAGAAACAGAGGCCGCCATGGATCTGGGTGCATCTGAAGTGATGGAGTCAGAGATTCTTTATGACTGTGTGATCTGTGGCCAGAGTGGGCCATCCACCGAAGACAGGCCTACTGGTCTGGTTGTTCTCCTCCAGGCATCCTCAGGTAACTGCAGCATCTTCTGCTTCCTTCAGATGATGACATTAACAGGAATTAAATGGTATCCCAATTTGGACATGCAGTGAGAGGAATCAGTCAAATAAACAAAAGGTTAATTACAAGTCACACATGACATCTTAGATCAAGCACATTGGAAATCATATGTTTTAATAGCAGTTTAATATTGTTTTAATTAGGTTCATTTATCATTCATGTTCATCATGCTCACTTGCATGTAGAGCCACCTGTTTTGAGAGGCAATTTCTTTTCTATCATATGAATAAATGGCGTGTTGGATTTGTAATTAATCACACTGTAAAACTATTTAAAAACAATGACCTCAACATAATTTATACAACATGTACACCCAAAGGTGTGCGATGACTAGAAACCTTCATCATTCAAAGCTGGACACTTTTCTAGTGTTATTTCATCATCACTGGATGGCGAGTGTCTGATTTAATTAGTCGGTGTTTTGGATGTAGGCCACAGGAAGATGTGAGCAAAGGATAACGCACTGTGCTGAATTGATCACTTGACTTACCGATAGACCATTAATTTGCCAGCTAATGTAGGAATCAATTATTCATGATATTATTTATCGATGCAAATGACCTATAACAACTTGGTCACAAAAAGATATGTTCCTTATTTTATTTTGTACGCAATCAAACATTTAAATGTGTGAGATTTGGGACAAGCCATTTGTAGCTGTCACTGGGGGAAATTTGAAGGCCGTGTTGTCTTTTTAAACAAATCATTGTTGTCTAAATAATTGGACTTGACATTAATCAAGATGGTCCAATTGTCCCAGCTGTGGACGTTGTGTGATGTGCAAAACTAAGACTACAGTCCTAGACTTCTGTTTATGAGATCACTGATGAATTTACAGTCATATCATCATCATCATCATCATCATCATCATCTCTGTCTATGACCGTCGTTGTCTTGCAGTACTGGGGCATCGCTGCAAAAGCAAAGAGGCCAAGAATCTACCGACGAGTGACGAGGAGCACATATACCCTGCAGACACGTGCGCAGTGGCTCATGATGTCAGGCTCACCCTCATGCAGCGATTCTTTAAAGATGTAGGTAAAAAATTAACACTGGAGACAAAAAGCAAAGCAAAACTATGACTTGGATAAAATCAAATTACAAGTTGCTTATTCATTCAGTTTTATTAAAACATTGACTTGACACAGCCAGGTTTATCTTCACTTTTTTCTTTGCATGTTTTTAGTATGTTTGGTATGTTGTTGGTACGGTGGGTTGTTGATTCTGTTTTTATAGAAATCTATGAATTCTCCACCACCACAAACTAAACTAAAGGTCCCGATTATTGATTGTCTGACGATGTATTTACATTCCCACACTGATGTGATTTTTGTCTTGTGAACTCTGCAGAGCTCTTGTCTGCAGTCTGTGTCGATAGGTTGGGATGGGGGCGTCTATGTCCAGACCTGCGGACACACGCTGCATATAGATTGCCACAAGTCATACATGGAGTCACTGAGGGTAATTAAGAGCTTCAGCTGATGAAATGATCTCTTTAATTGTTTCGGTTTTTGTCAATCAACTTGACAAAGGCCATTACTTGCATCATTAGTCAACATGCAAAAGAGCTGCTGTTTACCTCTCAAAAGTGAGGCTTCCTTTTAAAATGTAGAAATCCCTTTTCTTTCCGTAATATCTTAACCTTTTATTCATTGTCTTTCACTTTTGTTGCTGATAATCACTGCAACCATAGCTTCCTCTTGCATATTTGTCAAATCTTGATATAGACAAAGCTGACTCATACAAAAAATATACTTTCAGTGTTCTGTTGATATTTGTCGAGATTCAGGACACAGAGCTGGAAAATGAGTCAGTCCAGGTCAATCTGGGACAAACATCCTATGTGCTAATGGCAGCTACAGCAATAAAACTACAACAAAACTGAAAAAATAGAAAGAACTGTTTTGAATCTCTCAAGTGCATTGTCAGCGTGGACTTGAGCTTCTGCATCATTTTATCAGAAAATGTGTAGGTCTTCATGTTTGCTTTTGAAAGAAAAAAACCCCATTTAAATTGACTCTGGAGTTTTGTGTTGACATTAGTGAACTTATCTCAATACGTGTTTTATTTTCCCCAGAATGACCAGGTCCTCCAGGGTTTCTCTGTTGATAAGGGTGAATTTACATGCCCGCTATGTCGGCAGTTCGCCAATAGTGTCCTTCCGTGTCGTCCCGGGCGGGGTACAGAGGCGGGCACGTGGCACACGCCCACAAACAAGAAGACATGTATGCTTGTGAAGGAGGTGGGAGATCTGCAGGAGAATCTTGGCCTTTTCCCGGTAAGATTTAACAGTACCACCAGGACTGAATCGTTATGTATTGTATTGTTACTGATCACCATGGTAAGCCCGAATGGGACGACGATGATTTTTATTTTGACGGCAGATGATCAGCAGTAGCTGTTGAGTAACGAGAGGCTTTAAAGGGCAAAAATGACTTCTTACTTCAGCAGTTCAGACTGATTTTATATCTGGTGTTATATCATTATGCTATAATAACTGAGACCATTTCAGTCTGCTGTAAGTTTCTATCCATACTGCTTTGCAATGAAAGAAAACCACGGGCTCCATCAAATCATACTGAAATTTATAAAACCCTGCACTCTCTCCTGTAAAAGTAAAATAGGGTTGTATTACTTCAACAGATAACCTCCCCAGTCAGTCAAAGGAGGGTATTGGACCTCGAACAATAAATGTTTTAACCTGAAATTAAAACAAGAGTCATGTCAGAAAAATGGAACTTTAACTGATGTGATGGACTTGATTCATGCTTCTAGCTCGCACTTGTGGGACCTCTGAGCACAAAATGAACAACAGTGTCAGTCTTGTGTGGTCATTAAAACATTTTGGAGAAAACATTTCATCGTGATATTAAATACCTGAAATCTAAACACGTGTCCTTTCAAGAGGCTTCCTTTTTCTCCTTGAAAGCAAGAGCTAAAAACTGCTTTGAAAATGTTATAAATTCACATTCTGTAGGACTTCTGTTCTCTGCATAACGTATGTGAATGGTTTGGAGGAGGAGAAAAGAAAATTCTCGTCAGTTTCATCATCAGGATTTGACTTTGCAGGGGAGTTGTGGACATGGCTATTTTATAACTCTTATCCTCACATCCATGATACATATAATTTTAATGTGTGTGTTTTGTTTTTTAAAATTTTTCTCAGACTGAGTCCAACTTGACTAAAGAGATGGAGTTAGTAATCAAAGACATCAAAAACACCACCCAGAAAAAATACATGGACTATGGGAAGAACCCTGGTTCCCCTGACAACGATTTCCTCTTCATGTACTCCGTGGCACGGTAAGAGTCACACTGGGATGGATGAAACACAGCTGTGCTTATTTAATTTCTATGCTTTATGTAACGCAACCTCTTATTCTTAATGAGGATAACAAGGTGTGTAATCACTGTGGTGTCTTCGTATGGTTAAGAGTTTTCACTTTGAAGTGAAAAGGTAAACATGACTGATAAAATAAGGTCACCTCATCTTGGTCTGAGACACAAAGAAATTTCATCACATCGGAGGCGTGGACATTTCCTGGCAACGTGTGTGTGTGTGTGTGAATCCTGTAAAGGTGTGTGTGTATGGAGGTGTGCTCTGTGTATCTGTTGTCAGTTATGAGCAATGACCTGGTCATATCTGCTTGTCTCTTAGCTTGTAACCTCTGTGTCTGCATCTCTCAAACTTGGAGGTCTCGCTCCTCTGCATTGTCTCTTGCGTCGCTACACGCATGTTCACGCCACCAGTGGAATAAATACCAGTCCGTGCGTCTTTTAATGTCAGCTTTTCATCTTGAATAGTGTCAAAGAAAAAGAACGGCAGTGGTCAAAGAAAAAGACTCTAGTCCTTTATTCAATCGCAGCGGAATCTCTGAAATTTGTACTCCTCAAAGTTCTATGAAACAGAACAGAAATTCAATAATGCAGTTGTTGCAGAACTCTTGCACCAAATAAATGGATTGCTCTCCCTTTTTTCAGAGATGTTAGGTGAGCTGTGAAGGTGTTGTTTTCTCCGTACTCCTCCTTATGCTGCTGCATTGGTCCTGAAAGTGTTGCCTCAACATTGCTCTTTTGAAAACAGCATTAGTAGTGTTGTGGCTTGACAGAGCAGTGAAATGCTGTTGCCTCTTTCTCTCTTTAATCAGTTATAGGTCTGACTGGCATTACGGCCAGTGGTCTCACGTTTTTTTTTTCCACAGTTCAGTCGCCCTCCACCCAACCTTTTAGCCAAAAATCATTATCTTGAAGAAATATTTCTTTCCTCTCTGTGTTTTTGTGTCTTCTCAACAAACTGGTCACAGGTCAGAGAAATGTCTTTCATTTCACCTTGGGGTCTCTTCCTTCCCATTCCCAAAAGTCTGCTCTTCCTGTAGTGGAACCATCTGGACCTTTTGCTCACCTAATTCTGTGGTTCTCTCAGCCCTCTACC